>NC_090265.1:1226714713-1227050713 GCF_040414725.1 Anabrus simplex | reverse complement strand
TGCGTTGGAGTTGTGTTAGGATGACGTGGTCTTGGAGAGAAGGATCAACGTCAAGGATCACACAGCTATCCATGGTGTTGGGGAGGCAAACTTCCAACGAGGTGTTAGCCTATGTGCTTTGTTACGTCGGCGAGGTAGCAGAAGTAGAGATGTTTAGCCACCCGGCCGAGAATGAAACCAAGAAGATTTTTGTAGAGAATATCTCAGTCCGTCTTCGAGATGTCGATGATGTGCGTGGTGTGTAAGTTCCTTTTTTATGTTTCCATTCCCCACCCGAAGTGTGGGGCGAGCCCCGTAGATCGTGACGCGATCTCTCGGGCCATGAGAGGTGACAAGAAAGTGGGATATGATAGAGGAAGAAGATGGGTAGACGATTTGTTGAAATAAGAGATGGTTACGGGGATGGAAGTTGGAGGGAAGTGTGCAGGAGGTAAAGATAGAAGAGTGTGTCGGTAGGAAGATGCATGAGGAGTAAGTGGAAGGAAGATGTGAGATTATTAAGGGATGTGATGAGAAGACGAAGGATATCTAATGTCGGTAGGGGTGGGACAAAGTAGCTAGATTGGGGAGGTGATGGACAAACGAGTTGAGGGGGTTGAACATGTGGAGGAGCAGGCCGGAGGCGATGGTAGATGTTGTTAGGAGAAGAGCGATCTGGTTGAGGAGGGGAACGAGATGGCTCCACTCTGTAGTGATGACGGTAAATGTAGACACCGAAGGCATTAAGGTTCTGGAGGTCGGCTGTAGTCGGTAGATGTTGTACCATGTAGGTTGGGCCAGTACTTGTCTGTATTCGAGATGCAGGACGGACGGGGACTCCTGCGGTGTGTAGTTCTCGGAGGATGTCCTCGCTTGAAGTGGATGGTTCTAGCCCACGGATGACACAACTAGGCAGACCGTGGGAAGATGGTGGGGGCCGCGTTGACGGTGGTAACGTCGCTACTGCTTAGGCATCGGCTTGAAGCGTTGGTGAAGGCGATGGCTGTGTTGCTGGTCTTGAATCCAAAGGGGGGAGGAGTTGTTGGGGACTAGTTTGGGCGGGGTTCGAAGAAAGGGGAAGTGATGATGACATGATAGGCGAGGGGTGACAAGTCGAGACCGTAGTGACTGGAACGTGGGAAGTTGTATAAGCGGACGTTGTAGTGGTAGTGGTGGTTTAAGTAGAAAATGAGGGCGTTGTTCTGGGTGGAGACGTGGATACGACGGAAGGAATGGATGGGTCTGGGAAGAGTTGACCTAGGATGGTCTGAGGAGTGGATACCTCTGGGTGGAATATGTTGTGAGAGTCGCACCGGTGTCTTGAAGGCGGAACATGTCGTCCTCTCGGCGGAGATATGGTAGAGCCGTCGTGGATGGCGAGGATGTAATGCTGTCCAACAGCCTGATGACATCATTGGCTGGGACGCCAGCTGTGCGAAGGTCGGTTAAGACGTCTTCCTCAGAGAGGGCCAGGTCAACGTCAGAGATGACACAGATGTACATTGTTGGGGAGGCCGTCTGCCAACTCGGTGTTTGCCTATGTGCGTTTTTACGGTCGGCGGCATAGCGAGCTAAAGATGTTAGCCACCCGGACGAGCAAAAGACTTGGAGCTTCTGCGAAGTTTATGTCCGAATAGAGAGATGTGCGTGTTCTGAGTTCCTTTCATCATCAAATGCTTTCATTCCCCACCCTGAAGGGGTGGTGTGGGTCACCTTGAGGGTTACGCCCTCTCTCCGGCCAAGAGATGCGGAGATGTGCGGGAAGAGGAGTTGGGTAAAGGATGTGAGAAATGAAGGAGATGGAAAGGAAATTTATGGCCATTGGGCTACTTTCATAATTGATTACAATATTCTTTAAACAAGGTAAATAATGAAATATATATAAGTAGGTAAAGACATTCAACATCAGTATATTGTTTCAGGAGTAACTTTTCCTCTCTTTTTCTATTTTTTCCTTGTAATCCTACGCCTGATATACATGACAAACATTAGGTTAAGAATACATATACAGGATAGGTAATTGCGTGGTTCTGAGTGCACTAACACCCCTATTTTATGCTTGATGTGGTTGTCCTCAGTGCATGGCAATGTAATATGGAAATATATTATGGTACTGGATATGTGTCTGAGGCTGAAACTACCATGAAAAGGGTTATACAAGAGTTTTTAAAGGTGTAAATTAGAAATGTGTATTTAAACCGGAATGTGTTGTGAGGAAGTGTAAATTGAGCGTCTGATTTGCTGCAGTTTGGAGATGGTTGAGAACTAGCGATCTATTGCATGGGTGGATATTGAGCAATGAAATTATTACAAATCTGATGAGATCTTCAATTGTAGGATGGGGAAATAGTGAACGAGATGGCGTGGTTGGTGGGTCGATACTGCGAACGCGGGCTATTAATTCAGGGTGGTTTGGGAGAAGTGCGGGACGGCCTCTACGTCGGCGAGAATAAACTGTATGGTTGGTACCACAGGTGTGACACCGGGGGGTTTGAAAGGTGTTGGGGCACTTGTTGGTGAAATGATATTGGGTGCAATGCCCGCAGATGGGATGATTTGCTTTGCACTGTGCAGTAGTGTGTTGATTATAACGGAGACATTTTTCACATCTGAGAGACTGTGGAGGTGGAGCGCGGAACGGCTCGACTTTGTGATGATGATGATGATGATGGATTGTGACACCACTGACAAGTAGTCTGTCCTCGTCAGCAGATGTTGGTAGGATGATACGCACCATGAATGTTGGTCCCGCCGCATTCTTGATGCGGAAGGCCCTCAGAGCTGGTATTCCCTCCGTGTTGAGCTCGGCGACAATCTTTTCTTCTGCGAGCGAAGGATCCACACCATGGATGACACAGCTTAGCTGATTATAACGGGGTGGTGGTAATGGGAGTTGCATTGGTGGTGGTGGAAGAGTTTGAAAACAGGCGTTTGATACGAAGGGGGTTGCTACGATTTGGGTGGCGAGTTGATTATTTGCAGTGACTCGTTTGATTTTAATGACTATTCCTTTTGATGTCTTCCGGATATCGGCGACGTCTTCTCGACGCAGGTTGTAGTTGAGAAGCGTGGAGAAAATGGCCTGGGGTGACTGAAGTTCTGGGGAAGGATTGGAGAGGAGAAATGCATGTGTTCCAGAGGGGGTTGGCTGGAGAAAACTGAGGTGGGTGAACGGGCGTCTAGTGCCGGAAATGGAGGAATATTCGAGCCGGAAGCTGGTGGTTGTATTGATGGGGATAGTAGTGGTAGACGGCGGAGAGTGCTGTAGTCCGGCATCCATGGGAGGAGATATTTCGACTGTTGTGGTCAAATGCGGTGCTGGCGCTGGTGCTGAATCCACTGCCAGCGACGTGGTGCTCGTTTCTCTCTATGTGCTGGTCGAGTGACACTCCTCGTAGGTGGTGCTCGTGAGGTGTTGTGATGATGAGCTGCTGTTACAGGTAGAAGGAGGGCTTCATCATTCGGAGCTGCACGGCTGGACATCAGTGTTGTGCGAAAAACAACGGCGGTGGTGTCCGCGGCGAATTGTCCGAAGGTGGCAATGGGGGTAGTTGTGGTGCTTGTATACGTAGTAGCAATAGTACTGGCAGGAAAATACGGCCCGTGTGGGTACATGGTTGTTGACACAAGTCCCAAAAGAGATGTAAGGAATGCCAGAGAATGCGTATCGTCGCTGGAATACAAGCTGATCCACTTGCAGTGAGATGAAACTCGTCCCAAGATGAGAACTCACTGATTTGCTTTCGTCCACCTGGTAAAGTCCACAATTTTCAAGAGGCAATAAACATCGGTGTCTGCTTGAAGTGTTGCAGTCAGTCAGACAGCGAAGGATGGAGTTCCTTCCTTCTTAAAATGATGTCTTTTAAGACTGAATGCACCGTAACGAGACGTATGTTCAAGAATTGGCACTATTTACACGTTAATAAATAATAGTTTAAAAATGTAATGGGATGTAATTTACTATAGTACTGTATATACTAAGGCATGAGTCATTTATTCATGAAAGCCCAAATAGTGTTATTTTACATCTTCTAGATCAATCATGACACCCGTTTTTTATTTGAAGGAGCGAGATGGCGCGATGTAGTTTACCTTCCCTACTACAGATGGCAACACTGTTTCCAGTTTGGCAAGCTACTCTTCGAATAAAACAAATAAACAATTTATATATACACTGTTCGCAACATTGGCAATTAATCAAATGATAAAGCTTTACATACAGTAACCAAGAAGCGTATCAAAATTATACACTGTTAATGGATGACATCTAATATTACATTGCCTATAAGTTCCATTTCTCTTAAAATGATGCCTTTCAAGATTGAATGTACCATACGGGACATATGTTCGAGATGTTGCTAATAGATCCATTCGATTCCAGCAGTCTAGATGAGCATAAGACGAGTCTCTATTCCTGTTCACATAGTATACATTTCACTCAAGAAATGTCATCAGAATATCTTCTTTCGACTGAGGCTACAGAAAGTTTCTCGCTTGATTTTCCGCGTCGGAACAACAGATTCTTACATTCAATAATGCAGCGTAGGAAACATAACATATTAAACATGATCTTTAACGAAAATAATTGAAAATACTATCACCACAAATGTATAGATTTTGAGTAGGCGGAGCTTTATCTGTCCCTGTAATAATTAAGAGGGGAATTCCTCAAGGCAGTATTATTGGACATTTATGGTTTCTTATGTATATCAATGATATGTGCAAAGAAGTGGAATTAGAGATAAGGCTTTTGCAGATGATGTTATTCTGTACAGAGTAATAAAGAAGACTGTTAGCAACTGCAAAATGACCTGGATAATGTTGTGAGATGGACAGTAGGCAATGGTATGATGAAAAACGGGGTTAAAGTCAGGTTGTGAGTTTCACAAATAGGAAAGGTCCCTCAGTTTTAATTACTGCGTTGATGGGGTGAACGTTCCCTTTGGGGATCATTGTAAATACCTAGGTATTAGTATAAGGAAATACCTCCAATGGCGTAATCACATGAATACTTTATGTTTGTAAACAAAGGGTACAGACCTCTGCACATGGTTATGAGGGTATTTAGGGGTTGTAGTAAGGATGTAAAGGAGAGGGCGTACAAGTCTCTGGTAAGACCCCAACTAGAGTATGGTTCCAGTGTATGGGATCCTCACCAGTAGTGCTCGATTCAAGAACTGGAAAAAATCCAAAGAAAAGCAGCTCGATTTGTTCTGGGCGATTCCCAACAAAAGAGTAGCGTTACAAAAATGTTACAAAGTTTGGGCTAGGAACACTTGGTAGAAAGGAGACGAGCTGCTCGACTAAGTGGTATGTTCCGAGTTCTCAGTGGAGAGATGGCGTGGGAGACATCAGTGGACGAATAAGTTTGAGTGACGTCTTTAAAAGTAGAAAAGATCACAACATGAAGATAAAGTTGGAATTCAAGAGGACGAATTGGGGCAAATATTCGTTTATAGGAATGGGAGCTAGGAATTGGAATAATTACGAAGGGAGATGTTCAATAAATTTTCAATTTCTTTGCAATCATTTAAGAAAAGGCTAAGAAAACAACAGGTAGGGAATCTTCCCTGGGCGAATGCCCTAAATGCAGATCAGTAGTGACTGATTGAAGTGTAAATATAACCATGTATAACATGACTTAATACGTTACGTATAGTATTTAGCCTTTTTTCGCGTACAGTATGGTCACACTCTCTTCTATTTTCTTTCAAGAACTATTACACCGTATGAGACGTACAGTACATGTTCGATATTGAACCATTCAGTTCATGTGCCAATAGGCTGGACTTTAGCATTAGATATTGGGATTACCTGACACCACTATGGAAGTCATTGTATAATAGTTTATTTTACAAGAGAGTCCAGAGGAAGTATTTCTCGTGGGAACATAGCAGCAGCGTCATTATGAAGATTCCAGACACTCATAAAAGGAATTTATTGCCCAAGCGAAGCTTCTTAATTGAGAGCGGGGAGGCGCACCATCTCGCGGGCTAGCTAACATTTGGAGGGAAGAAGGAATTAATTTAATATCTCTGGCTACGGAATTGATGAATTGGATCTGATAAGAGAATTGCAACCTGCATAATTTATGCTAAATTTTGATATGCAACATGGCTATAATTATAAGTGCATACGTTAAGTGTGGTACTTGACGCTCTTTGTGAGGGAGAAACTTCGAGTCGCGGGCGCGGCTTATCCACACCGCCACCAAGCGAGCGTGGTAACGCCAGCCTGATTATAAATACATGACCGCTTAGCGCGTCAGATTCATTCTTTGACCGTACGGCTGCTTGAACGAGGTCGTTACGCTGCGAGTCGGCATCGAGATCTTCGAGCTGCACACACACCTAGCACGATTGAATCTGGGAGAAAGTAAGTAATCAACCTGCATAATTAAGCTGAATTCTTGATATTATATGTGCTGATCTGCTGTCATGAGAAGAGGTGCTGCTAATATCAGGCTGTTTGACTAGTAGCTTCATATTTCTTTGAGGTCCAATTGTAACTAACGTAACGCATGAATTAATGAAGGCTCAGGGTATTTCTGGTATCTCGAATTTCGGTCCGAGTTAAAGGATAATATAATATTGTTGCCGAGTTTGATGGAGAGAACATTGGTGTACCAAGTCCAGATTCAGAACATGACTTGGTCAAAGTAACGTGTGAGGCATGGTTTTAGTGGAAACAGGCATCGAATCCGGACTGTGTGTAATATGACATTTCTTTACAGTTTCCCCTACATCAACCTAGTACGAGCCACTGCACACTCATAGCGAGGTAGCAGTAACGGGAGCTGAAGAAGACAAGAAGTGGGCACGACATCGGGAATCGACCCGGGAACATCTGGCGTACCTGCTCAGCACGACGTCGAAGGGGACATCTTCCAACCATCTAAGAAGCTGCAAGAAGTGTTTTTTTTGCTAGTTGCTTTACGTCGCACCGACACAGATAGGTTTATGGCGACGATGGGACAGGGAAGGACTAGGAGTGGGAGGGAAGCGTCCGTGGCCTTATTTAAGGTACAGCCCGAGCATTTGCCTGGTGTGAAAATGGGAAACCACGGAAAACCATTTTCACGGCTGTCGACAGTGGGGTTCGAACCTACTATCTCCCGAATACTGGATACTAGCCGCACTTAAGCGACTGCAGCTATCGAGCTCAGTGCAAGAAGTGTTCTCGCCAGCTAGAATGTCTCCAGTTGTCCGCCTATATCTGCTGCCAGCGTTGAAGCCTGTGATGATGTGATAATTCCAGTGGTCCATATGGGGGGCCGCTCCGTCATGTCATTAATCATTTCAGGTCAGAGCTTTCCAATTCGTAATAAGCATGTAATTTAACTTCACAAGATAGGAACAAGGTTGGCCGTCAGCCAACATGTAAATTTAGATTAGAAAAGTTCTTTGTACAGTATAGCTATGCCCAGGACTCGAACTCAGTATATTAGTGTAGGTTGCAGGTTGTATATTCCTTGTTTGTGTGATTATATTTCTATTCGGTAGTATCATGTTAGTGTACTTGTTGTCTCCATTGTTTATGTAGGATCATCTTGGTCATGTTAGCGATGTCAGACAGACAGATACAGTTTATCGTGCAGCGTCAGGGCATATTTCTTTGTGGTCGTATGTAATTCATTTTATATCGGGACTTACCCCTTAAACTCACCTAGGTTAACGTGACAGGGTGGGCGTGCCATTATGTTTGAGAAATATGGGCATTATGCAAGTGGCTGACTGTGTGTATGAATATGGAGAAAGCCCCAGCGCAGATTGAGAATGTGTTAGATGAGTTTGATACGCCTTATTATGGCCATGTGATTATAGCGCACTGGATTTTGCCCTTGTATACTTACGGATGAGCCCAGCAGTGGCGGAAATGAGATTATGTTGTATTGCTTGTGACATTGGCACGATAGCGTGTAGCCCATGTATAATTACGAGGGCGCTATGGAAGCCAAGTTACGAGAGGTACGGTGAAAGCGAAATTTTCCCTGCAGTCAGCTTCCCCGGCAGTCAGCTGAGCTACTCATAAAATATAGTATGGTCACCGCCTGTCTCGTGCTAAGTGCTGGTGAGGGGATTGAGTGTCTTACGTCACGGTCTTGGAATGCGGCAGTATAAGCTGCCTGCGGTCTGTCGAGTGTTTTGAGGGGAAGGACGACCTTGATGTTACGCTGCTAGTAGAGATTTATTTCCGTTTGTTTTGCTTCATTTTAAACGTCTTGCCGGCTATGTGTTGACCCTAGGACGATGGAGTTGTGTTCCTATTATTTTTTGTGGATAAATCACCAGGATGCCGGATGGATGACTGTAGCCATACATAGTTGGGCCATAAAGCCAGAGGAATTACTTGAGGATCCTATCAAAAATAATTTGCCTAGGCCTTAAGAGTTGCCAGTAATTTACACTAGGGTTCATAGTTTAAACGTTCGTTCTCTGACTGATACAGGAGCTACTATAAGTGTGGTGTCACAAGCACTGGTCTCAGAACTACAAAGCCGAGTTCGTATCTCGTCCATACCCATTTCGAAAGTAAAGGTTAAAATATTATCCCAGATAAAGCTACAACCTGTAAGGAGCAGATGGATATTCAAATAGGAAATCTACTTGTCTCACATCCTTGTGTAGTACTCCAAAGGATGGAATACAATCTCATCTTAGGAGCGGATTTTCTGCGGGAGTACGAAGCTGTGATTGACATGGGCTCAAATTCAATCCTTTTAAAGATGAACGGAAACCAAGAAAAAATAGAATTAAACAAGAATAAGGATTACCAACCCGGGGAACGCATATGGACAGCAGACGTGCAGACGGACAACACAAATTCAGAAAATTGGTTACAGGGACATGAGGAGATAATACATGAATTTGAAATTATGTTATCAGAATTGGTGGAGCAAAAAAAAAGAGAAAAATTCTTAGGTCTTTTACCTGACAAGGTAGACGAAGCGAAGATTGCTCCTGAAGATAAAGGTAGGCTGAAGGAACTGTTAAGATATGAAACCGTATTTGTACCTAAACCTGGGAAAATTCCTAATTATCAGTACAAATTGTGTGTAAATAAGTGGGAACCATTCAAACAGAAACCGTATCCTATTCCTGCGAAGATGGTACCACAGGTCCGTGAAATCATTGCAGACATGGAGAAGAACGGGATAATAAGCAAGTCCCCGAGTCCATTTTTGAATCCGTTATGTGCAGTACCGAAACCAAACGGATCTATTCGTGTTTGCCTAGATGCTCGTTCTCACAACCGGCGTCTAGTACCCGAATATGAAAGGCCACAAAACCTTAAAGATATCCTTAAGAAGTTCGGAGACATGGAATTCTTCAGGACCGTAGATTTAACTTGGAGTTTCCATCACATCGTTCCGGATCCGAGTACTAACATGTTAACAGGCTTTCTATTTGACAACCAGACCTATATTTTCTTACGTTTGCCCTTTGGGTGGTCGACAAGTATTTCGCCATTAATCAGGGCTCCAGAAACGAACCTGAGTCAAGAAGTAAAGAAGTTTACTATCCGTTATGTCGATGATATCTTATTTGTACCAAAACTTTGGAGGAACACTTAGAAAAATTGAATCTACTACTTCGGGACCTAGATAGAAGCAAATTTAAGGTCAATTTCGAGAAGTCACACTTCTGCCAGCGCAGTGTATTATTTTTGTGGCATGTTGTGGACGGCCAAGGTATCAGGCCTAACCCCGCAAAGATCGCCGCGATCCAGAACTTCCCAAGACCAGTAAGGATAAAACACGTCAGACAATTCTTAGGCCTAACTAAA
Organism: Anabrus simplex; assembly: GCF_040414725.1. Taxonomy (NCBI): domain Eukaryota; kingdom Metazoa; phylum Arthropoda; class Insecta; order Orthoptera; family Tettigoniidae; genus Anabrus; species Anabrus simplex. The sequence goes on along the minus strand of NC_090265.1, from coordinate 1,227,040,948 downwards.
TTCTTCGCAGACCATTGTCCTGGTTACACCGACACCGTAGCACCACTTCAAGATATGCTCAAGACAAATAATAGATGAAAATGGGGACAAGAACAGGAAAGGGCATTTTTAAGCACTAAAAGACTACTAGAAAGTTCAGTAAAGTTGGGATACCCCAGTTTTGATAGAAAATTCATAACTCAAACGGATGCTTCTGCAGTCGGAATTGGGGCTGTACTTTATCAGGAGACACCAGAGAGGGAGCACAAAATAACATACTTGGCCTTCATGAGTAGAAAATTGCAAGCGCATGAACTGAAATACACCACCACCGAGTTGGAAATGTTAGCTATAGTTACTGCACTGCTCACTGGAGAAAATATGTATACGGATTCCGGTTGTAATCAGAACAGACCATAAAGCTGTTACCTTCATTTTGAAAACAGACATGGCGAATGCACGAGTCAGTAGATGGGCACTTTATGTGCAACAGTTTGTCCTGACAGTTGAGCAATGCCCAGGAAGATTAAATATTCTTGCATATGCGTTAAGTCGGAACCCGAATCCTGAAGAGGTCACCATTCACTTAACCATGCTGAACCAGGAAGATCAGAACATACGGGACAGACTTAGGAATATTCACGTGGAACAATTGAATTTCCCAGAGACCAGGTTAATGATCCAGTACTTCCGTAAGGAATTGCAACCCGGCACTCCACAGCATACCGAGGCAGAGAGAAAAGCTGCGAATTATCATTATTTTAACAACATCTTGCACAAATTCGTAGATGAGAACCATACCAAATTTAGGATCGTTGTGCCTCCCAAATTATATATTTTATATATTATATATTGACCTATATTGACCGGACACTCTGGAATTGATAAAATGGTGGCTGTGCTACAGGAAACGTTCGTCTGGCCTAAGATGCAAACCATGGTGCAGAAAATATTACGTACTTGTGACATCTGTCAAAGGCTAAAGCCGAACCCCTATCTTCTCAAGCAACCACCAAGACCACTAATACCCACAGAATCACGAAAGCTATACGCAATAGATTTTTTCGGCCCGTTACCCGCTGCTACTAGGGGCCTAAGGTACATACTAGTATGTACGGACGTATTTAGCAAGTTTGTAACCTTATGTCCGATCCAAAAAGCAAATACTCGCAATACTCAAATCAAGAATAAGATCATACCCACTATGGGCAAGCCTGAGAGTATATTGAGCGATCATGGGAGCCAATTTACAGCTGCAGGGTTTAAGCGAGAGCTCGATCGACTATGAATTAAGCATGTTTTGTCTAGCATTAGACACCCCCAAATAAATCCCTGCGAGCGCATCATGAGGGAGATATCCAAGTATTGTCGGATATATTGTCCTACAGAACATTACAAGTGGAACACTGTAGTACCCACAATAACTGAGTGTATAAACTCTACCAAGCATGAATCAACAGGTATGGTTCCCTCATGGCTTCACAACAATGAACCGCCCAAGCGTCTTTGGGAGAATGTCATTCCGTGCCCTAGAGATCCTCAATTAGCTGGAGAGATTTGTATTAGAAATGTTGCAGACCACTTAAAAGCGCAGGCTGAAAAACGGCTGCGAAGAACACGGAACAAGAGGTTTCATAGGCCACTACAAGTGGACGAGTTGGTTTTAATTAAGACACACACTGCCTCTTGTCTTACAGAGAGATATTACCGTAAGTTTGCTGAGCTATATACAGGACCGTATCGAGTAATTCACAGTTATGAAAATAATTCCTACAAGGTACGAAGCATGGATGGCACGGTGACTAAGGTCTTTAACTCGGCAAATCTTGAGCCTTTCTTCAGCCCAGGCCAATACCAGTTAAACAATGAAGAGGAAGAAGATGAAGAAGAAGAACTTGGAGAAGATGACGCCGAGGAAATTGCAGGAGATGACGTTGTCATTCCAGAAGAGGGTTGACACGACGACAGAGAAGAACAACCAGATGTACCCAACGGCGAGTAGGAAGAAGAAGAAGAAGAAGAATAATAATAATAAGAAATAAACCTGATTACACCAGGGGACAATCAAAAACAGCTATCTGAGCAGCGAGAAGAAACGGAATGTCAAGGCTGCGAGAGTAACCACCAGAAATTTCTAGCCTTACTAGATGATTATTACCAAGCTAGCAAGGATAGAGAAGCCTTATTGTCTGTTGCCGAGGAAGGTCCTATTCCAGGAAATTTTGAAAATTAGCAGCATAAATGATTGTGATGAGAAAGTGGTCTCTAGACAGAGAAAAATAAAATTTTTGACAAAATTTTATTTTGTCGTTCACGGAGGGCTATGAACCATTCAGTTCATGTGCCAATAGGCTGGATTTTAGCATTAGATATTGGGATTAGCTGAGACCACCATGGAAGTCATTGTATAATTAGTTTATTTTATAAGAGTCCAGAGGAAGCATTTCTCGTGGGAACATAGCAGCAGCACCATTATGAACATTCCAGAGACTCATAAAAGGAATTTATTGCCCAAGCGAAGCTTCTTAATTGAGAGCGGGGACGCGCACCATGTCGCGGGCTAGCTAACATTTGGAGGGAAGAAGGAATTATTTTAATATCTCTGGCTACGGAAGAGATGAATTGGATCTGATAAGAGAATTGCAACCTGCATAATTTATGCCAAATTTTGATATGCAACATGGCTATAATTATAAGTGCATACGTTAAGTGTGGTACTTGACGCTCTTTGTGAGGGAGAAACTTCGAGTCGCGGGCGTGGCTTATCCACACCGCCACCAAGCGAGCGTGGTAATGCCAGCCTGATTATAAATACATGACCGCTTAGCGCGTCAGATTCATTCTTTGACCGTACGGCTGCTTGAACGAGGTCGTTTCGCTGCGAGTCGGCATCGAGATCTTCGAGCTGCACACACACCTAGCACGACTGAATCTGGGAGAAAGTAAGTAATCAACCTGCATAATTAAGCTGAATTCATGATATTATATGTGCTGATCTGCTGTCATGAGAAGAGGTGCTGCTAATATCAGGCTGTTTGACTAGTAGCTTCATATTTCTTTGAGGTCCAATTGTAACTAATGTAACGCATGAATTAATGAAGGCTCAGGGTATTTCTGGTATCTAGAAGTTCGGTCCGAGTGAAAGAATAATATAATATTGTTACCGAGTTTGATGAAGAGAACATTGGTGTACCAAGTCCAAATTCAGAACATGACTTGGTCAAAGTAACGTGTGAGGCATGGTTTTAGTGGAAACAGGCATCGAATCCGGACTGTGTGTAATATGACATTTCTTTACAGTTTCCCCTACATCAACCCAGTACGAGCTACTGCACACTCATAGCGAGGAAGCAGTAACGGGAGGTAAAGAAGACAAGAAGTGGGCACGACATCGGGAATCGACCCGGGAACATCTGGCGTACCTGCTCAGCACGACGTCGAAGGGGACATCTTCCAACCATCTAAGAAGCTGCAAGAAGTGTTCTCGCCAGCTAGAATGTCTCCAGTTGTCCGCCTATATCTGCTGTCAGCGTCGAAGCCTGTGATAATGTGATAATTCCAGTGGTCCATATGGGGGGCCGCTCCGTCATGTCATCAATCATTTCAGGTCAGAGCTTTCCAATTCGTAATAAGCATGTAATTTAACTTCACAAGATAGGAACAAGGTTGGCCGTCAGCCAACATGTAAATTTAGATTAGAAAAGTTCTTTGTACAGTATAGCTATGCCCAGGACTCGAACTCAGTATATTAGTGTAGGTTGCAGGTTGTATATTCCTTGTTTGTGTGATTATATTTCTATTCGGTAGTATCATGTTAGTGTACTTGTTGTCTCCATTGTTTATGTAGGATCATCTTGGTCATGTTAGCGATGTCAGACAGACAGATACAGTTTATCGTGCAGCGTCAGGGCATATTTCTTTGTGGTCGTATGTAATTCACTTTATATCGGGACTTACCCCTTAAACTCACCTAGGTTAACGTGACAGGGTGGGCGTGCCATTATGTTTGAGAAATATGGGCATTATGCAAGTGGCTGACTGTGTGTATGGATATGGAGAAAGCCCCAGCGCAGATTGAGAATGTGTTAGATGAGTTTGATACGCCTTATTATGGCCATGTGATTATAGCGCACTGGATTGTGCCCTTGTATACTTATGGATGAGCCCAGTAGTGGCGGAAATGAGATTATGTTGTATTGTTTGTGACATTGGCACGATAGCGTGTAGCCCATGTATAATTACGAGAGCGCTATGGAAGGCAAGTTACGAGTGGTACGATGAAAGCGAAATTTTCCCTGCAGTCAGCTTCCCCGGCAGTCAGCTGAGCTACTCATAAAATATAGTATGGCCACCGCCTGTCTCGTGCTAAGTGCTGGTGAGGGGATTGAGTGTCTTACGTCACGGTCTTGGAATGCGGCAGTATAAGCTGCCTGCGGTCTGTCGAGTGTTTTGAGGGGAAGGACGACCTTGATGTTACGCTGCTAGTAGAGATTTATTTCCGTTTGTTTTGCTTCATTTTAAACGTCTTGCCGGCTATGTGTTGACCCTAGGATGATGGAGTTGTGTTCCTATTATTTTTTGTGTGGATATTGTGCCTTGCTCTTAGCTGGACCAGGGATCCATACTCGGTCCGAGCACTGTACATGGTATGTTTATATTTGTTAGATGTAGGGTTCGATGTTCTGAGGCATAGTATATTATTAAAGAGTAGAAGCTTGCTGTTAGACGAGTATTTGTGCAGATATCCGTTTTTTCTTTACTCCGTTACTTACTCCGTGATCCCATGCTTGTTACAGCCTTGCTGTTTCGTGAAGGCAGTGAACTGGTAGTCAACGGCTCGACATTTAATTTACCCCATTTATGTTTGGAAAGCTCATATATTTGTAACTGTTTTGTTTTTATGTAATAAATCCCTTATTGTAAATCTTTGAATGTAGCGAAGTTTTCTGTTATTTCTTTTGTAGGATTTGTTCTTACCCTGCACTTTTTCGTATCCAATTATTTTATCTGATTTCGCCCTTGTTTATACCCCGATACCCTGATTCATGTTCTACTGAGTTGCTGAGTGTTGATACGGATCGCAAGGTAAGCTATGTGCCATAACACACGCTTGGGTGGGCGTATTGGTCACTATAATGTTCTTGGTTCAATCTCGGCGTTTGGCTGATGGGAATCAGAGCATTATTGGGCACAATATATTGGCATTCCTTACACGATTACACTACTTCTTCTTCCACGGCTTTTCCCATGCTTGTGGGGTCGCGGGTGCGAACTGTTTCGCACATGTGGATTTGCCCTGTTTTATAATAAATAATAATGTTATTGGCTTTACGTCCCACTAACTTCTTTTACTGTTTTCAGAGACGCCGTGGTGCCGGAATTTAGCCCCACAGGGGTTCTTTTACGAGATAGTAAATCTACCGACACGAGGCTGGCGTATTTGAGCACCTCCAAATACCACCGCACTGAGGCAGGATCGAATCTGCCACGTTGGTGTCAGTACGCCAGCGCCTCTACCGTCTGAGCTACTCAGCTTGGCTGGCCCTGTTTTACGGCCGGATGTCCTTCCTGAGCTAACCGTATGCGGAGGGTTATAATTAATATTGCATGTTTCTATGGTGGTTGTTAGTGTGGTGTGTTGTCTGAATATGAAGAGGAAGGTGTTGGGACAAACACAAACACCCAGTTCCCGAGCCAGAATAATTAATCAGAAGAGATTAAAGTTCCCATCTTGGCCGAGAATCGAATCCAGGACCCTCTGCACCGAAGGCTTCAATGCTGACCATCCAGCTGAGGAGTCGGACTCCTTACACGACTACACGTTAATAAATAATTATTTGAAAGTATACTGCGGTATGCACGTTTCCATGGGTTGTGTGTGTCTGTTAGGTCATCAGCCCAGAGGCTGGTTGGATCCTCAAATAGCAACACCAAGGTTTGTGTGGTTATAAGAAAACCCCAAAAACCAATGGCAGCACCAAAATGAGGCGTACTAGGCAAGATGAGGAGAGATTGCTTTCCTCACTGGGTTAGAAAGTACTATTGCAGCACGACTGACCCTATGAGCAGCACCTTTCATAACACTCGGATGCACTAGCCGTGCTCTGAATGTCATTACTCAGCACTACCCATACCCCAGTAACTTCCATATTGACACAGCCATGGATGTTGACTGGGACTTCTTTGGGAGCTACACCTTACTCTGGCCTGTGCCAAGAGATGGATGCAAAAGCATTGTATCCATCAAGAAATGGCAGCAGGCAGATTGCATGAGTTATTTAGCCTATATTTTAAAGCCAAAACTAGCGTTATTTTCTATTTCCCTTACTTCGATTTAAAACTACGGTGTATTATTTATCCACTGTACCGTAAAACCGAATGATTTTGACAATATGATGATTCATAACTACGACCGCATTCAAGAAACAGGTGAGGATTTGTCAGAGTACTTAATAATTTCAGACAGAATAAAAGTACGCCGGTTCTACTTGCCGGGTGGTATATTCAGTATTCTGCTTAGTGACTGTTTGTTCGTTCTTAGTTGAGGATAGTTAACCCGAACTTGGTGTCGTTTATTTGCTCTTAAACTATTGGATCTACAGTAGGCCCTGCATCCTTCATATGTTATGAGTGTATACAGGAAGTGAGCTGGTAACTATTGCTCAATAACTTGTTTTAATTTCATTTTATTGTTTCGTTAGATAGCAAGTTGCCAGAACTATGGCACAAATAACGTACCTAGCAGACAGGCCACAACCACTGCACTCAATGCACTGACTGAGTGCGGGAAGAGACTAGAGTCTAGACTGGGCAGCCTATAAAAGAGAAAGCGACGTCTGTATGTCACATGATTATCTGAAGCATGGTGTTGGCTAGAAATGAACGAGAGGCGATGTGACGAACTAGTTCCTTCTTGGAGTCGCAGTTGATAAAAGAGTCGGCTCGTACTAGCTCTCAAGGAGTATGGAGGGAGCTAGCTCATACAAGAGTCGACTCGTAATTTAACGATTAGGTCTCAAGGAGCAAGGAGGGAGCTAGCTCTTACAAGAGTCGACTCTCAATACGAGAGCTAGCTCAGAGAGAGCTCTCTCCAATGAGTCGTTAAAAAGAGTCAGTTCGTTCATGAACGACCCATCACTAGTTAAGATGCATCATTCGAGTATAAGACAGTCAGCATGAGGCACCTAAACGAAGCGGAAGTGTCCCGAGCTGTTGCCCTACGTCAAGAAGGGAAAACAATGCAGTATGTCGATGGCCTAGACTGAATACCTCGTATCTCAAAGAGTTCTTCCTATCCATTATTTCCCTTAAGACTGGTCACGCCTCCCAGCCACATTTGGATATGCAGTCCATCAGAGCAATGTTCGTTGGGTTTATTTTCCTATGCTGAAGCGTAAAGGAAAATGAACCCTATAAAAATTATACTCTAGGAGTTAGTAAATAAGTCACGCAGACATACTTTCCTATAGTACGGTACGGTAAGGTTCATTTTCCTTCACACGTCGGCATAGGAATAAAGAACACAACGAACATTGTTCTGATGGACACCATATTCATGTGTGGCTGGGAGGCGTGACCAGTCTTAAGGGAAATAATGGATAGGAAGAACTTTGTGAGATACGAGGTTTTCATTCTAGGCCATCGATGTGGCTAACGACCTCAGAGTGTCTCCATCCGTTGTGCACAGGCTCTGGAATCGTTATGCGGAGACAGGAGGGTATGTTAGATGCCGTGGACAAGATAGCAAACAGAAAAGTACTGCTCAACAAGACATTCCTACGGTTATCAGCACTACGCCGGCCCTCCAATAGTGCCGGGCAACTCCGAAGAGACCTTACAAGAGCCTCTGGCGTTTAGCTGTGTGTTCAAACCGTGCGCAGTCGATTAAGAGAGGATAACATACTACGTACGCTCTATAAAACCTGCTCGTGTAAGCCCCTTCACTAGGGAATACTGCAGAGCTCGTCTTGCATTTGCCAGAGAACATCGTCAATGGCAACTGAGACACTGGCGTCAGGTAATGTTTACAGATGAGTCCAGGTTTACCTTTGAAGAAAGCAAGGAATGGCCGGAGGGGGTTTCCCAGTTTCTCGGGAAATAAGAAATAAGGGATCAGCAGTTTCAACATTTATTATATTAATAATGCAAGATAACAAAGACAAGAGGGATTTTGACAATAATTAATTATTGAATATTATATTAAGCGCATGGCCTTGAGCAAAAGGTAGCCACCGGTTGTGCGTATAAAAATGTTAATATAAGTAAGACACCTGAGAAATTCAGAATATCTAAGTAATCTTATTAATCTGAAGGCTGGACGAAACCAGACCGATAATTGAAGCTAAGTAACATGAATAAGTATATAAATATTAAAGTTATCGAGAGAATAACATTGAATATACGAAATTTCGATAACAAAAGGTTTACACAGTAAAGTTACAATTTGGATCAGAAAATCTTAAGCACTCAGTTCTCCGCCTGGGAGTAAAAATTTCAAAGAAAATTGAATAAAACCTTAGTCTCGCAACTTCATTATCCAGTAGTGAGCTGCAATTAATAACCTTCATAGAAGAACCAGCCGACATGCAAATAAAATGTGTCCTTGCCAAGTGTTAGATACGACTAGTTAAAATAGTCAATAAAATCTCAGTAGATTAACGCATATCTTGCTAAGAAGAGAACCAAAGCCTAGGCTGGCGTTCGTTGCATGTCTGAAGTAAAAATACAAAGGTCAGCCAAGCCAACAACGAATGCAGCTACGCGGAATGTCGAGTCATGCTGTAGTGCTCAACACATGAGCGAAAGGCGAGGTGATTGACCTCGAGCAGAATGTAGTGAAGTACATGTTGACGAGAAGCCGCTATTCCAAATGCGTGCGGACAAGTATGTTGCCAAAATGAAAGTGCAGCATAAGAGCTGCCGTAGAATACTGGCGGCGATTCCGGTAAGACCCGGAGAGTGAAGTCAGCATTCCTGTAGACGTGATCCAGGTAGACCTTAAATAGCGCTGTAGAAGGTTCCAGCTACGAGGCAATATAGTGCTGTAAGACTAACAGAAATAATTACAAATCAGTACATGAAAATCTTAACAAAGAATACAAAATAGTGAGGGAAAGGGAGTCCAGAGAGAATATTAAAAATTTCCAATTAATTAATTAACAAAGACTAAAGGCAAATAACAGAAATAACCAATGAAAAAATAGGAAAGCGCGGAAGACTAACCTTAAACGGACCGGATGGCCGTCAACGCGTGTGGAAACGACGAAGACAGCCATTCGTTGAAGGTCTTATGCAGGAACTGGACAGATATGTTGGTGGATCGGTTATGGTGTGGGGAGGAATCATGATTGATAATCGTACGAAACTTGTGGTGGTACCTGGCCGTCTGAATGCTGCGGCGTACATCTGGGACATCGTGAACGACCATATTGCTCCTCCTGCTCTTGGTGTAGGGCCTGATTTCTTGCTAATGTATGACAATGCTACAGTCTATACTGCACGAGACACCAGAGATCGTCTCCAGCGATTGCACATACGAAAATGCTCTACAAACATTACACGACCTCAGTGAAGCACTGGTTGAGGAGTTTTTTTTTACATCGCACCGACACAGATAGGTCTCATAGCGACGATGGGACAGGGAAGGGCTAGAAGTGGGAAGGAAGCGGCCGTGGCCTTAATTAACGTACAGCCCCAGCATTTGCCTGGTGTGAAAATGGGAAACCACCGACAACCATTTTCAGGGGTGCCGACAGTGGGGTTCGAACCAACTATCTCCCGAATACTGAATACTGGCCGCACTTAAGCGACTGCAGCTATCGAGCTCGGTGGTTGAGGAGTGGGATGCCATTTCACAGTCAGTCAACCGATGTTACATTCGCAGCATGCCACGTAGGTGTGCAGCTGTAATTGAAGCTAGGGGAGGTGCAACACGGTAGTAGACAGCGATTGCTCGGGTATGCAGACTGTTCAGCAAGAACTTTACATTGTGATTGGGGTAGTTCATCTGTTGTGTTGCGAATTGTGGTGAATGGTTTAATGCAATGGCGATGGTTTTGTTGTTGCTAATTAAATAAAGCATTAATTTCCTTCTCGAACACATGTTTTCTTTCACAAATCCATGTGTCGAGATTCTACACAGCATTCAAAACCGGTTCCCCTCATTTTTGTGCTGAGTGTAGCAGATGCCCTCCTACTGACATTCACTATCAATTTGAAAATTACAGTATTAATTATAATGGCAGACACACCCCTTCTAGATCGATAGAAATCGGTTTCAATGAATATATGTCTGTAACATCTTCAGTGTTTGAGATATAAGTATCCTCATAAAAGGTATTCAGACCAGTTTTCACCATTTTTACCCCTTTAAGGGAATTTTCCAAAAACGAAAAATACTTTTTACTTTATTTTTAAGTCGATTCCAAATGCCAACTTTTACGTCTGTAAACTGTTTAGATTAGTCCGCCTCTGTGGTGTAGTGGTTAGTGTGATTAGCTGCCACACCCGGAGGCTCGGGTTCGATTTCCGACTCTGCCACGGAATTTGAAAAGTGGTACTGAACCCATAATTCTACGGTGAGAAAAATATTTTTTCTCAATATTTATTTGATATCAAGAAACTACTTTTATGTTTGAGGGCAGCCATGTTGCGCTCCTAAGAGCCCCGATGTCGCGTGGGAAGGATCTCACGGCAAGCTCGTGAAATACCGGGACACCTCGGTGGAACTCGAGTGCCCGACAATTCTTTAAATACATGGAATTCTATACAACGAGGGATTTTGGCAATACAGTAAATAAAGAAATAAATAAGTTAAATTATTCGTACACCCTACGTGAAGACAGAGCCCCCAGGGAAAAACGTAAATGCAGTTAAGCCTAAGTACATGTTAGCGTCAGATCAGCGAACCAGCTACACGTGCCAAGGTCAGGGGATGAAGAAAACGCGCGAAACGCACGGGCAGAAATAATTTATTTCCCCTGTTGTGAGTGTAGTAAAATTATAAGATTAACATCTAAAATAAGTGCAAGTCTGTCCGGAGTTCTGGGACAAGTCTCATCAAAATTGGTCTATTAGACGCAAAATTAGCAGATTACACAATCAAGCCTCATAGTGGGGATAGCGTCCCTTCTGAGATTATAAAAGAATCCCCCCACCGTAAATTTTTCAGTGTCGATCTGGAACTTGAAGCCGCGGGAGCTTGCGCCCGTCGTCATTGGAAATTCGCGCCAGATTGATCGACAAATAATTAAATACATGTCCGTGGCTAAGGTCCACATACTCGGGTAAGAAGAGAAAGTGATTGGAAAAGTTCTGAACGTTTGCCGACGAACTAGGAAAGTGTAGGCTGGTTGAAATATACACAGCAGGTTTTATTTATATCATCTCATGTACGCTTGAAAGTGAAGAGGGTTTGGGGAAGCTATTCAGAGTAGTTCTGCTCCCTTTATCTGTTGAACACCTGTTTTATTGGAGTAACGGAGAGAGACTCTGGGAACGAGTCAGACAGTTGTAGTCGACTGCAGAACGAGGGAAGTCGTGGTGCAAATTACAGAGAAAGTGCCTGATTTATGTGGTAATTTTAATATCGTGTGTGAGAAGGGTAGTGTTTGTATGAGTGAGATTTTGGAAATGAAAATGTTATCTGTGAAAATGTACGGCTAAGCACGAGGTCTGCTGGTGACGATGTGACCAGAATGCTGGGAATGGTACCATGTGCAGGTCTGTCTATATTTATATTATGTTGTAGTTAATTTAAATTGTTCTGTCCCAACAATTTTTTTTCAAGATGATTGTCGGGTTGATATTCGTAATTATCAGGCGAAAGGTGTTGTAATTTTGGGTCAGCGTGTGAAAGGTTCAGTGTGTAAATTTCATGTCAAGAACGGTAAAATGCGACGTTTAAATTTTGATGTTAAAATGTTCGATGAGATAGTGTCCAAAGCGTGGATTTTTGGAAAGTTATAAGTGTAAATTAGTCGTGGCGAATATCTAAATTTCAAATATCAGTTAAATTCAGAAATGTTTGTCGATGATAATAATAATAATAATAATAATAATAATAATAATAATAATAATAATAATAATAATAATAATAATAATGTTTACCGCGGGATAAAGAAACTTTTCTATGTTAAAATTGCATTTAACCAGTATATTTATTTGTTTACAAGGATCGCAGGCATATTTAGATAATTTCGGTGAAATTTGATAGAGTTACCGTTATTAATGGGAAGGAAATTTTGAGACATCGTGTATATCAATGATACGAAAAGTCGCTGTGTGCTCTTGGATTCTCGAGGTCTGAAAGTCGTAATAATAGTAAAGTAAGAGATGTGTTTAATAATGGTTGTTGTTTTCACCAGCGGATTGAATTATGAAAAAGGGTCTTGGAAATATAAGAGAAAGGGATTGAGAGCGACGAATTTATATGTATGTGGAGATGGATGAAATGAAGCTTGGATTTTAAGTGATACCGCTGGAATAAAGCGAGGAGAATGAGTTTGAGACAGGCTATATTTTTGAAGAGGAAGTATTTAGGAAACAGGCTGTGTTGAGGCAGGCTGTATTGTTTTCCGCAATCAATCCGAATTTGAGACGACTACTGTGTGAAGCACCGTAAATTTATAGAAAGATACCAAGTGAAAACGACTCTAGTAAAATGTTTAAATCTTGGTAGTAAACGTACAGCGATTTTCTACTTAAAGCTCGTTTGATATTAAAATGATGCGACCTCAAGGATAAAAAGAGCACTTTGGACACACGGTTGGTGTTGTATTGAATTTGTTCACTGGATAGGTCATTGATAAAAATAGTTGGAATTGATGATAGGCGATTGGAGAGTTTCGAATGCGGTAGTGATGATTATTATTTTGAAGGCCTCCACTAAATGGTAGACGTGTGTTGGGAATTTTCATTTGCTTCCCTAAAACTTCAGTGCACAGGCTGAGATTGTGTTCGAGGTGGAGAATCGTTCGTCACGTACATTTATTTTTGAGTTCACGTATTGTAATGAGGTAGAGACATACTGTATTTTTCGACTTGCATTCATTTGATAGTAAGAGACGTTGGTTCCGTCGTGCGTTATTTGTCTAACCAGATTTAGTATTAAATGTCGGAGTTGTTTTAAATTGCTAGTTCGCCTGATATGTTAAGGGATGCGTGGTACGACCCACTTTGACGCCCGACGATAGATTTAGGACGTCACATGTTATCCTTAGTGTCACTGATGATGAGACGTCCTAGTTCACGCCCGACGATAGAATTTGGAAGGTATCATGTACATAGTGATTAGTGTTAGGATGTACAGATTTCAAGTGAGCCCGACGATAGGTCTGGGATGGCAGCTGTACACACTCAAGTCTCAGTTTAGATGTTTCTTTTTTTTTTTTTTTTGTTGAAGTGGCCTGGACGAAGGTAGCATCTACAGTGTGATATTATTTATGAAGAGGGTCAATGCGTAGCTCTCCATTGAGATAACGGGACCGCTATCGACGAGTGAGGTTTGTCCAAATGTTGGATATCGGCCCGATATAGATTAAATATTTTTACTGTGATTCTCCGTGCGTGTTAAGCTTTAATGGCTTCGAGATGTTAATTTATTTTACGGACTTTATTGTTTTATCGTTTTGACGTCCGTGTCGTTGGATAGTGTGCATATTGACACTTAGTGTATTAGTGTGAGACTTGAGTTGCGAATGCGGTTTCGATTCGTCAGCCAGTGACAATCTTTTATTTTCAATCTTGTCGTACTTTCATTTTTATTCATAGTTGAAGTAAGTAAGTAATCATTTTATAAGTAGTGTGTTGGGACAGACAGTAAATAGATAGATCTGTACGGGTAGCATTGTTTGTCAAGGGAAAGAATTCCTTAAAGTTGTAGTAAATTCTAGCGTGGACTGGTAATTTTATTAAGCATAACAAACCCCTTTCTAACCTGAAAAATCGGTTCGATAATAATATTTTTCAAGTGACTCTCCACTTTTTAATTAACTTCAGTGTTTGGCATTTCTTCAAAATGCATGATTAGTAAGTGTTTCCTGCATTTCGCAGTTTTGTTCCTTTAGAACGACATAACGTCAGATCCTCACGGATCCTGTTGTTGTTGGTTCCTTCCGAACAGCTGTTTTGGGTGATGCACATTTAGCATCGGGATTATCTTATCACTTAAGGGTGTCATGAATGACAAATACATGGTGGGATTTTATTTCAATTGTAAATGATGCTGTTAATTCGTAGTGAACACCATGCTTTCACATAATATTTCGCAACCTATCCAAAGCAACTGATAGTCAGTTTGGTTCGATTAAGGGTCCATTCGGCGGGTGTTCCGTATCCGTTAAGGGTATTCGACTGGTGGATAACCTTAATTGAGAGAAAATCAGGCGTTCTACTTGTTGAAAGTCAGATTTTCCACGGATCGTGTGGATTAACTCTCAGTTCTCGTTTGGAATAATAGGTGCCCGGTTTTCAGGTCTTCCCTCTTTCAGTTTTTCAGTTTCGCTGTCCACTAACATATTAACTTCTCCGAAGCAACTCTTCGATATTGTAAGAAACAAATCAACGTTATGTAATGTGACTGTGTTTGAAACATTCAAAAAAATCAATAATTTATAATTTTTTTTAATTTCAAGAATGCATATTAAATTAATGATGTTATCGTGCTATTTCAATTTCATAAAAGTTAGTAAGCACATTTTTGCTCCTCATTTCAAGTAGTTAGGCTCTCTTCTGAACCCCATCGTTTGGTTAAGATCGTGACCGAATTTATTCCCGCAACGACCCATGATTTAAGAGTTCTAGATTGTTCTACTGTAGCAGCCGTGGCCGACCAACGATGGAATGGTAAGTTCAAGGGTTCAGTACGAGTGCTGGAACGGAATCCACTCAGCCTCGGGACGTCAACTGAGTAGAGGTGGGTTCGATTCCTACCTCAGCCAACCTGGAAGTGGTTTTAGGTGGTTTCCCACTTCGCCTCCACAAGGCCCCTGTTCAGCATAGCAGGTGAGGCCGCCTGGGCGATGTACTGGTCATCCTCCCCAGTTGTATCCCCCGACCCCGTGTCACACGCTCCAGGACACTGCCCTTGAGGAGGTAGAGGTGGGATCCATCGCGGGAAAAACCAACCCTGGAGCGTAAGCATATTAGAAGAAGAAAAAGAAGAAGTGTAAATACCTGTCGCATGCATGTTTTTTCAAAAGTCGTGCAGTGATGACGCAGTAAGTGCTTTAAAGGTGACTGTAGCTTGGTATACTGCAAAGGAAAATCGACCATCACCCAACTGACGTTCGGTGGGATGCCTAACAGCATAAAACGTCAGGCGCGGCTGACTCACCTGATAGGGATATATAGATTTTCTTAAGCATATATTCACAGAATGCGCCATTAGATGACAGTAATTCTACATGCATTGAGCAATCAGAATATTACAACATTTATCTCAATTACTTACTTACGTTGGCTAATCTGTTTACCCTGTAGGGTTGGTTTTTCCCTCGGACTCAGCGAGGGATCCCACCTCTATCGCCTCAATGGCAGTGTCCTGGAGCGTGAGACATTGGGTCGGTGGATACAACTGAGGAGAATGACCAGTACCTCGCCCAGGCGGCCTCACTTGCTATGCTGAACAGGGGCCTTGTGGAGGGATGGGAAGACTGGAAGGGATAGACAAGGAAGAGGGAAGGAAGCGGCTGTGTCGTTAAGTTAGGTACCATCCCGTTTTTTGCCTGGAGTAGAATTGGGAAACCGCGGAAAACCACTTCCAGGATGGCTGAGGTGGGAATTGAACCTTGAATCCAATTCTACTCATTTCATCTCCCGAGGCTGAATGGACCCTGTTGCAGCCCTCGTACCACTTTTAAATTTCGTGGCGGTGCTGGGAATCGAACCCGGGCCTCCGGGGGTGGCAGCTAATCATACTAACCACTACACCGCAGAGGCGGACATGATATACATTTAAATCTGTAAATTGCTTTCTTCATAGCTTTTCAAATACTATTGAGTTCGTGAGTTGTAAGGATTTAAAAAACATACTTTTTGACTAACCTGCTTTTACTCATTGGCCATGATTATGAACCTAAAATATCTTGAATGAAAACTCTTATTTCTCTCTCAAGTATTTCACACTGAAATAGCAAATGGGCCACTGTTCGGTCGCTGACATCGCATGGATATATATCGGAACTAGGGAAGAAGAAGGCCATACGTGTAGAAAAAGTCATAAATTGAGTGAAGTCTACTTTCTGGTAGAGAAGAAGTTCACAAATTTATTGCTTTAGGTGTACAAATCGTGCGCAAGAAAATGGAGGCTGGACACAGTTGTGTCCTGATAGTAATGAGAAATACAAATGGAAATTTAAATTCTATATAGCCACATTACCTTTATGGCTCTCTTCTACTAAAGTATATAGGACACTATTTCTTTGAAATTGTTCTTAATGGTAATGAAATGGCGTACGGCTTTTAGTGCCGGAAGTGTCCGAGTACATGTTCGGCTCGCCACGTGCAGGTCTTTTGATTTGACTTCCGTAGGCGACGAGGATGAAACTGTCATGAAGACGACACATACACCCAGTCACCGTGCCACCGAATGATGGTTAAATTTCCCGACACTGTTGGGAAACGAACCCGGGACCCCTGTGGCCAAAGGCCAGAACGCTAACAATTTAGTCATGGAGCCGAATATATTATCTGAACGTTATGGCTCTTTTAGAATAAACAATGCACCGTACCGCAACAATGGCACACTTGGACAGATGTTCCAGATTTCTCTGATTCAGCGCCTTTTTCTGATTGTTATAGAACCTCTTTGTGTGGCTGTGTAATTACACTAGAGGATGCTTCATTTAAGAACAGAGTTTATGAATACATTAGTAGCATCTGCTCGGAATCAGGTCATGTAAATTTAATGTATTTATTTAGGCTAATGTTAACCATTATTTACTATGTGATGAAAAAAGGAACTTGACCAAAAATATTTTAGAAACGTTGCAAATGTTATAAGTTTCTTCTTCTTCTTCTTCTCATTCATAATCTACTTATACTCCAGTGTTGGCTTTACCCTCGGACTCAGCGAGGGATCCCACCTCTACGGTGGCAGCTAATCACATTAACCACTACACCACAGAGGCGGACATGTTACATGTTTACAAGCCATATTTCATAATTTTATGTTATGATTTGTACAGAATAAACTTAACTCTGATTCTTAGAGCAATTTTGACCACAGTAATGTTTTTTTTTTTTTTTTTTTTGCTAGTTGCTTTACGTCGCACCGACACAGATAGGTCTTAAGGCGACGATGGGATAGGAAAGCCCCAGGAGTTGGAAGGAAGTGGCCGTGGCCTTAAGGTACAGCCCCAGCATTTGCCTGGTGTGAAAATGGGAAACCACGGAAACCATCTTCAGGGTTGCCGACAGTGGGATTCGTACCCAGTATCTCTCGGATGCAAGCTCACAGCCGCGTGCCCCTGACCCCACGGCCTACTCGCCAGGTCACAGTAATGTAGACAAAACATTGAAACATGTAGGAAGCACTTCAGATGATAATGATGGTGATGATGATGCTGTTGATGACAAACCCCAAGTTCAGTACCTCTACAAAGAAATTCTACAGTAGGTTCCACCAGCTGAGAATGGAATCTTTAATGTTACGTTGGAAAGTAAGTACAAGCAAATCTATTTTACCGGGCGAGTTGGCCGTGTTGTCAGGGGCACGCGGCTGTGATCTTGCATTCGGGAGATAGTGGGCTCGAATCCCACTCTCGGCAGCCCTTAAGATGGTTTTCCATGGTTTCCCCTTGTTCACACCAGGCAAATGCTGGGGCTGTACCTTAATTAAAGCCACGGCCGATTCCTTCCAACTCCTAGGCCTTTCCTATCCCGTCGTTGCCGTAAGATCTATCTGTGCCGGTGCAACGTAAAGCCACTAGAAAAAAGAAGCAAACCTATTTTATTTATTTATAAAGGAATTGAAGAGTCAGATGGTTGAGATAATATTTTATATCGTCCTTGGCACGACCAAAGCCCATTTTGGGCCAGAGCCTACCAATCAGATGCCACCATGTGGGGGAATGTTATGTGATAGCATGGTCAGTACTACGCTGATCCCCTCAGATGATAACCCCGATATTCTAGGCGACGGTTTTGTATGTGGTGTAAAAGCATATGTGTAGGGAGATGAGAGTTGCGCGCGTGTGTGTATGTGTTGATTTTTGGTGAGTGAGTAACGTTATGAAGAGAAGGGAGAAGGTAAAACCCGATTCCGCACGTAGTCTGCTTCCAACATAGCATAGAAGTGGCATATTATTTGTGGTGGCAGATCTAGGTCTGGAATACAAAGATTAGAAGGGTATAAAGTTGTTCCTGCTCGTTCATTGAATTCAGACTCCCAGGCAAATTGTAGAAGCAAATGTAAAGATATTGATGTAGAGAGAACGAAATGTATTTTTGAGAAATATTGTGGATTAGGTGACATAAAGGCTCAAAGATCATTGATTGGAAAACATATTGTACCGTGTTGGCGGGGTAGATAATAAATAATTGAGTACAGAAACTGGTAGCGTCCTATTTCTAAGATTAATTAACTTAGCACTACAATTACAGATTTACACACACAGAGACGATAGCCGAGATAACAACTTACGCAAGTACACTCACACGGTTCGCGCGCTCTCCCTTAGTTTCTCATGTTCACCGAGATCGATAGCTGCAGTCGCTTAAGTGCGTCCAGTATCCAACATTCGGGAGATAGTGGGTTCGAACCCCATTGTCGGCAGCCCTGAAGATGGTTTTCCGTGGTTTCCCATTTTCACACCAGGAAAATGCTGGGACTGTACCTTAACCAAGGCCACGGCTGCTTCCTTCCCACTCCTAGCCCTTTCCTGTCCCATCGTCGCCATAAGACCTATCTGTGTCGGTGCGACGTAAAGCAACTAGCAAAAAAGAACGTTTCTCATATTCCATCTACAATGACACACACACACAGAGTCATCGATAATGTACACTACACTCACTCAGCCACTCGGTCACAGTCGTTAGCGCCGTCACGGTCCACAGCCTACACGCCGGTCTCGCAGGTCGGGATAGTATCCGCTGTTCACTCAATCCGTCGAACCCCGTTCGCAGTCCGCACACTTCGGCACCCAGTGTTCCCTTCGCGCTGCTCCAGAACACTCCAGGTTCTCCTCCAGCAGCCAGCCTCAAGGCACACACACACACGACATCAGGGAAAAAGGAACGAGTCCTCGGCTCCAACAGGCAGATACTCCATCAGGCTGACTTCTCAGCCCAGGCTATCACTGACTGCGCTCTTCGCTAACTCACAGCAGTGAAATCTCGCTCTCGCTCACTCACTCTCTAACTGACTCTCTTTAACTCTCACTCCAAGTTACTCCTCTCCTTATATACCTGCTCTGGGCCTTCCAGAACAGTCCGGATGCTAGATGTATCCAGGAACCTCGCGAGATAGAAGACTCCAGATTAATAGTCGAGTAATTTCCGTCGTCCTCTGCTGTGGGACCGCGGACGGAGGCGAGAGGGCCGGCCTAGCACCAAGTGTTGCTCGTGATTGGCGCGCTCGAGCGTAAGGCGGGTGGGGCCGAAACTATGACGCCCCTGGCGCGTAGCGACTTGGCATGGCGGTCGCTATAACCATTACAATATTATTGCGATAAATCACGAGGGTTAAGTAATGGCTACTACTCTGAAGTGCAAGGAAAGGTACTTAGGGTTTGCAAACGATTCTTCATATCTACACTTGATGTGGGGGATAAAATGTTACGAAATGTGATAAAGAAATTAGACGATGGTTTCGTTCAGCCTGATCATAACCACAATAGTTCATAACTGGCCAGAAGAGAAAGGAATAATCAACCATATTAATTCAATACCGCGGATGGAATCTTATTTTTTAAGACAGCAATCATGTCGCGAATACATAAGTGGTTCCAAACCAATTGCAGATCTGCACAGAGATTAAGCTACAGCTTGTAGAGAAACAAACTCAAAGTTTGGAAACTCTACAGCTTACAGGAATACTTTTTAACAGAGTTCCGCCTGTATTTCTTTTTCCCTTAAAAGGACCAATGTTCTCTTTGTGAATGTTGGAATAATTCAAATGATAAGGAGACATTGCAGGAAAGTTATGATAGACAAAGGAGAGAATGTGAGCTTAATAAACAGACCCAAACTATAGATTCTAATTAAACCAAACAGAATGAGTGTAGTGCAGCTTTCTATGACATACAAAGCATTCTACCCACCCCGTGTGGGGATATTTCTCAATTTCATTACAAACGTAGGCTCTCAACTTTTACTTACACAATTTATAACATGGGTAGTGGCAGAGGTCATTGCTTTGTTTGGCATGAAGGTCAAACCAAACGTGACCTTAATGAAATAGGTTCTATTTAGATGTTTTTCTAAAGAAAAAGTCTGGGAAAACCCATTATTCTGATAATTGTACGGGACAAAATAAAAATACGTTTTATAGTTTCCTTATGCATGTATAAATCATGTCATACAGCATTCCCAGTGTCAGTCATACATTTGTAATAGCTGGCCACACACAGAATGAGGGAGATCACATGCACTGACTCATAGAAAAACATAAAAAGCGAGCACAGAAGGGTGGGTCTGTCTATGTGCCTTCACAGTGGGTGACAGTGATACAGATCAAGAAGTTAGTAAAATAACCACCTAATCGATACTTTATTATTGCCTCAGGCAAAATTGAATATAAATTAGCACTTACAGAACATGTTTCGACCACTTAGTGGTCCTCTTCAGCTGTATAAAGAAAGAATTGAGAAGAAAAAACATTAGGACAATAAGCACAAATAATAAAAGTTCTTTGGAGTCTCCTTTGTTAAAAAATGGAGGTTATTAGAACAGGACATCTTGCCTCTCGTTCTTGTTTGGAAAATATGTTTATTCTGCGCTGTCTAGAAGGTTTGTCTTTGAGCGCGACCTGTCCCTGTTATGTTAAGTCCCTTTTCACCTTTTCGTTTCTGTCGAAATTAGGTCCAAAAGAGTTAGATAAATATTTCAGATCTATCATATCCTCCGTATTCATTTCATTTATTTCAAATGGCTCACCAGTTTTCTTCGACATCTGTATCACTTATTACAAGTTGTCCATTTCATGACCGCATCGATGAATATAATCAAGAAGTTAGTAAAATAACCACATAATCGATACTTTATTATTGCCTCAGGCAAAATTGAATATAAATTAGCACTTACAGGACATGTTTCGACATGTTTACTCTCAAATTCTTCAACCAGAATTTCTCTCCTACATCGAATTAATTCTTCCCTGATGCTTCCCATGTTTAGTAATTGGTAAATTATGCATGGAAAAGTGTTCTCGCAAACGGGCCAAACACCTGAAATTTAGCCCACTTTTTAACCACTCTTTTATCTAGCTTAATAGCCCCTAATTTTCATCATTAGTCTCCCATGATATACCCTTCAAAAATCTTCTATAGATGAATGGCGTTACAAGCCTAATTATCTCCCTCAAAATCGCTATTTCTTCTTTCATCTAGGTGGAGGGACTGTGGTAAAATGAAATGGCGTATGGCTTTCAGTGCCGGGAGTGTCCGAGGACATGTTCGGTTCGCCAGTTGCAGGTCTTTCGATTTGACTCCCATAGGCGACCTGCGCGTCGTGATGAGAATGAAATGATGATCAAGACAATATATACACCCAGCCCCCGTGCCAGGAAAATTAACCAATGATGGTTAAAATTTCCGACACTGCCGGGAATCGACCCGGGACCCCTGTGACCAAAGGCCAGCACGGTAACCATTTAGCCATGAAGCCGGACAGGGACTGTGGTGTTAGTGGGAATTAAGATGAAAGAAGAAATAGCGAGTTCGAGGTAGATAATTAGGCTTGGAACGGAAGACTGGAATGAAGGTAGGTCTCCATCAATCAATGTAGAGGATACGATAGGTAGGCAAGAGGGAGGGGAAGGAAGAAGAGAACTTATGGAAGACAGGTGAGCTAATGTTTTAAGGAGGAAGGAAAATGAGGGCTAAGGGTTTTCTTCAGCGAGTAAGCCTTGAAAATGTATCGGAGAAGAATCGGCATGAGTCATTACACGTAGAACAGCAGGGAGAAGATGGAGATCAGGCAAGTGTTACAGAGGCAGTTTTAATGTCTGTTTGCTTATAGGCATAAAAAGGAAACTTTTCTAATAGGTATTTAGTTTTAACTACTTTTCTGTTGTTTCAGTTACTATATTGTAATTAGGTTACGTCTATTAAGGAACGGAAATGGAACTCAGAGTATAGGTGAAGCGTTATCTGATCCTGTAATAATTAAAGGGAGGTCCCACAGGGCATTATTATTATTATTATTATTATTATTATTATTTGCTAGTTGCTTTACGTCGCACCGACACAGATAGGTTTTATGGCGTCCATGGGAGAGGAAAGGGCTAGGAGTGGGAAGGAAGCGGCCATGGCCTTAATTAAGGTACAGACCCAGCATTTGCCTGGTGTGAAAATGGGAAACCACGGAAAACCATTTTCAGGGCTGCCGATAGTGGGATTCGAACCTACTATCTCCCGGATGCAAGCTCACAGCCGCGCGCCTCTACGCGCACGGCTAACTCGCCCGGTAAGAGAAGCTTTTAAAAGTAGGAAAGATCATATTATGGAGACGTTGTAAAGTGTATAAAATGTATCTAATTATGACAATGAAGCCGTCTAGAAAGCTTCTACTATTGAAGTTATATAATTTTTATAATTTCGTGTGGCTATTTCTAGCCGTGTGCAGCCCTTGTAAGGCAGACCCTCCGATGA
Organism: Anabrus simplex; assembly: GCF_040414725.1. Taxonomy (NCBI): domain Eukaryota; kingdom Metazoa; phylum Arthropoda; class Insecta; order Orthoptera; family Tettigoniidae; genus Anabrus; species Anabrus simplex. The sequence continues at coordinate 1,227,018,158 of NC_090265.1, read as the reverse complement.
GGGTGGGCGGCATCTGCCATGTGTTACTGTGGTGGAGAGTAGTGTTATGTGTGGTGTGTGAGTTGCAGGGATGTTGGGGACAGTACAAACACCCGTACCCCGGGCCATTGGAATTAACCAATGAAGGTTAAAATCCCCGACCCGGCCGGGAATCGAACCCGGGACTCTCTGAACTGAAGGCCAGTACGCTGACCATTCAGCCAACGAGTCAGACACTACTGGAGGTGTGATGTGGTCTTGCTTTAGGGTCTGCCTCGTAAGGTTGCGGTCACCTTTATGGCGAAAAAACAAAATTGTACCAATACATATATGTACGACACATGCTATACAGAATGAAGTATTCCACAATAATTAAATCCAATACCACATGTCAAAGAACTGCTTAGTTCAGCTGATGGGCCCACCTTCAACTCTTTCGCCATATGGAGGGAAGGAATGAATCATCACTTTCAATGACTGATTTAGAAAACAATTCAGTGAGTGAATGAAGGGGATACTTAAGTTCAAAGTGTAATTTCTAGGTATTTGAATTTCTCCTTGAACTATTGATTGCTACTGCACTATGCTAATCACTATAGTAGGGATGTGGATTTGCATTGTCATAGACGTGACTAGTTGTAACTCGCCCATACCCTAGGGAACATGACTATTTAATCGCAACTGTCCAGTGAAGTGTAATATGGACTAAGCATTGCCTCTTCTCCTGAATACTGTAGTTACAAAAGTGGCTTATTTCTGTAAGTACGTGGAATTGTTACAGTAACTAATCTTATACCATTTTTCAGATAAATTTCTGTCTCGGTGAAAGTGTTACATTTTATCAGAGTCTCGACATGAAAATCGACTAGTTTCTAGAAAACTCGCCATATACTTCTACTTTTTGCGTATTAATTTCGATCATGTTTGAATGTTTCGAAGTCAAATTTCGTTCTGAGTAAATTAGTGTACCTCTAATTAGAACTTAACCGAGGACATATTTTCGAATGGAATTCTTGCCTACGGTTTCCAAATTCAACACCCGTTATGGCTAGGAGATTTTCTGATTGTGTGTTCATTGTAATTGGCGTATTGGTGCTGTTTAACGTTCCGTTCAGTTATTATGTATATTTTAACATACGTCGGAGTGTTGAATGGTTCCAGTCGTAAGGACCTACCCTACAGGCATTCTGTGCGAAATGTAGTTCATCTCGGAGTTCTCTTTTTGCGTCTTTGAAAATTAAGTCACAATTGTCGAATATTGGAACAACGAAGGTTTCGGCTAATTTCTACATTAGACCGAATGGAAAAGTAAATTTGAAATTGTTTAATGGATGCAAAGTGGCAAATACACGCGTTAGTTTCTGGAAATGAGTCTTGGGTAAGCAATTGTTATGGCATTGGATTTTTCCTGGTCTAAAAGGAGTCCTTGCTTGGAAAGTCATTTACTTACGACTTCCAGATCCATGTGTATTTGTTAAATTCCCGTCAAAACGTCTGTTGGTGTTGCAGAGAAATACAATTGAACGCCGTCAGTGTAAATGTGACATTCACAATGCGTCAGTTTTTTTACTAGGCTGAAAATAGCAAAGGGGCTAGGGTTGACCCTAGTTGGACAACTGTTTTACATGTTTCCGTAAAGAAAAAAGTGCCTTGGTTGAAGGCACGTCGTTGCCATTCGTGTAAACAGGCTCCCAACGACTTCATAAGACTGCCGAAGAAGCCTAGGCAATAAAGTTTGAACAAGAGCAACTCATGATATGTAGAATCAGATGCTTTGCCAAAATCCAGTAATACTAGGACCGTCACCGGTTGCTGTCTTATGTCCTGAGTAACGCTTCGTAAGGCAGTACAAGGAATACATGTATATACTCTGATTTCGTCGGAAAACTGACCGGAGTGGGTGTAGTATGTCGTGGATGTTAAGGTAGGTAGCAGTACAGAGAAGTAACCTACCGGGCGAGTTGGCCGTGCGCGTAGAGGCACGCGGCTGTGAGCTTGCATCCGGGAGATAGTAGGTTCGAATCCCACTATCGGCAGCCCTGAAGATGGTTTTCCGTGGTTTCCCATTTTCACACCAGGCAAATGCTGGGGCTGTACCTTAATTAAGGCCACGGCCGCTTCCTTCGAACTCCTAGGCCTTTCCTATCCCATCATCGCCATAAGACCTATCTGTGTCGGTGCGACGTAAAGCCCCTAGCAAAAAAAAAAAAAGAGAAGTAACCGGAGCAGGCCCAGGGGCTAATGCGCAAGATGGCGGCTATACACGGGCTCTTATGGGACTAACTCTAGGGAGCTGGCGCAGGGGCAAGTGGACAAGATGGCCGCCACGCGCAATCCACCTCTAGCCACGCGCTACGACCTCTGACACCCTGAGACAATAGGATGTCGTCATCTTATGGAATATTGTCGAAAAAGGTTACTAAAAGGAGCACCTGACTTGAGAAACCATGGGTTTGCGAACTCGGGGTCTTTAGCTGAGTCTAGACATGATGTTTGCTCTGCTGTCGTTTATTTAACCTCCTTGGCCAACTCTTGTGGGGTACTTCCGCCCGAGGTGTGGTTGATCAGAGTAAATGCCATTCCCAAGGATTCGAACGTGGAGCTGACATAAACTCAAAACTAAAGAGCTTAGCTGAAATTCAAATATCCTCACCCTGGTTGAAATGTGTGTACGATGAAAGTGTACTGACTACAGTAAATGTGGAGACATGTACGAGCATCTCAGCAGAAAAAATTGAGAGCTAAGCTGTATTTTCTGATCTGGTGTAGTAAAGGAATGCCGACAATGTGTTATGACGCAAGACACCTGACTTAAGAGAACTCTGGGTCTTAAGCTACTGTTTAAATCTTGTTAGCAGTGACGTTACTACAGCTCTCGCTACTATGATGACGTCATTCCGCTCAGATCCTCATTTCATGAGGTAGAGTGGTGGGGAAGAATTGCACCAAAGGTATACTGCTAGTCGTAAGGGCGACTAAAAGGGAGGGGTTAACTCAGGGAGAGCTGTGCAACGGCACAGGGCATGCACAGACTCTTATGGCGGCTAACTCGGGGAGAACTGTGCTAGAGTACAGGGGCAAATGTACATACGCAGACCCTTATGGGGCTAACTCGGAGAAGAGCTGTGCTAAGGCATAGGGACAAATGGGCATACACAGCCCCTTATGGGGCTACCTCGGAGGAGGGCTGTGCCACGGTATAGGGGCAAATGGGCATACATAGCCTCTTATAGGGCTAAATTGGTACCAGGGGGCTCTTAACCTCCGAGCGTGGTTTAGCGGTTAGAGGCCCTCGAGCTGAGTCTGGCATTAATTATAGTTGTTTAACCTTCTCTGAATAGAGAAACGAGGGTTTAGTAGATTTTAAACTTCCGACTCGAGAACAATCTTCTACTACAATAACAAGCGGTTTCCTATACACTGTTACTGCTGTCCACCAGCAAGAATATTATCAGATGTTTCAAATTCTAAACGAATATCGAAAGGAGATTCTGACATGGATAAAATTTCACAAGGTGATCTTAAAAAATATAAAGCATCGGAAGCAGTGCAGACATTGTTTACAATAAAAACCGTGTGCAAAAATTCAATAAACGCATGTGCGGAAGATTATCATACACAGCCCCTTATGGGGGCTAGCTCGGAGGTAGAAACGACAAAAGGGGGTACTAGGGCGCTCTTAACTTCCGAGCGTGGTTTAGCGGTTAGAGGAGTACGAACTGAGTCTGGCATTAATAATAGTAGTTTAACTTTCTCTGAATAGGGAAACGGTTTCCTATATGCTGTTGCTGCTGTACACCCTCATAGACAGCGTACTCGAGGACTAGGCGTTTCTCAATCAAGTATGGTGTGGTATGGCGATGGGGGTGGAGGGTGCTAGCCCGCCTAAATTTTTATTGGGGTGTAATTAGTAGATGAGATTATGTGAGGAGGATATCCGCATGCTTTCTACGAACGTTACTATATGTGATACTGACAGCCACTAGGCTTCAGGAATCTGCTGGCGGTGTAGCTATGTAAGCAACATTCTTGAATGCAGCTGCCAGTATATCAGTCTGATGAGGAAAAAAATGCATGTGGCTACAATTGACACAAATGAAATATCCGACCCAAACAGGCTACGAACATAACTCTGCTTTGAAATAATACAGAATCTGTTGGCATAAAGGGGTCTATAGCTGAGTCTGGCATGAGCCTAACTCGGCAGAGCTCAGTCTAACTTTCGGAACTGCGGCAAGAGTTGCAAATTGCGACTAAAAGGGGTTCTAGTAGGCTCTAAACTTCTGAGCGTAAGTTAGTGGTTAAAGGACCTCAATTTGTCTGCTATGAAATAAATTTTCTCTATGTGAACTCTTGTTACCTATTTTTTGTAATGGTATAGTTGAGTACGAAACCTCTTTCGAAGGTCGTTTAAAGACCTATCTTCTTCGGTGTGATACTTGTGGTGATCTAAGTTATTATTTGAATATTATGTCTGAGTGTAGATTTACCAATGCTGCAGGAGATATCACAGATCGAGCACTGAAAACCCGTAATACACCCATATTTTTAACTACTAATTTGAGTGATTTTCTTAACAATAAGTTTTTTAAAAATGGTTACAAAAATGGAGAAACCTCAATTAAAAAGCAGTAAGTGGGCTCTCTTAGCTGTTGAAGGAATTCCACTGAGGATAAAATAAGTACAGACCTTTACATGGAAGTACATATATTCCCCTACCGGCTCCTATAGCAGCAAGAAGACCTCGTATCAACCCTCAAAATTGTAAGGATAATAGGTGCCAGATCACATATAAATTGGTTTACCTAGTCTCTTGTTAACTGATTTCACAGAACTTAGAAAATTGTCGAAGATTTCCCTAGATAAATGATTTCATTTCCTAATTCCTCTTCCTAGCAGCAGTTATGTGCAGAATCGCGGTACTTCCCCGTGATATGGCAATGATCGCAAACGTTCCAGTCGTCATCTGTGAATTTATTTTAACACAGGTCGCAATTAACTGCTATGTGGAAATACTTTTTTTTTTTATCAGTAGTTAAGCCTTTAAGCTTATTTAAACTGTATAAGCGTTCAATCTCACTGGCTATAGATCCCAAATATTTCATAAATTTCTCCGCCGCATCAGATCCTCTATACACATAGGGCTTTTTGGAAGATTTAAAGTAGTATAATAAGCGGGTTCGGCCGCCTCCTCCTCCTCCCGCCGCCTCCTCCGCCGCCGCCTCCGCCTCCGCCGCCCGCGGGAAATTTGAATTTTGGCGGGAAATTTGAATTTTGGCGCGAGATTTGAATTTGTAAACAAAGCCACGTGCTTTTAGACAGCTGTCATCGACAACAACGCAACGCTAACCTCACTGCTGCCATCTTGACGGGCCTAAACCTCACTAGTGCCAACTTAACCTAACTAGCATGAGGTAAACAAAGCCACGTGTTTTTTGACAGCCACGTGCTTTTTGACAGACAACAACGCATCGCTAACCTCAGTACTGCCATCTTGACGGGCCTAAACCTCAGTAGTGCCAACTTAACCTAACTAGTGCGAGATAAACAAGTCCACGTGCTTTTTGACAGCCACGTGCTTTTTGACAGATTTGTAAACAAAGCCACGTGCTTTTTGACAGCTGTCATCGACAACAACGCATCGCTAACCTCAGTACTGCCATCTTGACGGGCCTAAACCTCAGTAGTACCTACTTAACCTAAGTAGCGTGTGGTAAACAAAGCCACGTGCTTTTGACAGCCACGTGCTTTTTTGACAGCTGTCATCCGCCATCTTTAAACTACAGAGCACCGTGCTGCCCTCTTTCATCACCTATCATCGGCAGTGCTGCCATCTTGACATACCTAAACCTTAGTGCTACCAACTTAACCTCACTAGCTCGAGATAAACAAATCCACGTGCTTTTTGACAGCCACGTGCTTTTTTGATAGCTGTCATCCGCCATCTTTGAGCACAGTGCTGCCCTCTTTAGCTACTTACCTTTGAAATGTGGTGGCGGATAATTTGAAAAATGCTTTTCGACAAGCAGCCATCTTTAATCCAGAGAGAACAGTGCTACCCTCTATGTGGTGGCGGCAAATTGAAAAATTCCACGTGCTCTTGTTTGGAAACAAACTCACGTGCTTTTTCGACAGCTACCATCTGCCATCTTTAATCTATAGAGCACAGTGCTGCCCTCTTTAGCTACTTACCTTTGAAATGTGGTGGCGACAAATTCCACGTGCTCTTGTTTAGTAAACAAACTCACGTGCTTTTTTGTCAGCTGTCATCCGCCATCTTTAATCTATAGAGCACAGTGCTGCCCTCTTTATCGTAGCAGATGTAAATTCGTCACAGCTGTCATCCGCAGTGCTGCCATCTTAACGGGCTTAAACCTTAGTGCTACCAACTTAACCTTACTAGCGCGAGATAAACAAATCCACGTGCTTTTTGACAGCTGTCATCCACCATCTTTAATCTATAGAGCACAGTGGTGCCCTCTTTAGCTACTTACCTTTGAAATGTGGTGGCGGATAATTTGAAAAATGCTTTTTGATAGCAGCCATCTTTGAGCACCGTGCTACCCTCTTTTGTGGTGGCAGGCAATTCCACGTGACAGCAGCCATCTTTAATCATGAGAGCACCGTGCTGCCCTCTATGTGGTGGCGGCAAATTCTACATGCTCTTGTTTGGAAACAAACTCACGTGCTTTTTTCTGGCAGCTGTCATCCGCCATCTTGCATCACAAACATCAGTGCTGCGCACTTTAGCTAGATACCTTTGAAATGTGGTGGCGGCAATTTGAAAAAAATCTATGTGCTCTTGTTTAGTAAACAAAGCCACGTGCTTTTTATGACAGCTATCATCCACCATCTTTAATCAATAGAGCACGGTGCTGCTATCATGCAGGCAATTTCATCACCTGTCATCCGCCATCTTTTAATGAACAGAGCACCGTGCTGCTCTCTGTAGTAGCGGGCAATTTGAAAAGTTCTGTTAGCTGTCATCCGCCATCTTTAATCAAGAGAGCACCGTGCTGCCATCTATGTGGTGGCGGCAAATTCTACGTGCTACGCGCAGCTGTCATCCACCATCTTACATCGCAAACCTCAGTGCTACACTCTATGTGGTGGCGGATAATTTAAAAAGAAAAATTCTACATCAGTCCTCTCTCGACGCTAATTGCACAAGATGGTGACTATACATGACTCCTTAAAGGTGCTTATGCAAGATGATCGCTATACATAGACGCCCTTGGGATGCTTGCGCAAGATGGCGGTTATACAAGGCTCCTTATGAGGGATGCTTGCGCGAGATGGTGGTTGCTCTTATGAGGCGGCTTAAGGATCCATGACTAGAGACGCCCTAAGGATGCTTGCGCAAGATGGCGGATGCAAGATGGCGGCTATACATAGCTCCTTATGAGACAGCCAGTACTCGATACAACATGTGATCAGAACATTGATTGATGTGTTCAGAACACTGTACTCGATACAACATGTGATTAAAACATTGTGTGGTGTGTTCAGAACACTACATAAGTAGAATCGAACGCTGTATTAGGGGATACCTTTGTTTAGATTGAAACATAACAAGACTAGAATTGAACACTGCACATTGATTGATTGATGTGTTCAGAACACAAAATAAGTAGAATCGAACACTGTACTCGATGTCGTTAACTTCAACATGTGATTAAAACATTGTCTGGTGTGTTCAGAACACTACATAAGTAGAATCGAACGCTGTACAACATGTTAGGGGATACCTTTGTTTAGATTGAAACATAACAAGACTAGAATTGAACACTGCACTCGATGTCGTTACATGCGATCAGAACAATGATTGATGTGTTCAGATCACGAAACAAGTAGAACCGAACACTGTACAACATGTTAGGGGATACCTTTGTTCTAAGAAGATCAGCTTGAAACATAACAAGACTAGAATTGAACACTGCACTCGATACAACATGTAATCAGAACATTGATTGATGCGTTCAGATCACGAAACAAGTAGAACCGAACACTGTACAACATGTTAAGGGATACCTTTGTTTAGATTGAAACTAACAAGACTAACACTTCAAATGATTTGCTTAGTACGAAAATAAAAAAATATATACCGCGTAGCTAACTCGTTCATCACACTGCTAAGACGCTTAGTAATTGTGAATACACTCATACGAAAATCAAGAAAGCACACTGCGTAGCCAACTCGCTCGGCTCACTCGCTTAGTATTTGCAACACACACGGATAAGAATGTTCCGAGATACTTACATGTTTTTTAAGGGAGGGTGAAAGATCATAAATTATATGTACACATGTTGTCTCCTCCAAGTTGTAAGATGAAATAGACGCAGTACTGCGAGTTTCCGCTCTAGCTGGCGAACGGAAGTAGCATGATATCTCAGCAAAAAATAATACGCGTGAGCTTGCAAGTCAGACACAATGATGGATACCGCGATTCAAATCCTGGTAACTTATGCCGTCGGGAAGGGTATCCGGCGAGCATCTAGCTGTAAATCCTCGATTCTCGACAGATTCTTAATCCGAGTTCTTTGACGTCAGGAAGGGCAACTAGTTGAAAACAATTATCGAACACGCATCGCGAAGGCAAGAGTGTGCAGCGATATGCTTGTTTAGACTTGCAGATTACGAAAAGAAACATAACAAGACTTGAGTCTTAAAACAAATTCTTGCGATTTAAAATCTTAGTCAGGAAGGGCCTCCAGCAGCAAAACAATAGTTCGTGATACTACGATTTAAAATCTAGCAGTAAAACCCCCGATTCTCGACAGATTCTTAATCCGAGTTCTTTGACGTCAGGAAGGGCAACTAGTTGAAAACAATTATCGAACACGCATCGCGAAGGCAAGAGTGTGCAGCGATATGCTTGTTTAGACTTGCAGATTACGAAAAGAAACATAACAAGACTTGAGTCTTAAAACAAATTCTTGCGATTTAAAATCTTAGTCAGGAAGGGCATCCAGCAGTAAAACAATAGTTCGTGATTTAAAATCTAGCAGTAAAACCCCCGATTCTCGACAGATTCTTAATCCGAGTTCTTTGACGTCAGGAAGGGCAACCGGTTGAAAACAATTATCGAACACGCATCGCGAAGGCAAGAGTGTGCAGCGATATGCTTGTTTAGACTTGCAGATTACGAAAAGAAACATAACAAGACTTGAGTCTTAAAACAAATTCTTGCGATTTAAAATCTTAGTCAGGAAGGGCCTCCAGCAGCAAAACAATAGTTCGTGATACTACGATTTAAAATCTAGCAGTAAAACCCCCGATTCTCGACAGATTCTTAATCCGAGTTCTTTGACGTCAGGAAGGGCAACTAGTTGAAAACAATTATCGAACACGCATCGCGAAGGCAAGAGTGTGCAGCGATATGCTTGTTTAGACTTGCAGATTACGAAAAGAAACATAACAAGACTTGAGTCTTAAAAGAAATTCTTGCGATTTAAAATCTTAGTCAGGAAGGGCATCCAGCAGTAAAACAATAGTTCGTGATTTAAAATCTAGCAGTAAAACCCCCGATTCTCGACAGATTCTTAATCCGAGTTCTTTGACGTCAGGAAGGGCAACCGGTTGAAAACAATTATCGAACACGCATCGCGAAGGCAAGAGTGTGCAGCGATATGCTTGTTTAGACTTGCAGATTACGAAAAGAAACATAACAAGACTTGAGTCTTAAAACAAATTCTTGCGATTTAAAATCTTAGTCAGGAAGGGCATCCAGCAGTAAAACAATAGTTCGTGATACTACGATTTAAAATCTAGCAGTAAAACCCCCGATTCTCGACAGATTCTTAATCCGAGTTCTTTGACGTCAGGAAGGGCAACTAGTTGAAAACAATTATCGAACACGCATCGCGAAGGCAAGAGTGTGCAGCGATATGCTTGTTTAGACTTGCAGATTACGAAAAGAAACATAACAAGACTTGAGTCTTAAAACAAATTCTTGCGATTTAAAATCTTAGTCAGGAAGGGCATCCAGCAGTAAAACAATAGTTCGTGATTTAAAATCTAGCAGTAAAACCCCCGATTCTCGACAGATTCTTAATCCGAGTTCTTTGACGCCAGGAAGGGCAACTAGTTGAAAACAATTATCGAACACGCATCGCGAAGGCAAGAGTGTGCAGCGATATCCTTGTTTGGACTTGCAGATTACGAAAAGAAACATAACAAGACTTGAGTCTTAAAACAAATTCTTGCGATTTAAAATCTTAGTCAGGAAGGGCATCCAGCAGTAAAACAATAGTTCGTGATTTAAAATCTAGCAGTAAAACCCCGATTCTCGACAGATTCTTAATCCGAGTTCTTTGACGTCAGGAAGGGCAACCGGTTGAAAACAATCATCGAACACGCATCGCGAAGGCAACAGTGTTCAGCGATATGCTTGTTTAGACTTGCAGATTACGAAAAGAAACATAACAAGACTTGAGTCTTAAAACAAATTCTTGCGATTTAAAATCTTAGTCAGGAAGGGCATCCAGCAGTAAAACAATAGTTCGTGATTTAAAATCTAGCAGTAAAACCCCCGATTCTCGACAGATTCTTAATCCGAGTTCTTTGACGTCAGGAAGGGCAACTAGTCTTAAAACAAAACAGATTCTTAATCCGAGTTCTTTGACGTCAGGAAGGGCAACCGGTCGAAAACTATAGTGTATGATGTAAGAGGTTAGATACTGCCAGTTTTGCGTCAGGAAGGGCAACTCAACAATTTCTTGCGATTTAAAATCCTAGTCAGGAAGGGCAGCCGGTCGTAAAACTATGGTGTGAGGCGGGGTGTGCAAAAAAGCCAGCATTAAGTAAGTGCTGTTGATAGGAGGCGTTAAACCATGTGCATGCTCCTTCACCAGGAGAAGCCTACATGCCGGTACCGTGCAGGTTCTTTCGATAGGAGTAGGCACTGTGTGTGTTTTAACCTCTCCGTACAATCATGATATTTTACGTTAGAAACTTACATAGGCTAAATGCTACACATTCCGTGTAAGAGGTTAGATACTGCCAGTTTTGCGTCAAGAAGGGCAACTCAACAAATTCTTGCGATTTAAAATCCTAGTCAGGAAGGGCAGCCGGTCGTAAAACTATGGTGTGAGGCGGGGTGTGCAAAAAAGCCAGCATTAAGTAAGGGCTGTTGATAGGAGGCGTTAAACCATGTGCATGCTCCTTCACCAGGAGAAGCCTACATGCCGGTACCGTGCAGGTTCTTTCGATAGGAGTAGGCACTGTGTGTGTTTTAACCTCTCCGTACAATCATGATATTTTACGTTAGGAACTTACATAGGCTAAATGCTACACATTCCGTGTAAGAGGTTAGATACTGCCAGTTTTGCGTCAGGATGGGCAACTCAACAAATTCTTGCGATTTAAAATCCTAGTCAGGAAGGGCAGCCGGTCGTAAAACTATGGTGTGAGGCGGGGTGTGCAAAAAAGCCAGCATTAAGTAAGGGCTGTTGATAGGAGGCGTTAAACCATGTGCATGCTCCTTCACCAGGAGAAGCCTACATGCCGGTACCGTGCAGGTTCTTTCGATAGGAGTAGGCACTGTGTGTGTTTTAACCTCTCCGTACAATCATGATATTTTACGTTAGGAACTTACATAGGCTAAATGCTACACATTCCGTGTAAGAGGTTAGATACTGCCAGTTTTGCGTCAGGAAGGGCAACTCAACAAATTCTTGCGATTTAAAATCCTAGTCAGGAAGGGCAGCCGGTCGTAAAACTATGGTGTGAGGCGGGGTGTGCAAAAAAGCCAGCATTAAGTAAGGGCTGTTGATAGGAGGCGTTAAACCATGTGCATGCTCCTTCACCAGGAGAAGCCTACATGCCGGTACCGTGCAGGTTCTTTCGATAGGAGTAGGCACTGTGTGTGTTTTAACCTCTCCGTACAATCATGATATTTTACGTTAGGAACTTACATAGGCTAAATGCTACACATTCCGTGTAAGAGGTTAGATACTGCCAGTTTTGCGTCAGGAAGGGCAACTCAACAAATTCTTGCGATTTAAAATCCTAGTCAGGAAGGGCAGCCGGTCGTAAAACTATGGTGTGAGGCGGGGTGTGCAAAAAAGCCAGCATTAAGTAAGGGCTGTTGATAGGAGGCGTTAAACCATGTGCATGCTCCTTCACCAGGAGAAGCCTACATGCCGGTACCGTGCAGGTTCTTTCGATAGGAGTAGGCACTGTGTGTGTTTTAACCTCTCCGTACAATCATGATATTTTACGTTAGGAACTTACATAGGCTAAATGCTACACATTCCGTGTAAGAGGTTAGATACTGCCAGTTTTGCGTCAGGAAGGGCAACTCAACAAATTCTTGCGATTTAAAATCCTAGTCAGGAAGGGCAGCCGGTCGTAAAACTATGGTGTGAGGCGGGGTGTGCAAAAAAGCCAGCATTAAGTAAGGGCTGTTGATAGGAGGCGTTAAACCATGTGCATGCTCCTTCACCAGGAGAAGCCTACATGCCGGTACCGTGCAGGTTCTTTCGATAGGAGTAGGCACTGTGTGTGTTTTAACCTCTCCGTACAATCATGATATTTTACGTTAGGAACTTACATAGCCTAAATGCTACACATTCCGTGGCAGAGCCGGGAATCGAACTCGGACCTCCGAGGGTAGCAGCTAACTACTACACTACAGAGGAGGACTATTTCAGAATATTTTACAACCTTAATTAGTACTGTGTTTTAAGAGCTTGAATGGTACTCAGCTAAGAAGACGTTCGCGAGTTACAAGCCGCTTATCAGTGTCCTCGTTCAAGGCCGAGCCGGAAGATACGTGTACAATTTCAGCTAACACACGCATTCCGCTGCTCGCTCTGCGCTGATACGACTTCATGGACAGTAGAACAAACCCATAGCCTACAGTATGCATGCCTCTCACCCGGTAGTCTCGGGTTCGATTCTCTTGGGAATGAAAATGTGTTTAAATCGCAAGAATTTGTTGAGTTGTCCTTTGCACACTCTTGCCTTCGCGATGCGTGTTCGATAATTGTTTTCAACCGGTTGCCCTTCCTGACGTCAAAGAACTCGGATTAAGAATCTGTCGAGAATCGGGGGTTTTACAGCTAGATGCACTTCTTAGATTTTAAATCACGAACTATTGTTTTACTGCTGGATGCCCTTCCTGACTAAGATTTTAAATCGCAAGAATTTGTTTTAAGACTCAAGTCTTGTTATGTTTCTTTTCGTAATCTGCAAGTCTAAACAAGCATATCGCTGCACACTCTTGCCTTCGCGATGCGTGTTCGATAATTGTTTTCAACTAGTTGCCCTTCCTGACGTCAAAGAACTCGGATTAAGAATCTGTCGAGAATCGGGGGTTTTACTGCTAGATTTTAAATCACGAACTATTGTTTTACTGCTGGATGCCCTTCCTGATTAAGATTTTAAATCGCAAGAATTTGTTTTAAGACTCAAGTCTTGTTATGTTTCTTTTCGTAATCTGCAAGTCTAAACAAGCATATCGCTGCACACTCTTGCCTTCGCGATGCGTGTTCGATAATTGTTTTCAACCGGTTGCCCTTCCTGACGTCAAAGAACTCGGATTAAGAATCTGTCGAGAATCGGGGTTTTACTGCTAGATTTTAAATCACGAACTACTGTTTTACTGCTGGATGCCCTTCCTGACTAAGATTTTAAATCGCAAGAATTTGTTTTAAGACTCAAGTCTTGTTATGTTTCTTTTCGTAATCTGCAAGTCTAAACAAGCATATCGCTGCACACTCTTGCCTTCGCGATGCGTGTTCGATAATTGTTTTCAACTAGTTGCGCTTCCTGACGTCAAAGAACTGGGATTAAGAATCTGTCGAGAATCGGGGGTTTTACTGCTAGATTTTAAATCGTAGTATCACGAACTATTGTTTTACTGCTGGATGCCCTTCCTGACTAAGATTTTAAATCGCAAGAATTTGTTTTAAGACTCAAGTCTTGTTATGTTTCTTTTCGTAATCTGCAAGTCTAAACAAGCATATCGCTGCACACTCTTGCCTTCGCGATGCGTGTTCGATAATTGTTTTCAACCGGTTGCCCTTCCTGACGTCAAAGAACTCGGATTAAGAATCTGTCGAGAATCGGGGGTTTTACTGCTAGATTTTAAATCACGAACTATTGTTTTACTGCTGGATGCCCTTCCTGACTAAGATTTTAAATCGCAAGAATTTGTTTTAAGACTCAAGTCTTGTTATGTTTCTTTTCGTAATCTGCAAGTCTAAACAAGCATATCGCTGCACACTCTTGCCTTCGCGATGCGTGTTCGATAATTGTTTTCAACTAGTTGCCCTTCCTGACGTCAAAGAACTCGGATTAAGAATCTGTCGAGAATCGGGGGTTTTACTGCTAGATTTTAAATCGTAGTATCACGAGCTATTGTTTTGCTGCTGGAGGCCCTTCCTGACTAAGATTTTAAATCGCAAGAATTTGTTTTAAGACTCAAGTCTTGTTATGTTTCTTTTCGTAATCTGCAAGTCTAAACAAGCATATCGCTGCACACTGTTGCCTTCGCGATGCGTGTTCGATAATTGTTTTCAACCGGTTGCCCTTCCTGACGTCAAAGAACTCGGATTAAGAATCTGTCGAGAATCGGGGTTTTACTGCTAGATTTTAAATCACGAACTATTGTTTTACTGCTGGATGCACTTCCTGAATAAGATTTTAAATCGCAAGAATTTGTTTTAAGACTCAAGTCTTGTTATGTTTCTTTTCGTAATCTGCAAGTCTAAACAAGCATATCGCTGCACACTCTTGCCTTCGCGATGCGTGTTCGATAATTGTTTTCAACTAGTTGCCCTTCCTGACGTCAAAGAACTCGGATTAAGAATCTGTCGAGAATCGGGGGATATACAGCTAGATTTTAAATCGCAGTATCACGAACTATTGTTTTACTGCTGGATGCCCTTCCTGACTAAGATTTTAAATCGCATGAATTTGTTTTAAGACTCAAGTCTTGTACCGGATGCCCTTCCTGACTAAGATTTTAAATCGCAAGAATTTCTTTTAAGACTCAAGTCTTGTTATGTTTCTTTTCGTAATCTGCAAGTCTAAACAAGCATATCGCTGCACACTCTTGCCTTCGCGATGCGTGTTCGATAATTGTTTTCAACTAATTGCCCTTCCTGACGTCAAAGAACTCGGATTAAGAATCTGTCGAGAATCGGGGGTTTTAGTGCTAGATTTTAAATCGTAGTATCACGAACTATTGTTTTACTGCTGGATGCCCTTCCTGACTAAGATTTTAAATCGCAAGAATTTGTTTTAAGACTCAAGTCTTGTTATGTTTCTTTTCGTAATCTGCAAGTCTAAACAAGCATATCGCTGCACGCTCTTGCCTTCGCGATGCGTGTTCGATAATTGTTTTCAACCGGTTGCCCTTCCTGACGTCAAAGAACTCGGATTAAGAATCTGTCGAGAATCGGGGGTTTTACTGCTAGATTTTAAATCACGAACTATTGTTTTACTGCTGGATGCCCTTCCTGACTAAGATTTTAAATCGCAAGAATTTGTTTTAAGACTCAAGTCTTATTATGTTTCTTTTCGTAATCTGCAAATCTAAACAAGCATATCGCTGCACACTCTTGCCTTCGCGATGCGTGTTCGATAATTGTTTTCAACTAGTTGCCCTTCCTGACGTCAAAGAACTCGGATTAAGAATCTGTCGAGAATCGGGGGTTTTACTGCTAGATTTTAAATCGTTGTATCACGAACTATTGTTTTACTGCTGGAGGCCCTTCCTGACTAAGATTTTAAATCGCAAGAATTTGTTTTAAGACTCAAGTCTTGTTATGTTTCTTTTCGTAATCTGCAAGTCTAAACAAGCATATCGCTGCACACTCTTGCCTTCGCGATGCGTGTTCGATAATTGTTTTCAACTAGTTGCCCTTCCTGACGTCAAAGAACTCGGATTAAGAATCTGTCGAGAATCGAGGATTTACAGCTAGATGCTCGCCGGATACCCTTCCCGACGGCATAAGTTACCAGGATTTGAATCGCGGTATCCATCATTGTGTCTGACTTGCAAGCTCACGCGTATTATTTTTTGCTGAGATATCATGCTACTTCCGTTCGCCAGCTAGAGCGGAAACTCGCAGTACTGCGTCTATTTCATCTTACAACTTGGAGGAGACAACATGTGTACATATAATTTATGATCTTTCACCCTCCCTTAAAAAACATGTAAGTATCTCGGAACATTCTTATCCGTGTGTGTTGCAAATACTAAGCGAGTGAGCCGAGCGAGTTGGCTACGCAGTGTGCTTTCTTGATTTTCGTATGAGTGTATTCACAATTACTAAGCGTCTTAGCAGTGTGATGAACGAGTTAGCTACGCGGTATATATTTTTTTATTTTCGTACTAAGCAAATCATTTGAAGTGTTAGTCTTGTTAGTTTCAATCTAAACAAAGGTATCCCTTAACATGTTGTACAGTGTTCGGTTCTACTTGTTTCGTGATCTGAACGCATCAATCAATGTTCTGATTACATGTTGTATCGAGTGCAGTGTTCAATTCTAGTCTTGTTATGTTTCAAGCTGATCTTCTTAGAACAAAGGTATCCCCTAACATGTTGTACAGTGTTCGGTTCTACTTGTTTCGTGATCTGAACACATCAATCATTGTTCTGATCGCATGTAACGACATCGAGTGCAGTGTTCAATTCTAGTCTTGTTATGTTTCAATCTAAACAAAGGTATCCCCTAACATGTTGTACAGCGTTCGATTCTACTTATGTAGTGTTCTGAACACACCAGACAATGTTTTAATCACATGTTGAAGTTAACGACATCGAGTACAGTGTTCGATTCTACTTATTTTGTGTTCTGAACACATCAATCAATCAATGTGCAGTGTTCAATTCTAGTCTTGTTATGTTTCAATCTAAACAAAGGTATCCCCTAATACAGCGTTCGATTCTACTTATGTAGTGTTCTGAACACACCACACAATGTTTTAATCACATGTTGTATCGAGTACAGTGTTCTGAACACATCAATCAATGTTCTGATCACATGTTGTATCGAGTACTGGCTGTCTCATAAGGAGCTATGTATAGCCGCCATCTTGCATCCGCCATCTTGCGCAAGCATCCTTAGGGCGTCTCTAGTCATGGATCCTTAAGCCGCCTCATAAGAGCAACCACCATCTCGCGCAAGCATCCCTCATAAGGAGCCTTGTATAACCGCCATCTTGCGCAAGCATCCCAAGGGCGTCTATGTATAGCGATCATCTTGCATAAGCACCTTTAAGGAGTCATGTATAGTCACCATCTTGTGCAATTAGCGTCGAGAGAGGACTGATGTAGAATTTTTCTTTTTAAATTATCCGCCACCACATAGAGTGTAGCACTGAGGTTTGCGATGTAAGATGGTGGATGACAGCTGCGCGTAGCACGTAGAATTTGCCGCCACCACATAGATGGCAGCACGGTGCTCTCTTGATTAAAGATGGCGGATGACAGCTAACAGAACTTTTCAAATTGCCCGCTACTACAGAGAGCAGCACGGTGCTCTGTTCATTAAAAGATGGCGGATGACAGGTGATGAAATTGCCTGCATGATAGCAGCACCGTGCTCTATTGATTAAAGGTGGTGGATGATAGCTGTCATAAAAAGCACGTGGCTTTGTTTACTAAACAAGAGCACATAGATTTTTTCAAATTGCCGCCACCACATTTCAAAGGTATCTAGCTAAAGAGCACAGCACTGAGGTTTGTGATGCAAGATGGCGGATGACAGCTGTCAGAAAAAAGCACGTGAGTTTGTTTCCAAACAAGAGCATGTAGAATTTGCCGCCACCACATAGAGGGCAGCACGGTGCTCTCATGATTAAAGATGGCTGCTGTCACGTGGAATTGCCTGCCACCACAAAAGAGGGTAGCACGGTGCTCAAAGATGGCTGCTATCAAAAAGCATTTTTCAAATTATCCGCCACCACATTTCAAAGGTAAGTAGCTAAAGAGGGCACCACTGTGCTCTATAGATTAAAGATGGTGGATGACAGCTGTCAAAAAGCACGTGGATTTGTTTATCTCGCGGTAGTAAGGTTAAGTTGGTAGCACTAAGGTTTAAGCCCGTTAAGATGGCAGCACTGCGGATGACAGCTGTGACGAATTTACATCTACTACGATAAAGAGGGCAGCACTGTGCTCTATAGATTAAAGATGGCGGATGACAGCTGACAAAAAAGCACGTGAGTTTGTTTACTAAACAAGAGCACGTGGAATTTGTCGCCACCACATTTCAAAGGTAAGTAGCTAAAGAGGGCAGCACTGTGCTCTATAGATTAAAGATGGCAGATGGTAGCTGTCGAAAAAGCACGTGAGTTTGTTTCCAAACAAGAGCACGTGGAATTTTTCAATTTGCCGCCACCACATAGAGGGTAGCACTGTTCTCTCTGGATTAAAGATGGCTGCTTGTCGAAAAGCATTTTTCAAATTATCCGCCACCACATTTCAAAGGTAAGTAGCTAAAGAGGGCAGCACTGTGCTCAAAGATGGCGGATGACAGCTATCAAAAAAGCACGTGGCTGTCAAAAAGCACGTGGATTTGTTTATCTCGAACTAGTGAGGTTAAGTTGGTAGCACTAAGGTTTAGGTCTGTCAAGATGGCAGCACTGCCGATGATAGGTGATGAAAGAGGGCAGCACGGTGCTCTGTAGTTTAAAGATGGCGGATGACAGCTGTCAAAAAAGCACGTGGCTGTCAAAAAACAGGTGGCTTTGTTTACCTCATGCTAGTTAGGTTAAGTTGGCACTACTGAGGTTTAGGCCCGTCAAGATGGTAGTACTGAGGTTTGCGATGCGTTGTTGTTGATGCGAGCTGTCAAAAAAGCACGTGGCTTTGTTTACAAATCTGTCAAAAAGCACGTGGCTGTCAAAAAGCACGTGGCTTTGTTTACCTCGCGCTAGTGAGGTTAAGTTGGCACTACTGAGGTTTATGCCCGTCAAGATGGCAGTACTGAGGTTAGCGATGCGTTGTTGTCTGTCAAAAAGCACGTGGCTGTCAAAAAACACGTGGCTTTGTTTACCTCATGCTAGTTAGGTTAAGTTGGCACTAGTGAGGTTTAGGCCCGTCAAGATGGCAGCAGTGAGGTTAGCGTTGCGTTGTTGTCGATGACAGCTGTCTAAAAGCACGTGGCTTTGTTTACAAATTCAAATCTCGCGCCAAAATTCAAATTTCCCGCCAAAATTCAAATTTCCCGCGGGCGGCGGAGGCGGAGGCGGCGGCGGAGGAGGCGGCGGGAGGAGGAGGAGGCGGCCGAACCCGCTTATTATACTACTATTTAACTCTAGATGTTCAACATCAGAAGTAGCTTAACATACACCGCAAAGCTCACAGGCGTATGATCGTGGTAAAGAAGAGTATAACTCATTTGAGGGGTAGGCACATATGTTTGAAGTGGTAAAAGAATGCTTTCAAAATCAAAATAATACGTAGTGTAATCTCAAAATTATCTCTACAAATTTTAGAATACTCTTCTTTGTAGGCATTTGAATTCTAGCAATTTTATATTGCTGACAGAATATCCTTTGTCCCTTCAGTTTATACAGTCCGCTAACTCCCTGCTGATTATCAATTAAGTAAAACACCGCTTACAGATATATATTTTATGCTCTAGCTTAGTCAATTGATATCCAGTTAACTTCTCAGTTGGTTATGTAGACGTAAGGACTACGGCCAGAGAGATCACAAAGCAGTAGAGATCACAATGGTCTGTCAATTCTAGTCCACAACTTTCAAGGGATTTTTTTTTCTTCCAGTACATACACATTCAGGGAGATTTTGTTAACATTTTCAAACTTCTCTCTCAGACAGCTATGTTGGAAATGAGATGCCTGAGAAATCATATTTATCTTCCAGCTCATTTATATTTATTCACACGATGAGAATTTTTTAAAACAAAATCTGCTAAAACAGCATACATAAAGCATTTATTATGCTTACAATTTTTAGGGCTGATACAAGCTATTCTTGATGCTATAGGAGCCGGTAGAGGAATATATGTACTTCCACGTAAGGGTCTGTACTTATTTATCCTCAGTCGAATGCCTTCAACAGCTAAGAGAGCTCAGTTACTGCCTTTTAATTGAGATTCTTCCATCTCTGTAGCCATTCTTTTTTCGACTGAGTGTTAAGAAAGTCACTCAAATCTGTTCTTAATCTGCTTACACTCCAGGGTCGGTTTTTCCCTCGGAGTGAGGGAGGTATCCCACCTCTACCGCCTCAAGGGCAGTGTCCTGGAGCTTCAGACATTGGGTCGTGGGATACAACTGGGGAGGATGACCAGTACCTCGCCCAGGCGGCCTCACCTGCTATGCTGAACAGGGGCCTTGCGGGGGATGCGAAGATGGGAAGGGATAGACAAGGAAGAGGGAAGGAAGCGGCCATGGCCTTAAGTTAGGTACCATCCCGGCATTTGTCTGGAGGAGAAGTGGGAAACCACGGAAAACCACTTCCAGGATGGCTGAGGTGGGAATCGAACCCACCTCTACTCAGTTGACCTCCCGAGGCTGAGTGGACCCCATTCCAGCCCTCGTACCACTTTTCAAATTTCGTGGCAGAGCCGGGAATCGAACCCGGGCCTCCGGGAGTGGCAGCTAATCACACTAACCACTACACCACAGAGGCGCACAAGTCACTCAAATCAGAAGTTAAAAATATGAGTGTATTACGGGTTTTGAATGCTCGATCTGTGATATCTCCTGCAGCATTGGTAAATCTACACTCAGACATAATAGCCCCAGGGGCTCTGAACTTTGGAGCGTGGGTTGGCGACCACGGGGCCCTTAGCTGAGTCCTGGCATTTCTTCCACTTACTTGTGCCAGGCTCCTCACTTTCATCTATCTATCCGACCTTCCTTGGTCAACTCTTGTTCTTTTCCGACCCCGACGCTATTAAGTTTGCGAGGGCTAGAGAGTCTTTCATTTTCACGCCCTTCGTGGCCCTTGTCTTTCTTTGACCGGTATCTTCATTTTTCGAAGTGTCGTATCCCTTCCGCTTTTCCCTCTGATTAGTGTTATGTAGAGGATGGTTGCCTAGTTGTACTTCCTCTTAAAACAATAATCACCATAATCACCAACCTCAGACATAATATTCATTTTCAGTGGTTTGTGTAAGGACAGCCCCTTCTTAATAATGAAAGAATATCTTTTGCTTCGTTCAAATAACAACTTAGATCACCACATGTATAACACCGAAGAAAATAGGACTTTAAACGACCTTCGAAAGAGGTTTCGTACTCATCTATACCATTACAAAAACAGGTATCAAGTGTTCACATAGAGAAAATTTATTTTATAATTATATAATAAATAAAATATTTCATACATATGTGAAAGCTATGTGTGTCAATAAATACAACGTTTTTAAAAATATTTCTTCTTAAATAAATGGTTCAGGAACCTCTAACGGTCGAATTAATAAATGCGGGAGAAGCCACGGGTACATGCTGGAATAACTGACGCAGTTATATTTTAGTATCTTAAATAATCGTTTCCTCTCTTCTAATTTCTCACTGACAGAGGAACAAAATCTATTGACATAAGGTACAGTCCACCCTCTACGCTAGGCACGCTACCTCTAAAACGCGGGTTCGCAAAATGTTTGTCCACGTATGCAAAAATCCTACGCATGGCCCTCTAGGTGGAGCATTGTGCAGCAGATGATTCGACGAAGTAAACGCATTTTTTTTGCTAGTTCCTTTACATCGCGCCGACACAGATATGTCTTATGGCGACGATGGGAGGGGAAAGGGCTAGGAATAGGAAGGAAGAGGCCGTTACCATAATTAAGATACAGCCCCAGCATTTGCCTGATGTGAAAATGGGAAACCACGGAAAACCATCTTCAGGGATGCCGACAGTGGGGATCGAACGGATGCGAGCTCACAGCTGTGCGCACCTAACCGCACGGCAATCTCGCCCGGTACGAAGTAAAGGGAGACTGAGTCCTGTGTATGTCACGTTGTGGAGCAGTCGTCTCGTGACAGCAAACAATAAAAGAGGATCATCATCATCATCATCATCATCATCATCATCATCATCATCATCTGTTTACCCTCCAGGTTCGGCTTTTCCCTCGGACTCAGCGAGGGATCCCACCTCTACCGCCTCAAGGGCAGTGTCCTGGAGCTTCAGACTCCTGGTCGGGTGATACAACTGGGGAGTATGGCCAGTACCTCGCCCAGGCGGCCTCACCTGCTATGGTGAACAGGGGCCTTGTAGGGGGATGGGAAGATGGGAAGGGATAGACAAGGAAGAGGGAAGGAAGCGGCCGTGGCCTTAAGTTAGGTACCATCGCGGCATTCGCCTGGAGGTGAAGTGGGAAACCACGGAAAACCACTTCGCGGATGGCTGAGGTGGGAATCGAATCCACCTCTACTCAGTTGACCTCCCGAGGCTGAGTGGACCCCGTTCCAGCCCTCGTACCACTTTTCAAATTTCGTGGCAGAGCCGGGAATCGAACCCGGGCCTCCGGGGGTGGCAGCTAATCACGCTAACCACTACATCACAGAGGCGGACTTCAACGTAAATACCATGGCTAAAATATGGAAATACATTTTTGTCAACTACAGTATACCGTACTTACGGAAAATTAGTAACCATTGGTCAGTGATTAGAAAGTATATTTAAGACCTATTTCACTTCTGAACGCATGACAATATCATTATTCATTAGGACACTCGTAATAACCTTTCGATGTCTTACTGTCTGGTACACGTCCGGCATTACGCCCATCACAACTGTAGAACGTGTGCAAATCGCCCACTATAAGCCAGTTAATTAGATATTGAATTTTCACGACCTCATTTTACCGTAGATTCATCCAACAGAATAAATATGATCTACCGGGCGAGTTGGCCGTGCGCGTAGAAGCGCGCGGCTGTGAGCTTGCATCCGGGGGATAGTAGGTTCGAATTCCACTATCGGCAGCCCTGAAGATGGTTTTCCGTGGTTTCCCATTTTCACACCAGGCAAATGCTGGGGCTGTACCTTAATTAAGGCCACGGCCGCTTCCTTCCAACTCCTAAGCCTTTCCTATCCCATCGTCGCCATAAGACCTATCTGTGTCTGTGCGACGTAAAGCCCCTAGCAAAAATTTTTTTTTTATCTAAACCACCATAACTAATCTGCTAAGAGCAACCAACGCGAAACCTGAAGGTTGTGTGTTGGTGTCTGGTTAGGCACTTTCAATAATATCATTTATTTTTAAACCCCACTAACTACTTTTACGGATTTTGGAGACGCAGGAGTTCTTTTACGTGCAAGTAAATCTACTGACACGAAGCTAAGCACCTGAAGATGGTTTTCCGTGTTTGAGCACCTTCGAATTCCACTGGAATGAGTCTGCCAAGTTGAGGTCGAATGTCACAGCCTCAACCGTCTGAGCCACTCGGCCCGGCTGGCCACTTTTATTCTTTCTTTCTTCTTTAATTTCTTAATCTGCTTACACTCCAGGGTTGGTATTTCCCTCGGACTCAGCGAGGGATCCCACCTCTACCGCCTCAAGGGCAGTGTTCTGGAGCTTCAGACACTGGGTCGGAGGATACAACTGAGGAGGATGACCAGTACCTCGCCCAGGCGGCCTCACCTGCTATGCTGAACAGGGGCCTTGCGGGGGTGGGAAGATGGGAAGGGATAGACAAGGAAGAGGGAAGGAAGCGGCCGTGGCCTTAAGTTTAGGTACCATCCCGGCATTTGCCTGGAGGAGAAGTGGGAAACCACGGAAAACCACTTCCAGGATGGCTGAGGTTAGAATCGAACCCACCTCTACTCATTTGACCTCCCGAGGCTGAGTGGACCCCGTTCCAGCCATCGTACCACTTTTCAAATTTCGTGGCAGAGCCGGGAATCGAACCCGGACCTGCGGGGATGGCAGCTAATCACACTAACCACTACACCAAAGACGCGGACTTGGCCAGTTTTAATTCGTACATAAATATCTCTTCGGTATGTACTATATGTGTTGAAAAAACAAAGCAAAGTAAAGTCAACTCCGTACAGGCCATGAAGGCCCTTGGAGGAGTGGAAGGTATAGGCTTCCACCATTGTTAAGCTCGGGACGTGATGGGTTACCTCTACGCCCGGCCGCCTTTGCCCCCAGGAATTAACCTGGTACTCATTTTAGGTGTAGGCTGGATGAACCTCATGACCATATGCACTTCCGGAAGTGGTAATCTCGTTCCTTAAATTTTACGACTTCCTGACGGGGATTCGAACCCACGTTCCTCCGGGCGAACCGAGCACGCCTTTACCGCCTCGGCCAGCCAGCCCCTATACGTGCTGAACACGACCTAATACGTTGAAAGTGTATTTCGACTACAATAACCAATAGCCAGAAGGGCTATTAACTACCACTGCTTATCCCGAAGGCCTACAGATTACGAGGTGTCGTGTGGTCGGCACGACGAATCCCCTCGGCCGTCATTCTTAGCTTTCTAGACCGAGGCCGCTATCACCGTTAGATACATCCTCAGTTGTAATCACGTAGGCTGACTGGACTTCGAGCCAGACGTTACAACCAGATAAAAATCCCTGACATGGCTGATAATTAAACCCAAGGCCTCCGGGTAAGAGTCAGGAACTCTTCCCATACACTGCGGGGTAAATACAGTGTGATGGCAGAAGTGCCAGACCTGTAGCTTAGGTCCTTTCCAACAGAACAAACATGGCCTAGGCCACCATAGCTCAATTGGTAGAGCAACCGAGGCGAAATCGGAGTCCGATTGGCCATTTTTGTTCTGTATTTAACATCTCTTCAACACGTACTAAATGTACGTAACACGACGTAATAGGTTGAAAGTCGGCTTCGATAACACATTAATTAGTCTATTTGTTGTATCTCGGCAAATTTTGCCAATAATGGATCGCTAAAACACACAGTATAACACAGGGGTGCAGCCGGTAAATAACGCCATACGATAGCAGAAATCTGCGAACAATGTAAAGATGAGAGGCTCTTTAGTTGCTTCACGAGAAGGAGATATAAATAGATTTGATTGTGGATTTATAGACAAAACATTGAAGTTGCTTCACGAGAAGGGGAATGTATAAATAGATTTGATTATGGATCTGTAGACAAAACATTGAAGTTGCTTCACGAGGAGGAGAATATATAAATAGATTTGATTATGGATCTATAGACAAAACATTGAAGTTGCTTCACGAGAAGGGGAATATTTAAATAGATTTGATTATGGATCTATAGACAAAACATTGAAGTTGGTTCACAAGAAGGGGAATATATATATAAAAAATGATTATGGATCTATAGACAAAACATTGAAGTTGCTTCACGAGAAGGGGAATATATAAATAGATTTGATTGTGGATCTATAGACAAAACATTGAAGTTGCTTCACGAGAAGGGGAATATTTAAATAGATTTGATTATGGATCTATAGACAAAACATTGAAGTTGCTCCACGAAAAGCGGAAAATATAAATAGATTTGATTATGGATCTATAGACAAAACATTTAAGTTGCTTCACGAGAAGGAGAATATATAAATGGATTTGATTATGGATCTAGACAAAACATTGAAGCTGGCATCAGGAAAGGCATCCAGCATAAAACCGGGCCACATATTACCGCTGTAAACGGGGATACACTCCACGAAGGAGGAGAGGGAGAGAAAGAGAGATAGATACGATATTGATGTATTGCTAAATTCCCGTATACTTGTGTACTTATGTTGCGTTCGAAATTTATAGTATGCCGGGCTGAGTGGCTCAGACGGTTAAGGCGCTGGCCTTCTGACCCCAACTTGGCAGGTTCGATCCTGGCTCAGTCCGGTGGTATTTGAAGGTGCTCAAATACGTCAGCCTCGTGTCGGTAGATTTACTGGCACGTAAAAGAACTCCTGCGGGACTAAATTCCGGCACCTCGGCATCTCCGAAAACCGTAAAAGAGTAGTTAGTGGGACGTAAAACAAATAACGTTATTATTATTATTAAATTTATAATACAGTACGACAACTTGTCAATATGTATTCAAAAATTCGTATGCACTAAAATACAACATTTATCTTTTCAGGTGTTTCGCAGCTACCATTCCACCTCAAAATATGGAGTTTATATTAAAATTGCACAATATGTACTATCATGTATTCAACGAACTAAGTGGTGAGTATGTACTTTATTTAAAATTGAACCTTTTGCAAACTAAATGTTTAATGTACAGTTTTTCCAGAAAGTTAAATAATGCACTGTAACGTGGCGTGGCAAAATGCCTTTTTTTTTTGTTTTTTTTTTTGTTTTGTTTTGCTAGTTGCTTTACGTCGCACTAACACAGAGAGGTCTTATGGCGACGATGGGATAGGAAAGGACTAGGAGTGGGAAGGAAGCGGCCGTGGCCTGAATTAAGGTACTGCCCCGGCATTTCCGTGGTGTGAAAATGGGAAACCACGGAAAGCCACCTTCAGGGCTGCCGACAGTGGGGTTCGAACCTACTATCTCCCGGATGCAAACTCACAGCTGCGCGCCCCTAACCGCACGGCCAAGTCGCCCGATCCATGACAGAATGAATAACACAAACACAGTAACGTGGCAGTTATGAAATATTAACAGTAACGTGACAGATGGCAGTTAATAACACAATAGAGGAGATAAGTAACACAGTAACGACCAAGCAAAATGAAAATTAACACACCGTGCAAATACACTGACAGTGGCACCCAGAATAAATCTATATATATAATATAACTTGTCCTGACTGACTGACTGACTGACTGACTGACTGACTGATTAATCATCGCCGAGCCAAAACTACTGGACATAAAGAAATGAAATTTTGGGGACATATTCAGATGTAGATGCACGCTAGGAGAGGATTTTTGGATATTCCTTCGCTAAGGGGATGAAAAGGGGGTTGAAATTTTAAAATGAATGTATCTCTATCTCAAAATTTTAAAAGTTTACAGATGTAAAAATTGGTATTTAGAATCTCCTTTAAAAATAAGGAAACACGTATTTTTTTGTTTTCAGAAAATCCCAATAGGAGGGGGGAAAAAGGGTGAAAGTGGGGAAAAATGGGCTGAATGCCTTTAATCAGGATACCGGTACTTATATCTCAGAAACTGAAGATATTACAGACCTGAAAATTGCTATTGATCTCTTTTAAAAATAAAGAAACACGTTTTTTTTTGTTTTAGAAAATACAATTAATGGGAGGGTGAAAAGGGGGTGAATTTTTAAAATGAGTGAATCTATATCTCCAAACTTTTAAAGTTTGCAGATGTAAAAATTGGTATTTAGAATCTTCGTTAAAAATAAAGAAACACGTATTTTTTGGTTTTCGGAAAATCGCAATAGGAAAAGTGAAAAGGGGTGAAAAAGGGGTTGAATGCCTTTAATGAGGCTACTTATATCTCAGAACCTGAAGATATTACAGACCTGATTATTGGTGTTTGGGATCTCCTTTAAAAATAAAGAAACACGTATTTTCTTGTTTTTGGAAAATACAATTAATGGGGGGGGGTGAAAAGGGGGTGATTTTTTAAAATGAGTGTATCTATATCTCAAAACTTTTAAAGTGTATAGATGTAAAAATTGGTATTTAGAATCTCCTTTAAAAATAAATAAACAGGTATTCTTTTGTTTTCGGAAAATCCCAATAGGAAGGGTGTAAAAGGGTGAATAATGGGATGAATGCCTTTAATGAGGCTACTTATATTTCAGAACCTGAAGATATTACAGACCTGAAAATTGGTATTTGGGATCTATTTTAAAAGTAAAGAAACACGTATTTTTTAGTTTTTGGAAAATCCAGTTAATGGCGGTTTAACAGGAGTGACAATTTGGGGTGAATTTTTGAATGACTATATCTACAGAATATCTTGGATACGTAAAATGTTACAGACGTAAAAAGTGGGTGTTTGGAATCTCCTGTAAATGTAAAGAAACATAGGTGATTTGTTTTTGGAAACTCCAATTAAGGAGAACTCAAAAGGGGTGAAATTTTAAAATGAGAATTTTTACTGTATATCTAAAAAACTTAATATGTTACAGAAGTGAAAAATGGTATTTTTTATCTCTATTAAACATAAAGAAACGTGTATTTTTAGTTTTCGGAAATACCACTTGGTGACTGAAAATGGCGTTGAATTCTTTTGATTAGGCTACTGATATCTCAAAAATGAAGATGTTACAGACGTGAAATTTGATATTTGCAATCTGCTTTAAAGGTAAAGAAAGACTTATTCTCGGAAAATCCAATGAAGAGGGGGGGGGGGGTGAAAGAATTGAAAAATGAATTGACTTAATTTTATGAGAATACATACATCTAATAAAAACTAAAGTTGTTACACACGTGAAAATTCGTATTTGGATCTACTTTAAAAACAAAGAAAAACGCGTTTTGGGGGAAACCCTCTTGGAGGGCGGGAGTGCAGAGGAGTTGAATTCCTTTCGTGAGGACACATAAATCAAAAACTGCAGAAGTTAGAGTCGTGATAATTGGTATTTAGAAGATCTTTTACTATTAAAGAAACAATTATTTTTTGTGGGAAAATTAAGGGGGAGGGGGAGTAGTGTGAAATGAAGTGAACAAAGTAAATTATTTTTATGGGGATACTTCTGTCTTAAAACTGAAGGTAATAGACGTGAACATTTCTGTTTGGAATCTCCTTTAAACATAAGGAAACAAGCCTTCTTTTATTTTTTTTGGGGGGGGGGGTGATAAATAAACTTAACGGCGGTGGGTTGTAGAAGGAGGTGAGACCACTTGATTTTACTGTTCTTAATGTACTTATAAGTATCCTCCGTTGCTCAGCCGACAGCCCGCCGGCCTCTCACAGCTGGGTTCCGTGGTTCAAATCCTGGTCACTCCATGTGACATTCGTGCTGGAAAAAACGGAGGCAGGACAGGTTTTTCTCCGGATACTCCGGTTTTCCCTGTCATCAGCCATTCCAGCAACACTTAATAATAATAATAATAATAATAATAATAATAATAATAATAATAATAATAATAATGTTCGGGACCGTCGTCAAATGTGCGGACCGCGCTGGAAACGGCTCCTGGACGGGTAATGACTAAGAATGCAGTCCGGCCGCGGGTTCAGTGCCGCTAAGGCACCCAATATGACACCACGCCGGATCTCCTGAAAAATGGGAGGAAACGTGCCGTAATCTAATATAATTCGAGTCAGATCGGGAATTTTGGTGGATTCTCGCAGAAAACGAGTCAGATCGCGAATTTCGGCGGATTATATATCTAAAACAATAAGCATCCAATTATAAATGTCAGTATAATACCGTAGCGAAGCACGGGTATCTTGCTAGTCAAATAATAAAGCGTAACACAGTGTCACAAGACCCAAAGCAGCAAACGAATAAAGAACAGAAATGAATAGGTACATACAAGGAGAAAGAATAAGAAGCAACTTAACTCAAGGGTGAAGAATATCAGTAAGTAATTTTCAGTTAATTTTAGAGAATACTTCAGAACCATTATCATGAAAGGATAACACCTAGTTTGGAAATATTAAAATTTAATAAACAACAATATATCAGTATCGCAAAATGTCTTTTAAGAAACCAACAAGATTAAATAATAAACTTTTTTAAGTAATAGCCCAAGAAAGGAACTGGTTGTTTAACAATAAAAGGATGATTGACAGAGATAAATGTAAAAAAATGAAACTAATATTTCAGTACGGTGTTAACATTAAGCACAAAGTATTTTAAAAGTTTCTAGGGAGCAGAGACCTAGAATCAAATTCCTTCAAAAAATAAATCATATGAAAATCGACAGCACAATGGGACTGAAATAGAGCCCATACCAAATCCACAATAAGTTAGAAGTGATGAATAAATTAATTGGTAAAATACCGGAGATGAAGGTAAATATAACCAACTACAAATGAAGTAGAAAGTATTCCCACAATCAAACGTGGAGTAAGGTGGAGTAAATATCACCACCAACACATTAAGACCAAGGTCAATAAGGAATAACTCCTTAACGCAATCAATTTCTAATTAATATACCGCAGAGCTAGATTAACGAAAGACATCACCAGTTATCCAATGAAGTAGTAAATATAGTAAGATGGAGAAGATATCACCATCAATACCTTAAGATCAACGTCAAATCAATAAGGCATAACTCATTTATGCAATAAATTTCTAATTATAATACCGTAGAACTAGCCAGTCCGCCTCTGTGGTGTAGTGGTTAGCGTGATTAGCTGCCACCCGCGGAGGTCAGGGTTCGATTCCCGGCTCTGCCACGAAATTTGAAAAGTGGTATGAGGGCTGGAACGGTGTCCACTCAGCCTCGGGAGGTCAGCTGAGTAGAGGTGGGTTCGATTCCCACCTCAGCCATCCTGGAACTTAACGCCGCTTCCTTCCCTCTTCCTTGCCTGTCCCATCTTCCCATCCCTCCATAAGGCCCCTGTTCAGTATAGCAGGTGAGGCCACTTGGTCATTCTCCCCAGTTGTATCCCCCGACCCAAAGTCTGAAGCTCCAGGACACTGCCCTTGAGGCGATAGAGGTGGGATCCCTCGCTGAGCCCGAGGGAAAAACCGACCCTGGAGGGTAAACAGATTAAGAAGAAGAACTAGCCAAATGAATGACATCATCAACCACCCACTGAAGTAGTAAATATAGTAAGGTGGAGTAAATATCACCACCAACTCTTTAATGTGAAGTCAATGATGAATAACTTCTTAATGTATCAGCTCAGTTTTAAGTCTCTAGCCGAAATTAGCATCAAGTCTCCAATGCAAAAACAAATCAACATTGCCTCAATAAAGGTAACTAAGATGACGAGAAAAATAAGACTTATTGAATAAATAAATAAATAAATAAATAAATAAATAAAGCTTTTGTATGGATTTTCATTTTTCATTTTCAACAGAAAATCAATGTCAAAAAATGCGAAACTTCATCATTATAACATCGACATAAAACTGGAGTGCCTCTATGGAGCTGTATGTTTGGTCTTAAAGAGAAAAAACATAATATGGCAAATCACCGTAACAAAGCAAATGAGTTTTATTTTTGTCAAGACATAATTAACGATAATATGCGATTAAATGATACTTGGACATAAGTTACCACACCACGGTGAATGAAACAGAACTACAGTGGGTTTCAACAAAATGTTACCCTTCAAAACTGAGAGGCATATTTAAAGTTATCGGCCTCCGGTAATTAAATACAACAAGGTAAAGTAATAGGATTTAGGAAAACTACTAGTAACGTACCTGAAAGGATATTCCTTTTCGAAGTGTACATATCTGACATATTAGATAGAAGGGATTAAAAACATACAGGAATAATAATAAGACATTCGAAAAATACCAACGGATACAGAATTACAAATGGTAAAGAACAAGGTGATAGCCTTCATAACAGAAGGACAGAGACAAGATTAGTGACTACAGGGAATAAATTAAACAGAAACAATGATGTATAATCATATTTAGGAAAAAGGTCAATACTGAACTAATGATAAATAATTGCCCCTATTCTACTAGCGATGATGACGATAATACATGAGTAAAAGGAGACGCGGAGAAGCCGTAGCCGAAGTGAATAATATTAATACACACACAAGGTCAATTTACAATCAAAAACACAACCAGAAGGTAGAAGAAGGTAAAATTAAATGGCACTTACAAAACCTTCCTCCCAGAAGGGATTGAAACCGGGAAAAACCCTGGTAATATAGAGCCTTACATCAATGCGTGTGAACATCTTGAAATCCAAACGGAAACTGCCGATGTGCCGAATTGGCTACTCCAACAGAGCTCAAAGGCATCCAGTCTTCGTTAGTAATAGGGAGAGATGGGAAAAATATACCAGTCAGGTTCATTTCACAACACAGGGCTAAACAGGGAAAGATCTGTATAGCTGTGCTGACATATTAAGGTGGACATGCCTTACGGTAATTCCAATTTTAAAATACCGTTACAACACCATAATTTGAACATAGGCGACCCTGTTCCTACATTATTAGGTAGATAGCATAAAAATGTTTCTAATTGTTAAATAACAATGGGAAGTGAATATTCGTTTGGTCCAAACAAGGCATTTCTGCGACGATTGTTACACGTTCTAAAAAATTGTATATATTTTTAAGCAAACTGAAAATTTTGACCTTTATGACAATGTATGTATGTATGTTGGGTATTCAGCCCGAAGGCTGGTTTGATCCTCTGCAGCTCTGCCAACAGCTGTCATAAATAGCCTAGGCGTCACTGAAGAAGCGTACTAGGGAAATGAGGAGCGAGGTAGTTTCCCGTTGCTTTCCTCACCGAGCCAGCCGCTGCTATTACATATCAGTCTGCCAAGCCCACTGAAATGCATGCACCAACCGACCCTATGAGCGATATCTTCACACCATTCATAACAGGGACTGGCTGTATAAGCAATGGTATTACTAGCATCACTCATACCTCAGTCACTTAAAATGCTAAATGACTGAATAACTGTGATGTAATTTTGATGCATTTATGGATTGTATCTATGTATATTGTATTTTCTATGAGCAAGGATACCTAAGTATCTAGGGGTAACTCTGGATCGTGCACTCACGTATGAACAATATTGTGTTAACACGAAACACAAAGTATCTGTGCGAAATTCCATTCTTCGCAAGTTACGCGGAACCAACTGGCGAATGCAAGCTCAAACAATAAGAACTATTGCTTTAGATCTGAACTACTCTGCAGCAGAAGGATAACATGATGGCAAGCATTATTGGTGGTCATACAAATTTTAGTGAAAACTGGAAGGGTATGTACAGGTACTTTAAGGCAGAAACAGGTTCAAAGAAGGACATTCCATGAATCATTAATGAAGAAGGGGAGTGTGTTTGCGAGGATCTTCAAAAGGCAGAAGTATTCAGTCAGCAGTATATAAAGATTGTTGGTTACAAGGATAAAGTCCAGATATGGGAGTTGAGTAATACTAATGAAGTATTCAAATTTACCTATGATAACAATGATATCTACAGTAAGATACAAAAGTTGAAAACTAGAAAAGCAGCTGGAATTGATAAGATTTCTGGAGATATACTAAATACAACGGGTTGGGATATAGCACCGTATCTGAAGTACTTGTTTGATTATTGTTTGGTTGAGGGAGCTATACCAAATCAATGGAGAGTTGCTATAGTAGCCCCTGTGTACAAGGGAAAAGGTGATAGACATAAAGCTGAAAATTACAGGCCAGTCAGTTTGACATGCATTGCATGTAAGCTTTGCGAAAGCATTCTTTCTGATTATATTAGACACGTTCGTGAAATTAATAACTGGTTTGACAGAAGGCAGTTTGGGTTTAGGAAAGGTTATTCCACTGAAGCACAGCTTGTAGGATTTCAGCAACATATAGGCAGATATCCTGGATTCAGGAGGCCAAATGGACTGCATTGCGATTGACCTATTTAAGGCATTTGATAGGGTAGATCATGGAAGACTACTGGCAAAAATGTGTGCAATTGGAATAGAAAAAAGAGTGACTGAATGGGTGGCTATATTTCTAGAAAACAGAACTCTGAAAATTAGAGTAGGTGAAGATTTATCTGGCCCTGTAATAATTAAGAGGGGAATTCCTCAAGGCATTATTATTGGACCTTTATGTTTTCTTATATATATCAATGAAATGAAATGTCGTATGGCTTCTCGTGCCGGGATATCCCAGGACGGGTTCGGCTCGCCAGGTGCAGGTCTTTCTATTTGACACCCATAGGTGACCTGCGCGTCGTGATGAGGATGAAATGATGATGAAGACAGCACATACACCCAGCCCCCGTGCCATTGGAATTAACCAATTAAGGTTAAAATCCCCGACCCGGCCGGGAATCGAACCCGGGACCCTCTGAACCGAAGGCCAGTACGCTGACCGTTCAGCCAACGAGTCGGACCAATGATATGTGTAAAGAAGTGGAATCAGAGATCAGGATGTTTGCAGATGATGTTATTCTGTACAGAGTAATAAACAAGTTACAAGATTGTGAGCAGCTGCAGGGTGACCTCGATAGTGTTGTGAGATGAACGGTGGGCAATGGTATGATGATAAACGGGGTTAGAAGTCAGGTTGTAAGTTTCACAAATAGGAAAAGTCTTCTCAATTTTAATTACTGCGTTGATGATGTGAAAGTTCCCTTTGGGGATCGTTGTAAGTACCTAGGTGTTAATATAAGAAAAGACCTTCATTGGGATAATCACATAAACATGATTGTTAATAAAGGGTACAGATCTCTGCACATGGTTATGAGAGTATTTAGGGTTGTAGTAAGGATGTATAGGAGAGGGCGTAAAAGTCTCTGGTAAGACTCTAACTAGAGTATGGTTCCAGTGTATGGGACCTTCACCAGGATTACTTGATTCAAGATCTGGAAAAAAAATGGAAAGAAACGCAGCTCGATTTGTTCTGGGTGATTTCTGACAAAAGAGTAGCGGTACAAAAATGTTGCAAAGTTTGGGCTGGGAAGACTTGGGAGAAAGGAGATGAACTGCTCGATTAAGTGGTATGTTCCGAGCTGTCAGTGGAGAGATGGCGTGGGAGGACATCAGTAGACAAATAAGTTTGAGTGGTGTCTTTAAAAGTAGGAAAGATCACAATTTGAAGATGAAGTTGGAATTCAAGAGGACAAATTGGGGAAAATATTCGTTTATAGGAAGGGGAGTTAGGGATTGGAATAACTTACCAAGGGAGATGTTCAATAATTTTTCAATTTCTTTGCGATCATTTAAGAAAAGGCTAGGAAAACAACAGATAGGGAATCTGCCACCTGGGCGACTGAACTAAATGCAGATCAGGATTGATTGATTGATTGATTGATTGATTGATTGATTGATTGATTGATTGATTGATTGATATTAAAGCTTCCATTAATCGTGAAGTCACTACCAACTGTAATGCCACTTTTACACGATGCCAGTTCATGGGACATTTATTGGCGACAATTATTTTCCTCTAGTTACTGCGGGACAATCGCTGAATGGACTAGTGGTTTATAGGGAAATCGAAACAAAGTTTTACTGGCCCACAATTTCCTATGGTCATTTTCAATTGGCATCTATTTCTAAAATTTCTATTCATGTAAACTATTTCGATAGGACGATTAATAATCGAGATATTATTAACAGAATTTTTGACAGTCCTACCAAAAAGGCCCAAAATGGGGTGCGCATAGAGCTGATTTCTTACAACTGGAAGACTACTGGACATACTATCATAGAATCCACCTATCCAAAGGTATATGCTAGGATTCATACCATTTCAAAATCCATGAATGTACTGGGGATTTACACTGACTGACAGAGCAAATGCAACACCAAGAAGGAGTGGTTCGAAAGGGATGAAAGTTGGGGAAAAAACAGAGACGGCACGGACGAATAATTGATGTTTATTTCAAACCGATATGCAGGTTACACAATGCGCACGGCATCGACTCAGTAGGATGTAGGACCACCGCGAGCGGCGATGCACGCAGAAACACGTCGAGGTACAGAGTCAATAAGAGTGCGGATGGTGTCCTGAGGGATGGTTCTCCATTCTCTGTCAACCATTTGCCACAGTTGGTCGTCCGTACGAGGCTGGGGCAGAGTTTGCAAACGGCGTCCAATGAGATCCCACACGTGTTCGTTGGTGAGAGATCCGGAGAGTACGCTGGCCACGGAAGCATCTGTACACCTCGTAGAGCCTGTTGGGAGATGCGAGCAGTGTGTGGGCGGGCATTATCCTGCTGAAACAGAGCATTGGGCAGCCCCTGAAGGTACGGGAGTGCCACCGGCCGCAGCACATGCTGCACGTAGTGGTGGGCATTTAACGTGCCTTGAATACGCACTGGAGGTGACGTGGAATCATACGCAATAGCGCCCCAAACCATGATGCCGCGTTGTCTAGCGGTAGGGCGCTCCACAGTTACTGCCGGATTTGACCTTTATCCACGCCGACGCCACACTCGTCTGCGGTGACTGTCACTGACCGAACAGAAGCGTGACTCATCGGAGAACACGACGTTCCGCCATTCCCTCATCCAAGTCGCTCTAGCCCGGCACCATGCCAGGCGTGCACGTCTATGCTGTGGAGTCAATGGTAGTCTTCTGAGCGGACGCCGGACGCCGGGAGTGCAGGCCTCCTTCAACCAATCGACGGGAAATTGTTCTGGTCGATATTGGAACATGCTGAAGAATGGCGGTTGACGTGGCGTGCGGGGCTGCCACCGCTTGGCGGCGGATGCGCCGATCCTCGCGTGCTGACGTCACTCGGGCTGCGCCTGGACCCCTCGCACGTGCCACATGTCCCTGCGCCAACCATCTTCGCCACAGGCGCTGCACCGTGGACACATCCCTATGGGTATCGGCTGCGATTTGACGAAGCGACCAACCTGCCCTTCTCAGCCCGATCACCATACCCCTCGTAAAGTCGTCTGTCTGCTGGAAATGCCTCCGTTGACGGCGGCCTGGCATTCTTAGCTATACACGTGTCCTGTGGCACACGACAACACGTTCTACAATGACTGTCGGCTGAGAAATCACGGTACGAAGTGGGCCATTCGCCAACGCCGTGTCCCATTTATCGTTCGCTACGTGCGCAGCACAGCGGCGCATTTCACATCATGAGCATACCTCAGTGACGTCAGTCTACCCTGCAATTGGCATAAAGTTCTGACCACTCCTTCTTGGTGTTGCATTTGCTCTGTCAGTCAGTGTATAAGAAGTCCGAAAAAATGATTTTACTCTCCCACAAAATATCCACCATCAGCCTTAATGCAAAGCTACGAATCTTCATTAAATCTAATTCTAAATCTTTTTCTGGTGTAAACTTTTTCGACAGAAGGACTAATAAGGAAAATGTTAGTAAAGGAGTGTCAGTTTAAGCATTAGCACCGGGTGTTGCATAGAACTGATTTCCTGTAACTGGAAAACTACTGGACATATGTCAACCAAATTTCATATTTAGAACCATGTTTCAGGGTTCATAGGTTTAAAAATCCCTGAATGGATGGGGGTTTACAGAAAGACAGAAACAGTCGTTTTACATTCCCAATAAATATCCGTGATTAACATTAATGGGAATCTGCCAGTCTTAATGGAAATATATTTATAGTACATGTTTTCATGTAGGCCTACACTTTCGTTGGGAGGAATAATCCTAATATTAAAGGAATATATTAGTCTATATCCTAAACGACGAAGGCCATAAGCTGGTGCGCGTAGAGCTGACTTCTTATAACTAGAAATCTTCTTGGCATATTTCAACCAAATTCCATATTTAGAATCCACCTATTCAAAGTTACTTTTAGTGTCCATACAATTTCAAAATCGCTAATGGCCTTGGAGTTTATAGGAAGACCGAAACAGTGATTATTTCTCCTTAATAAATATCCGTGATCAACCTTAATGGAAATTCACCAACATTAATGGAAATCAAAATGAAAACCTGCAACCTGTTTTACAGTCATTGACCGGGTCAGGAATGAAATGAATGAATCATATATAGGCTATTAGTACGATGGTGTCGCCACTCCCAGAGTGATTTATGAATTACATAGATGCTATGAAATGAGAATGGAGAGTGTTGCTGGAATGAAAGATGACAGGGAAAAGCGGAGTACCCGGAGAAAAACCTGCCCCGCCTCCGCTTTGTCCAGCACAAATCTCACATGGAGTGACGGGGATTTGAACCACAGTATCCAGCGGTGAGAGGCCGACGCGCTGCCGTCTGAGCCGTGGAGGCTCCTATTAATGGAAATTTATTCCTAATTTTTTCCCAAGAACATTTTTTGATAGGAGGAATACTTACGTAGTCCTAGCGGACCAAGTCCAGCAGCGGGTGCGTATAGTTCTGATGTCTTATAACTGGAAAACTACTTAACATATTTCAACCAAATTTAAATTTAGAGTTAGGTTTTTGGGTTCATACGATTTCAAAATCCCTGAATGGACGGAGGCAAGTAGGGGCCTTATAGGAGGACCTGTTTATTATTCTCTATTATAATATTATATTGTTTAAAAGCTGTAAGATGTTTCAGTGTAGTCACCGATCTATAAAAAAAACGGATAATGATAATGTAATCCAAGTTTGATAGGTGTGATAAGGGAAGCAATGAATCCCAATGATCATGGAATATTCTGAGTGATTTATAATTATTTTTTATTTTATAATTCAATATTGTGAATTCTTAACTAATTAATGTCAGTTTGAACTCACAGTCATGATCAAAGTACCGGAAAGTGATACAATTGGAGTAAAAGCGACTATTATATAACGCAATTAATCTTAAATCTAACGTAGATTTGTTATGAATGATGTTTTCCAATGAGTTAATTAATTAGCACACATTTTAATTTTGGAGATCGTTCGGTAGTCCTTTATATTCTCATTAAATTAAAACTGGTTACACTTATTTTCGCACATGTCTGAATTAATGGATTTAATGTTATTGAAGTCATATTTTAGTATTATTTTTCTCAGTAATATTATCATTCATTTTCTTTCTTTAACAAAATTTATTTAAATATAGTCTGGGCCAGTTTGTTGTCATTTCTTTAGATTAGAATAGCCTAGTTGTCATAGCTTCCTAACGTCCTATGCACCCACGACAATCTCGAGAACATCACCACGCCTTGAAGAAGAGAGTCACTTGCGGCGAGTATATATATTTTTTTAGGTTGCAGCCGTGGCAGGACCCAGCATGCCAGACTCATCGCAGATATCAGCATGTGAATGGTGTAATATGTTCCTGCCATTTATATGCCTTGTCTTCTTTCCCTAGAAGTGGTTTTCCATCTGAGCTCTTAATATTCATACACCTAGTTTTCTTTCTCTGCAGGTTTCCTTGATTTCCTGTATGCAGCATATGCCTTTCCTAGGACCATACAACCCTCAGCATTCTTGCACTTCTCCTTCAGGCATTCTTCCTTAGCTGTCTTGCACTTTCTATCCACTTAATTCTTTAATCGCCTGTATTCCTTTCTGCCCTCTTCATTTTATGCCTTTTTATACTTTCGTCGTTCATCAATCAGGTCTAGTATCTCCTGAATTGTAAATTGATTCTTAGTTGATCTTTTCTTTCTTCCTAACATTTATTCAACAGCCCTAGAGACCTCATTCTTCACGACTGTCCATTCTTCCCATGTTGTGTTCCCTTCAGCTTTGTTTGCATTTGTTTCCTTGGATGGCCTGTTCGACCCGGGCAGTGTTGACTGGTGTTGACACTGTCACATTCATTCCAGAACTGGTTCCCTTGTCCACCGATGTGCGCCCTGTTTTCCAACCTTCCACACCGTTGTAAGCTGTTTTCCGTGACCGCGCATGTTCTCCACAGACTGCCACCAAGCGCCAAAGAATTTCTGCAGTAGTCATGCATGCCTTCTTTCCAAAGGAACCAAGTCGTATAGCGCCGTCCCCGACTGTTGCTTTCCATGTTGTCCGCTCTTACGCTGATAGTGTTGTTATGAAAAGGCTATGACGAGTGCATTCATTGGCCCATGTGCGTGTGCTGCTACCAAACGGTGGAACAAGACACTAGTTACACGTAACCACCTTCAAAAGTGAAATATGAACCATACCCGGACGTAAAAAAATAAAGTGAAAAACAATATAGTACACCCTTCGTACATTCTCTTCCCCGGTTTACCACTGCATTTCAGTCTCTCAAATCATCTATATATTCATCTGTTCTGTCGATTCCTTCATCATTCGCTGAACTAGTAGGCATACAGACCTTCACGATTGTGATGGGCATTGGTTTGGTGTCTATCTTGACAACAATAATCCTTTCACTATGCTGGTCATACTAGCTTACCTGCTGCCCTATTTTCTTGTTCATTACTAAACCAACTCCTGCATCTCCCCATTTTTGATTTTGTGTCGTTAATTCTGTAGTCGCCTGACCAAAAATCCTGCTCTTCCTGCCAACGTACTTCACTTATACGAACTAAATACAGGGTATTTCTAAATTCCCATTACAGACATAGAAGTCTTGCAGTGAGATATGTAACCTTTATTTGAAACATGCCAAATGTGGTTAATTCAATGAAGATCTTTCATTATCTTAACACCTACATACCTACAGTGATTACTACGAGTTATTCTCACCCCCATCACCAGAGTAATTAAAACTGACAGGATTTTTTCTCTCGGTGAAACTTACAACCTGATTATTTGTTCCTTTTACCATCATGCAATAGTCTACTGACAATCTCAACACTTTCTTGAGATATTTTTGCAGTCGCTCACAACTCTGTAACATATTTACCACTCTATACAGTACGACATCATACGTAAAAAGGCTTACATGTTATTGTAGTTCTTCACTCATATCATTTATACGTACAATATAAGAAAACATACAGGTCCAGAAATACAATAAAACTGCCTTGCGAAAACCCCTCTCTTTATCTTTTTAGGATCAGATAATGCTTAACCTACTCTAACGTTTTGAATTATATTCCCTAGAAATGTAGCCACCCACTCAGTCACCCGTTTGTCTAGCCCAATATACCTCATTTTCGTCAGTAATCTCCCGTGATCTACCCTATGAAAATCCTTGGATAGGTCAATTGGGATACAGTCCACTTTGACCTCTTGAATCTAAAATATCTGCTATATTTTCTTGCCATAAATCAATTTCATAACATCACCTATTCATAATCACTGACAAGTTTATGCAATGTAAACAATTTTATACATATCTACGCATAATACAAAGGGGATTTCATATAATCGGAGGATGTTCTTACAGAACGAAGCATATCATTGTGTTATTTTAAAAAAGTTCAACTTTATTAGATGCGTTTATAGTGGAACACATTTTTAACATTCCCGACAAACTGAAAAAGAAATATTGATTTATTAAGTAAAGTGAATGAAGGGGTTCGTGGACCCACTGCAATAAACTCTTGAAAATTATCACTGGTTTGATCAGCTCTATACCACCCTATCCTGTGCTAACTTTTCCATTTCCACGAACTTCTCCATCCTACATTTACTCTAATCTGTTTGTCACGTTTGCACTTTTGTCTAACCCTACTATTCTTACACCTACACACTCCGCAAAAATTGAAAAAGTTTTGGGTGTCTCAAGATGTGTCCTATCTACGTATCCCTTCTTCTGGTTAAATATACCCAAATCGTTCTTGTCTCACCTACTCGATTCAGCATCACTTCATTGTGGTCCGATCTATCCATGTGGTCTTAAACATTCTCCTGTAACTTCACATTTCAAGAGAATTTATTCTCCTTTTTCTTCACGAGTTATTGGCGATTCATCACATCTATACAACACCACATCCCACGTAAAAGTGTTTAAAAATTTATTTCATATATTTTTATATTTTATGTGAGTAAATTTTTCCTAAGAGAGTCCTTCTTTGCTTGCGCTAGTCTTCATTTTATGTCCTCCTTACTTCTATCATTATTAGTTATTCTGCTTCGCAAGTAATAATATTCGTCTACTTCCTCTAAGGCTTAACTTCCTAATCTTATGTTTCCTGCACCACCTGATTTTCTTTGACTGAATTCCAGTGCTTTCGTACTGGATATTTTAATTTTGATCATGCACCCCTTGTCCAAGACCGTCCTTACAATTTAGCAGTTCCCTTAAAGCTTATGTAGACCTAGATAAAATAACAATATCATCGGAAGATCTCTGAGTTTTAACTTCCTCTTCTTAAATTGTGATTTATTTTCCAAATTCCTCTTCCATTTCCTATATTGCCTGTTCTGTATGAACATTGAAAAGGAGGGGAGACAAACTGCAGCCTAGCCTCACTCCTTTCTGGACTGCTACTTCTTTTCTACAGCCCTCGTTTCTTTCCAACGAAGAATAATATTCAAATGACTGACAATATTGTTAACTGATGTGTGTTCTGCGTCTTCTGTTGTCCACTAGATGGGATTACTGCTTACAAAGTAATTCATACATATTATAGTTTATGCAAAAAAATAAAAGGAACCTTTTGTAAAATATAATGCATTCTCTTTGTGTTGCAGATCCTAGATCAACGAACTGGCTCCCCGTGTCCTCTCCTCTTTTCTGTGTGGCAGTGAT
Source organism: Anabrus simplex (assembly GCF_040414725.1). NCBI lineage: Eukaryota > Metazoa > Arthropoda > Insecta > Orthoptera > Tettigoniidae > Anabrus > Anabrus simplex. The sequence continues at coordinate 1,226,976,177 of NC_090265.1, read as the reverse complement.
CGTGATCTACGTCAAGTTTGCCACGAATTGGGGACCACGATTTATGCAGAGCTTAGAACCTTTCCAGTTAAAACGAATAATTATCGTATACAACATCTCGCAGATAATACTGAACTTATTATTGGCCTACAAGGTTTGTAATATTTATTTAGTCCATCAAGACTGGAAAATTCTGCAACATTTCTCCCTCAACATTTTTGTCTACGACCCTTAGCCGATTCGGTTTCGGCCATTTTAATCACATCTGCGTTAATTAGTAGGTACCAGTTTAGTCCAGTGCTTATGTCAGATTCCATTTAACCTACTTTTTGTAGCTACTCTGTGTTACACAAAGAAGATATTCTTTTAACGTATAGTCTCCAAAAATTCTCTAAAATTCATTTTTAATCAATTTTGTTTATTTCCTTCATACTTCGCTTGCCGAAAATAAATATGACTGCTTGCCATTCAACTGGGAGGGCTGCTAACAGAAAATATTGGTGGAGCTACATACAGTACGCTGGCTTCGTAATGACATACATATTGGCAAAAGAAGGTCAATGTACTGTACATTCGAGCCAGTGAGAATCTGGGGCGTTGAGAAATGTGCAGGCAACACGTCTCATAGACTTTTGAACTCTTTAGTCACCCCTGATGAAATTCTCATCGAGGAGTTACTCACCTGACCTTGTTTCGCTCTATGCGTAGGCAAAACATTTCTGTTTACTAGGTAACAAACTCTTCTCTACGATATTTTATCCTTGGTGCTTCGCTCCAACCTGTAAAGTCCAAGAAGAAAGACAGAAAATTCAGTGGAGCGTTATCTGGAAGCGAGCCCATAACGATAGCAGCATTTCCTAGCTGGATAGCAATTCCTATTCTCTGGCTCAGGAATTCCGTTGAAAAAGGGTCTCCAGTAATTCCTGATAATTGTTTACCAATATCTGAACGAGATTTTTAGCCTTTTGACACAACTTCCCCATCGTTTCGACTGCGAATGTCACTAAGTCACTGTCTAGTATTACGTTCTTTTATTGTGCACGGCCAATTCCGCAGTACAACCGCAGCCTTGCAAGTGTGAGGCAAATGAGATGGTGCTAAAATATCTGCTCACGTGGCATGGGACTAAATCAGACCATCAGGGAGTTTTCGATCTGTGCGTTTAATGACAGTCAGTTACAGCATTTATTTAGATGATATCATTAATCGAATAGTGTCTTTAAAATCGCGCTGTACTCTTAGGGCAACTTAAAGCATGACGGCCATAAACGTTGACATCAGCTCCACATATGTAGTTAAAGTGACTGGCATATTTTGGAACCAAGACGTAAGCCGACTGCGATTTTCAATGACGTATTATCCATAAGTGTACCCTCATTGTGCGATGAAAAAGCTTGCTTCCTTTTCCTGAAGAGTGAGATGTTGTCGTGACCTACCTGTCCTGAGAGACGTTCTCGTAGGTTGGTCACCAGGCCGTTGGATGTTGAAGTATTACCTGCCCTGCCGAGCGGAATGTAGGGAGGTAATTTGTAGGTATGACTCGTCCCGCAACTCCCGAAATAAAAGATGAAATTATTTCCCTGCCCTTTATTACTAAGGACAACTAAAACTACTATGTACAGTATATTTACAAGTCTGAATGTGATGATCTGTAGAGAGAGCGAGCTTGTTCCACGCGCCTACTGTTCTACTACGCGTCTATCTGAATCTTGCCCTGCGGCACTTGGGCTATGCTCGAAAAGAATCTCGATCTGACAAGTACGAACTACTGGCTGGAAGAAGGCCCCGCGCCATCTTGGCCAGGGATTATATCTCCGCTTCTGAACTCAAAGTTCTATCCCTACCTCCTACCAAGGGGTTGGGTCTTACGGGCATTACCAAACTGTTCATCCAGTCCGTGGCGCCTTCAAGCAGCTATTCTCAAAAGTTGTCACAGTAAGTGCTGCTACCTAGGCACTACTGTCTTCTGTCTTACTTTGTCCTCATCTTTCCTTGTTTCTTAAGTGCATCCGTACTGACCCTGACTGGCCTTGCACTCGGCTTTGTTCCTTTGTCGGTTATCGGGCGGGCCGCCTGGCTCGCTGGCATACTAGCTCTGTTTGTCGATACACAGTAAATACCTTGTTGTGATCAACAAGTCCCCGCTCTTAGTCAACACTTGTGTAAGCGCACTTCGCAAACTCTCTCCACTACATGTAACTTCTTGAAATATTTCCCTTTTCTTACAGTAACTAAATCTGACTATAATTATTATTCAATTAGCTTGTGGCTACTCCACCACTACTCTTATACCTTCATATCTTCCACACAATATAAATAACATTTGTTTGAGCGCCAGTCGCTTTTTTAAGAAAAACAACAAAATTCGGTAGAGCATACCTCTTATATCAATTATCTCAAGGCGTGAGGTGATAAACTCACATATCTGGCAATATACAGGGATATGGATCAGGACAATATTAAATTACTGTTGCATTTCCACAATTGAGGATTGTACATGGAACTGGAATCACTTATTATAATTAAAATAAAACTGAGTTTATGACTATAATTTACGTCACAATGAACAATCATTAACGTCTTTTAATTTAACAAAAGAAATATATCGTGAGACTTGCGGTACTAATAAAAGGAAAATTTAATCTAAACAAAAAAAGCTATTGGCATGAACTTGAAGTGAGATGTGATATCGCCGCTGATTACATTCTTCTTCATGTTATGAATGCATAACATGTCTGGTGCTTTAATTACCTGATGTCGGCATACACCGCTGTTGAACTTGAAATTCTTGGGAAAACCTCTGAGCTGAAGTCGGGAGCCGTCTGCTGTTATCTTCTTATATAACAAGGAGTTGGCCTACATACCATGTACGCGTGTAGGGAGCTCCAATGTAATTACGTATACTCAATATATATAAGAAATTGGAAAATATTATTGAAACATCTTGTGAAGTCCATCCTCACAAGAAGATGATGCTTCTTTATCAGCATAGTACCCGTCTCTGCTCGGATACAACCACCACTTGTAGACCTCCTCGATGATTACAAGACCTCTTGAAAACACAACTCTTAGCTCTGACCATCACACTAAGACCACTTCTTCCATTTGATACATCTGACTGTTACATATGATCTGAACAATATGATCTGAACAATATGATCTGAATAATATGAACTGAATACCTCTCACCACCGTCGCCTCGACTTATATAACCTCGCGATGACGACTCATCTCCCTACTCACTGTTCATCCCTTCCACTTCCACATACAGTAGCTGGCGAATACTGACACTTGGTCGCAATCACGTGCTCACGCACTGATGTCATCAGTCATGTGTCGTCTAAGCGTACCCAAGCGGATTGAGAATGACTATGCTGAATGCGTCACCGGGAAATCTACTTGCACAGTTAAACATAGCCTCGATTGCAAAATACTATGCCAGCTCATCTAGCCAGAGTTACAAGCCACAGCATGACAATATGAAACCAACAAATCTCACTTACTACAATACAGAATAATTACAAATAAATTTCACTTAACCTATGATTAAATACAATAATATACGTGATACCTAATTATTACAGTCTAAATGATGAGAAACAGAATATATAAAATCTAATGAATCGGGTTAATAATAATAATAATAATAATAATAATAAATACTGAATGCAATCTGTAACCCTGTTGTACGGTTACAAGCTTAATGCTGCAAGGTGTCTCCTGTCTTTGATCATCATTCTAACACTAATTAATCTCCTCTGACACCTTGAGCTCAAGACTCGGCTGCGAACCCCGGCTGCCTTCCACCTGGCAGTCCGCCAGTTCGAGTCCGTGGGAGGTCGGTACACGACATCTCCCCCCTTAGGGAAGAAATGGATGCAACCACACGTTGCGTCCATTTCTGTCCTACACTATTTATACTCTGATGTTGCCGGTACGTAAGGATCGGCGACCCTGTGGTGAAGGGGAAGGTTGTTCTCTACTCTGATTAACACTTGTATCCATTTCTATTGCTTCTATAGATCTCACAGGCGTACTAGGGCGTCCCCCAGCAGGCCTGGAATGTAATTCCATGATCTCCTCAGACATCTCCGAGCGTCCCCGGATCCGCCTGGGACGTTGGAATATAGTTAAATCCTCATCTGAAGTCTTAACCGTATCTCCTTTCGTGATTACCGTTTGTTTTATACATATATTAGGGCAATGAGCCCGTGCATCATCAAACCATCTCTTTGCTGGAAACCCTAGTTTCGGACAGCAACAATTACAACAATAACAAATTAAAATTAAACTTGTGATACCAACAACTATCCACACAATATATCTGTACACATTAATATGCTGATAGACCATTTGTCTTTGCAGTTCTTCTTCTTTTTGTCTCACCATATCTTCCACTTCTTGTGTCTTATGGGTAGCCCATTGTAAATCGTTAATGAGATTTAGCAAATTATTTAATGACAACTTATTCATTTCGGGTATCTGTTCTAACTTGATTTCACTACCTATCTGTTCACAACAGTCATAATCAAGTGTGATTTCTGGTACAAAGTCTTTACTTTGTGTAGTGTTCACTTCACCTACACCTTGTATTTTACTATGTGGCCCATATACTGTGCAACCTGCACTTAAAACAAGAATACCAGTGCCTGTTAACCTGATATCACTGGTGGTATCCTTACACATACATGTTACTTTAACTTCTTCTGGGGTTACGTATATATATCTGCTAGCTCTGATAGGTATCCACATGAGCTGTTGAACGGGAAGCACTCTTTTATCACAATTATCTGGGATTTGACTAACTCCAATAATTAACTGGAACGCGCAACTCTTTTGAGTGTACACTGTATTAATAGGGAATTTAACATGACATAGTCTCCAACTGGGTGTTACTATCTTACATTGATTTACCTGATCTTTGTCTAATTGAACATAAGTTTGTTTCTTCTTGTCCATAAGGATATAGTCCTTGGTCTCTTGAATATAAACAAAATGGTGTGGATTACTCTTCATATATGTGGGGAATGGAGTCATGTGATACAATGTATAAGTTACCCTATCTGTAAGGGGTGTCTTGATAACGTACACTAGATAATTTTTGTTAGCGAACACTTCCACTGTGGCTACTTTGTAAATCAAGTAGCCGTAAGCTGATTTTAAATCAAATGGCAAGGACAATCCTTTAGGGAAATCTCCCTGAGCTTTCTTATAAACTTTTTATAATATCATCTGGTGAAATTATTTGCACCTGAATGACTCCTACCTAGCATTCATTATACCTGATAATACAACACTGTAATGCTCATACAGTTGTACGAGAAGGCCTTCAATCTCAATTAAATGCCTATTCACTGAGTTTTCTAATTCTACTTGCTTAAGTGCTTCTGTAATCTGAAGCGTGCTATTGGCAAGATAAGATCTAATTTCTGCAATGTTTTGAGTTAATCTCTGCTCATTGGCTGTGACATCGTAAATGGTGCTGTTCATAGGTTGCAATGTTGATTTTACTACTATCATCTGTTCTTTTGCAATTTTCATAATTGAAAGTTGTTCCTGCTCTAACTCACTAATTTTTGACTCATATTTATCGGCATCATCTTGACTTAATGTTCCAAATAACGCCTTTGCGATGGAACCTATTGCGTTAATTAGGCCTCGTTTTCGCCTAGTGTTATCCGTTTCCCCTATTGGTTTAGTAATTCCTTCGATTCCTTAATTCTATCTAATTGTGCACTTAGCATTTTAACATCCTGTTGACATGTTAGGTTAGTACTTCTTTCTAACTGTGTACATATTAATTGAATCCAGTGTATGTGTCTCTTGCTATTTGAAAATACATCACTTAATTTATTCAGGTTTACATAGGTAACTAGTGTCCATTCCGTATGGTATAACTGTATCTCACCCTGATTGTCGAAGTATGCCCCTGGAGTACTCTCATATGGTGTCACCTTGACATCCAGTACTTCTCCGGCTATTCTGTAGCGATGTGACGTCCCGACTTTCATTTCTACTACGATGGGCAACAATCCTAGCATTCGCGCCATATCTGCTGTCTACCTGCAAGGTAAGACGGATATGTGTTACCCTTTTATCTGTGAATACATTCGCTTCATAGTTCTCGCTTCACTCATCTACAAGTACAATTTCAAACGATTCTTATGTACCTTAACCCTTTTTCCTTTCTTGTTCATCTGTAGGGTGCAATTCACCCCTGAAACATCTACTATCTCGTGAGGACCTTCGAATGGTGGGCTTAGCTTTCTGGATTTTCCTCTTCGCAATGCGTCATTGCGCAAGAGAACCTTATCACCTACTTGAAAGGTGACCTCATTTTGCTTTTTGTCGTAGTGTTCTTTCTCTAATTCCTTTGGCTCTATTAAGGTCTTTCTGGTGGCCTCGTGATTTCGCCTAAGCTGTGTCGTCAATTCCTCCACCACGTTCTGGTGTTCATTGTAATTCATTTCAGGTGGCTTTTGCAGCACACCTGGGATATTTGCCTTCCTTCCAAATATTAATTCGTAGGGTGTGAACCCTGTACTTGTGCTCTTTGTGGTATTATACACAAAGCTAGCTGTAGGCAAATACTTGTCCCAGTCATTCTGCTCCCCTGAGCAGACATAATGCCTTAGGTACTCCGTGAGCACCTTATGGGATCTTTCTATGCTACCGTTCGATTGTGGCCTGAAGGCCGTAGTGTGTGTTTTCCGAATGCGCAGCGTTTTACACAGCGTCTTAAACACATCACTCATGAAATTACTACCCTGGTCAGTGAGAATCTGCTCTGGTATCCCGTAGATACTTATTACGTTATTGATTAGCGTCCGCGCCACGGTTTCTGCCTCCTGATTAGGCATGACACTCGCTACTAGGTACTTTGACAGCTGATCTTGGCATGTCAGTATGTACCTGTTTCCTGCCTCTGTCAACGGAAGAGGTCCAACTACGTCTAGGGATATCTTCTCAAAGACTGTGTTCGGGGTATCCGTGATTCTCATGGGAGCCCTGACGTCTGGTCTGGTCCCTTTATTCTTTTGGCAGGAGGGACATGTGCGTACATAGCGCTCAATGTCCCCTTTCATGATCTTCCACTGAACTCGTTCACGTACCCTGGCGTACGTGCGCGCTATTCCTTGGTGGCCTCCCACCAAAGAATTATGACATTCTTTCAAAATGACTAGCTTTTCAGCTTCGCCTAGTTCGCCCTCTTCCTCAGATGAGCTACCTTCGGGCGAGATCTCCTCTGCGTTAGCGTCCCCGGAAACCTCGCTACCGACCGCTTCAATTCCCTCTGCCGTAGCGTCCTCGGGTTTTGAAGACAGTACCTCCTCTCTATTCTCGTCTGAGGCCTGAGTTTCTACTGTTGTCTCTAAGTGAGACCTGTGCTGAGCCGAGTTAACCACTCGCGCTTGGCACTTGGGTTCAGTGGGATTCCTACTCAGGGCATCTGCATTGCAGTTCTGTTTGCCCTGCTTATATACGACGTCGAAGTCGTATTCCGCCAGCTTCAGTCTGAACTTTAGCAGGCGTGAAGACGGATCTTGCACGTTGAAGACCCACTTCAACGGCTTATGGTCTCTTACAACAGTGAATTTTCTACCAAACAAATATGGTCTGGAATACTTTACTGCCCACACTATTGCCAACAATTCTTTCTCAGTTACTCTGTAATTCATTTCTGCTTTGTTAAGCGTTCTACTTGCATAGGCTATTGGAAGGTCTTTCCCGATAGGTCCTTGTGACAATACTGCCCCAACCGCTTCGTTGCTCGCATCAGTGGTAACAACGAATGGTTTTTCAAAATCCGGATACTGCAATATAGTTTCCTCAATTAGCTTTTGCTTTAGTGTCTGGAACGCTTGTTCCTGATCGTCTCCCCATACAAAGAGAACGTCCTTCTTCACTAACTGATACAGCGGTTTCGCGATTTTGCTGTAGTTAGGTATGAACTTCCTATAGTACCCACTCAGTCCGCAGAACTGCTTGATCTGGCGGCTAGTGGTCGGCCTTGGAAAGTCCTTAACGGCCTGTACTTTACGTGAGTCTGGTAAGACACCTTCGTCAGTGATTACATGTCCTAGGAACGCTACTTCGGTTCTTAGGAATTAACACTTATCTGGCTGGAGTTTCAGCGTGTTCTCTCTCAGCCTTTGAAATACGTCCCTTAGCTTCGCGTTGTGCTCCTGAACTGAACTCCCGTACACAATGACGTCATCTAGGTAACACAGACATTTTATACCCGTTAGCCCTGTGAGCACATTGTTCATCAGCCTCGTAAACGTGGCTGGCGCGTCCATCAAACCCATGGGCATTTTCCTGAATTCGTACTTGCGTCCTAGCGCAGAGAATGCTGTCTTTGGCCTGTCTTCAGGCTTCAACAACACCTGGTGATAGCCACTCGCGAGATCTAAAGTTGAAAAGTATCTCGCCTTGCCAAGGGCGTCTAACAGTTCTGAAATTAATGGCAGAGGATAACTGGTTCCTAACGTTATCTCGTTCAATTTCCTAAAGTCGATCACGACCCTCCATTTTTGTTTCCCTGAGGCGTCTAATTTCTTCGGAATTAAAAGTATGGCGCATTCCAGGCTGATGTGCTAAGTGTGAAAATTTCATCATTCAGCATCTTATCTATCTGAGCTTGTATCTCCCCATTCTGTGCTTCGGGAAGTCTATATGGTCGTACATTAATTGGAGGTTGATCTTGGGGTGTAGGGATCTCATGCTGTAGTACATCAGTGTGAGTTAGTTTGTCTCCCTCAAGATGGAAGATATCATTGTACTCAGCACAGATGGCGTATATCCCTTCCTTATCTACCTGCGTGAGGTGATCAACTCGCAAACAGTCTATCACCCGCTGTGATCGAGGCTTCTGGGTGGCCGGTTCTCCATTTGCCACTCTACTGTTCTGCTCTACCTTTCGCACTTGTGCTAGGCAGGTCTTATCTACCTCCTGTATGTGCACTCGTGGACTGTGTAAAGTCACTGCCTTTTCAGTGGTATTCATCATGCTAACCACTGCTTCGTGGCGCTCTGATTTGGTTAGGCACCCTGCGAGGTACACCCCTGGTATCACCTCTTCCTTCTCAATAATTCCTAAAGGTAGATTTCGATCTACTTCTATAACAACGACCTTCTGGGTCCTTGGTTCGAGACGGATCACCTTCGTCTCTCGTGCCCCCATAGGGTATTGTCGCCCTCTTATGGTGACATGACCCTCCTTATAGTCAATCACACTATCTGTCAGGATGTCTCGTCCAATTATACCATCCTGTGTTAATTGGAAATCACTCCCTACCACATGAAAGGTGTGATTTGTGTTTCCAATGGCAAAACGTACAGTACCCTGGGTGTAAATTATTCCCTTAGTTACACCCGCTAATTCAATTGATTTACTCCCGTCAATCAGGCATTCCTTGGGTACCGATTGCCTCTTAACTAGGCTGACATCGGACCCAGTATCTATCAAAAATCTCAACGGTCTTCCTTGGTTCGCAACCTGAATCAGCACCGCGCCTTCTACGTCAGAATTCTTGGGACCTTCTGGTGTGCGGGCCTCCGTAACTGTCCCCTTGCTACGGGCCCGGTCTAGTTTGCCGCCTGAGCCACGGAGGTTTTCGTGGCGTGTGTACTGCCACCCTTCTTTTTGAACCAACAGTCTTGGGTTCGATGTGACCACCTATCACGATGTTCGCATTAGGCTCGGTATCTTACGGTCTTGCCCCCTACGCGATCACCTGAGTTTGGCCTTTCATGGCCCTATTGCCCGTGGACTTGCCTTGGGCTTTTCGACAATTTCTCTGAATGTGGCCCTGTTGGCCACACGAGTAGCAACTACGGCTATCCGTTCGCATCACCGGAGTGTGTGCACTTTGTGTGCGTGAACCTTGGGTGTGCATACTTTGTCGGCAATTCACCTGTATATGCCCTTTCCGACCGCAACGATAACAAGTTCTGTTTTCCCTTGTCACTGTGTTTGGTTGTGTGCGTACTATGCGCACTGTCTCTCGTACTTCTGTTTCCTTATCCCTTTGTTTCTTTCAACATTCACGTTCGATGTGCCCTGTAGTTGTATTGGAACTAGTGGTCTGTGTGGTGTGAGCCCCCTGCGTTCCTGTGTTCTCACAGTTCTTTGCTATGTGGCCTTCCTGGTTACAATTGCAACAGACCACCCTAACACTAGCATGTGTTGGCTTAGTATGCCACTTTGGTGCTGCACTGCGTTCCTGTTCTGGTTTGCGCTTGCTAAACCCTGAACTATGTTTGTGTTGTAGGCCCTCTCGTGCCTTCTTTGACATTATTACTGTCTCTTCCTGTTGTGCAAGTGCAACTGCCCTCTCAAAAGTGATGCCCTTTTCTGACCGTACCCTAGCTTGTATTCTAGGGTTGGCTAACCCTTGTATGAAACTAGCAACACATATTTTTCTCGTTATTTTCAACTGTGCGTCACGATCCTCCTCTAATTCATCCTCAAGTATTGCCTCTCTAAAAGAAGCTGACAATGTTTCTATTTTGTGTGCCCAAAGTGCGACTGATTCTCGCGGGTCCTGCGCTGTTTGGAACATTTGACAAATGTACAAATCTAATGTGCCTTGCTGGCCATACTATTCTGTTAATGCCCGCTTGGCTTTATCCCAATTTTGTATATCACGTCTGTACAATAATTTATCTCGGGCTCTGCCCGTAACCTTAGTTAAAATGTACTTGAAAAACAACTCTTGATCCTCATCCTTAATCATACGAACAGCAGCATCTACGTTAGCTATGAACTCATGCAATCTATCTGGTTGACTGCCATCAAACTCTCGTCCAATGAGACGATGTCCTTCTACTACTGTAACAAAAGGCCCACTCATACTTACTGATTCCACCTCGTCAAGCATCTCAGTGCCTTGGTCTGCTGGTACTGAACTATTCTGTCTTGCCATTTGAAATAATATTCAGCTTACCTTAATCTTCAATGGTTCTTCACTGCTGGGCTGGATGAGTAGTCGTCTGTAGTGCTGCGGCTCCACCGCATGGCGTTGTCTGCTACTGGACTGCTACCCCTCTGCTGGGCTGGCTTAGTAGGCTGCTGTAGTGATGCTCCTCTTCTGCGATGCGCGGCACACGAACGAAACTACGCGGTAGCGCGGTTCGGTCAATCTTCTGCGAAGTCGCGATTTTCTCACACGGAAATCTTCTGCGAAGTCGCGGTTCTCTTACGTTATTTCGGTGAGTTGACACTGTTCGAGGATCGAACTCGGGACCCTGCACTACCTGACACCAAATTTTTATACATGCCTCTCGTGACCTACCTGTCCTGAGAGACGTTCTCGTAGGTTGGTCACCAGGCCGTTGGATGTTGAAGTATTACCTGCCCTGCCGAGCGGAATGTAGGGAGGTAATTTGTAGGTATGACTCGTCCCGCAACCCCCGAAATAAAAGATGAAATTATTTCCCTGTCCTTTATTACTGAGGACAACTAAAACTACTATGTACAGTATATTTACAAGTCTGAATGTGATGATCTGTAGAGAGAGCGAGCTTGTTCCACGCGCCTACTGTTCTACTACGCGTCTATCTGAATCTTGCCCTGCGGCACTTGGGCTATGCTCGAAAAGAATCTCGATCTGACAAGTACGAACTACTGGCTGGAAGAAGGCCCCGCGCCATCTTGGCCAGGGATTATATCTCCGCTTCTGAACTCAAAGTTCTATCCCTACCTCCTACCAAGGGGTTGGGTCTTACGGGCATTACCAAACTGTTCATCCAGTCCGTGGCGCCTTCAAGCAGCTATTCTCAAACGTTGTCACAGTAAGTGCTGCTACCTAGGCACTACTGTCTTCTGTCTTACATTGTCCTCATCTTTCCTTGTTTCTTAAGTGCATCCGTACTGACCCTGACTGGCCTTGCACTCGGCTTTGTTCCTTTGTCGGTTATCGGGCGGGCCGCCTGGCTCGCTGGCATACTAGCTCTGTTTGTCGATACACAGTAAATACCTTGTTGTGATCAACAAGTCCCCGCTCTTAGTCAACACTTGTGTAAGCGCACTTCGCAAACTCTCTCCACTACATGTAACTTCTTGAAATATTTCCCTTTTCTTACAGTAAATAAATCTGACTATAATTATTATTCAATTAGCTTAATGCTACAAGGTGTCTCCTGTCTTTGATCATCATTCTAACACTAATTAATCTCCTCTGACACCTTGAGCTCAAGATTCGGCTGCGAACCCCGGCTGCCTTCCACCTGGCAGTCCGCCGGTTCGAGTCCGTGGGAGGTCGGTACACGACAATGTAATGTTCGCTCAATGTCTGATGGGCATGACAATCACAGAGTTAGAATTCGGCGGGTGTTTACCATAACCCAACTTATTTGTGAATACAAGGAAGCTAGAGGATTCGAAATATTTGTCATAGCATTCCATTGATATCTTGCGTCAATCATATGACATGAGTCAAAATTATTTCCGTAGGCAGAGAACAGAGACTTGATAAAATCTGATAATTCTGATAATAAATCTGATAAGCAAGAAATAAAGGTGGGAATGGAAATATCAGTTAAACTACTATTTCCGAGACCTCGAAATTTTGTTGGTAAACGAAGGAGGATCCAGTTCCTTTCCTCGAGTAGAGACTCGAGGCAACTTCTTGTCAAATCATCAGCTTGTGTAAGGAACGAAGGAAATAACCATAGTGATACGGTCCTTAGGAAGTAATTACATTTTGGAATAATGAGGCAGATTAACTTTATTGAAGAAAGGAAGTATGCCAGGTCAGAATTGATCACTCGTAGACCGCCTTATAGCCTCCTTAATTCTGGCATTTTCCTACACTGCCTCATATATAAGTGGTGATCAAGGAAAGGATAGATTGGATTTTGTTGTAATGCCAATACCGGGAATAGTGGCCTGAACTGCAGAAACGATTGCTTTATCTCTCACGAAAAAGAAGTGGATTTCACATTTATGCACATTTACTTTGCTGCGGAGGACAGACGGTGAAAATTGTTTTCAGCTCCATTAAAATGGTACCAAGATCACCGGCGATTGTTTTATCATCAGAAACAAAATAAGTTGAGAGAACGTTTAAAGTTTGCGATAACCGGCTGGATTGCAAGACAAAAACGTAATGGTCCCGTTGGATCACTTTGCTGTATCCCAGTCTGTGGCGAAATAATATTAGAACCGAAATAAATTAAAAGTGTATCTATAAGTTTGTCACATGAAACTGTAAAGTTATGGGAATATATGTCGAAATTCCTGTAATATGAAATCTTCATCAATGGTGTTAAATGCATTTTTGAAGCCAATTTTTTCGTTCCAAGTGCACACAACGTGAAAAATGAGCCCCTTGTGTCCAGGGAGAAGATTCTGTTACCATCACTCCATATCAAACTTGAACTTGCTAAACAATTATTCATCAAAGGTTTAGATAGCAACAGTGAGGCTCTGAGCCTCATCAGACAAATGTTCGCCAAGTTAAGTGAAGCAAAAAAAAAGGCGGAATTATTACCGGACCTCTTATTCGTGTGATGTTACAGTCAAAAAACTTGTAGATGCAATGACTCTTGATGAACGAAATGCTTGGGATGCTTTTAGAATAGTAGTGTAACAGTTCTTGGGAAGCAATAAAAGTGAGAATTACATGAAACTGATAGAGAATTTGATACAGAGTTATCATGTACTTGGCTGTAGAATGTCGGTGAAAATGCACTATTTGTTTTCCCATATTGATTTCTTCAGGCCAGATTTAGGAGCTGTAAGTGAAGAACACGGTGAATGCTTTCACCAAGATATTCACTGCATGGAAAGACGGTAACAGGGACGTTGGGACTGTGCTATGATGGGAGACTCTGGTAGAGTACGATCAGAGGGGTCAGAAGAATATAAGAGTAAAAACCGTTCTAACGTACATTTTTGAATGTCACCATTGTAGGGTGAAGATTTAGTGTTATTCAATATTTTTGCACTAATTCCCACCAATTCTTGAGGTACTGTATGGTAGACTTATTTTATAGGACTCTAGTCGTATTAAATAAGCATGCAATATTAGCAGCTTTTAAGAAAATTGAAACATTCATTACCATATCCAAAATATTGACATTTAAGAGAAACCACTTATATATTCATAATCAGCATCACCAATTTAAGCAATAAATGCAAAAAAAGTAAACAAAAACTTCGTCAAATTTTGTTACGTAGTATTAAAAAAGTAAAGTCAAAGTCATCTCCGTACAGGCCATGAAGGCCTCTGGAGGCGTGGAAGTTAAAAGCTTCAACTATCCGTAACCTCGGCACTTGATGGGGTAGAGTTGTTAGTACTACGCCCGGCCGCCTTTGCCCCCACGAATTAACCTGGTGCTCATTTTTCGTGTAGGCTGAGTGAACCTCAGGGGCATGTGCATCTCCGGAAGTGGAAATCTCGTTTCTTAAATGTTACGACTTCCTGACGGGGATTCGAACCAACGTCCTTCCGGGCGAAACGATCACTACTATATAACAACTTAATAAATGAATTAAAATATAACAAAATATGAGCGATCAGCTCAGTTAGAGAAAGAAAGAAATAATATGATGTAAATGAAAATAATTTGCAAAAGCTATACTGAGGGATGGAAATACGTACACACACTTTAAATTAAATAGCGAAATATAAGTAACAGTTAACAACTTAAGTAGTTGGTTACCAGCGTAGTTTTAGATTGTAATTTTCCACGCGAGACAAGTAATCGGTGATTACACATATTTATTTCCAAGATACTTATTTTAAATGAATAGATGAAGTTAGAAATTTTTAACCACACAGTACCAGAAATAGCACATGAGTTTATGTTTCAAACAATTTTAATTTTCCCAGTGTATATGAGAATTCAACTCCTGATGAAAATGATATTGCATCGCAATTACAGCAAATCCTCTTGAATTTTTAAACCTTTATTAGGTAATTGTCCGCCTCTGTGGTGTTGTGGTTAGTGTAATTAGCTGCCACACCCGGAGGCCCGGGTTCGTTTCCCGGCTCTGCCACGAAATTAGAAAAGTGGTACGAGGGCTGGAACGGGGTCCACTCAGCCTTGGGAGATCAACTGAGTAGAGATGTGTTCGATTCCCACCTCAGTCATCCTGGAAGTGGTTTTCCGTGGTTTCCCATTTCTCCTCCAGGAAAATACCGGGATGGTACCTAACTTAAGGCCACGGTCACTTCCTTCCCTCTTCCTTGTCTATCCCTTCCAATCTTCCCATCCCCCCGCATGGCCCATGTTCAATATAGCAGGTGAGGCTGCCTGGGCGAGGTACTGGTCATTCTCCCCAGTTGTATCACCCGACCCAATGTCTCACGTTCCAGGACATTGCCCTTGAGGTGGTAGAGGTGGGATCCCTCGCTGAGTCCGAGGGAAAAACCAACCCTGGAGGGTAAACAGATTAAGAATAAGAAGAAAGAATATTAGGTAATTAAATACTCACTGAAACCTCCAAACTAATGATACAGACATGACTTACCAGTCAACCGCCGGTAATCCACATAAATATTGCAATAAATGAAATATAATCCGTCGGCAGTTATAGCGTGACAGGCAATTATATTAAATTTAAAAAACGAGACTCATCCCTGTCAAGAACCATCGCTGTGCCTAGGGCAGCTAACATTATGGCCAACAGTTTGTCGAGGGAGCAAGAGTTACTCCACTCATACACAAATTACAGCTCCCTGCTAACTGACGCGGAGAAACATATGAAAGCGCTCACTTAGAAATAGCGCTCAAAGCACACTTCACGACCCGTGGCTTCCGATAACTGCCGCCGGGCGACACCAATCTACAGGCATAGTCAAAATAATAATGCATATCCAAATCGTCGGCAAATACAAACATGACGAAGACACATTTTGTATCTGCACGGTCCCAGTATCTGACTTTTCTTAAGGGGTGAGGTACATACACCCAGTAAATATATTTTCCAGTCTAAAATAATGCCACAGTCCTCCCCACCTTAACAACGACTACGTCAGTGGACGTTGAAATTTGACAAATCTATGATTTCAGTAGGTTGGGAGAGCAAATATTTTATGTGGTGTAACGGAAGGTACTGACATTACCTCCACACGATGATATAGTAGCATGACATGCCCATAGGAATATGCAGTCTTACTTGGTTAGGTAGTCAGTCAATCAACATAGCTGTAGAAGTCCATCGTGGGAAGACACAAGCAGATACAATGCGACGAACGGTGTAGCCGGCACGGACATCACAAGATCCACAAGTTTGACCATGCTCCACCATAGCGATGATTTGAACATTTGACGACTCTGAAGACGTAGTGTGTATACTTTTGGGGATGGCAGAGACTTGGTCTCGCTAACAACGGGCCTGCAGTATGATGTTAGAGTACGACGCGCGTCGATGCTGAAACATAAGTGGACGAAGAAAGCGGGCGAACAAGAAGCAATTTCAAAGAAAAAGTGAAATAATATATGCTAATGAACATACCTGGAAAGTTGTTTGGTGTTTCTAAAGTTCCAAAATCGACCTTGGCAGAGAGAGACTCTAATCTTGGCGCTGCACAACTAAACCGATAGGAGAATAATTTCGTTAACTCATCACTAATTAGCGTAGCAACACCCCTAAAACTTCATTGTATAAATTATTCACCATTACTTCCCCATGTCTCTTATTTGAAAACCCAGATCGCAAGAAAAGCCAACCAAACCAACCTCAACAATCAAGCACATCTGAAAAATTCCGCACTCTTTACACTACTAAATTAATTCATATTTGATTAAACAACATTTCACACTATCTTACATTAGCTCTTAATGAATTCTACAGGAGGTTACCCTGACGCCAACATGTCTAGAATTTCAGTTAGGTTATACTTACTTGTACTAAATTTTATGAATGCGGGCAGTGGCATGCTACTTGGGACCGCTATGTAGTTGTTACGTCATCAATAAATTAATGTCAAACAAGTACCCTTTAATTCATTTTCTCTCTCTCAGCCGAACAGAGTTGGTCCCCTAACCCCTTCACCAACTTCCCAAAAGATATGTCAGTAAGACAAAAAAGAAAAAGAAAAATGTGACCTGAATTAAGTCCAACTTTCGTCGGTAAAAGTTACGTACGCGAAGATCAGTACAGCAAACTTTATCAGCGTTACCAAAGGGGCAACAATGGATCTGTACATTCATATTGGTTACCTTAATTGCTCATATTATCACAAATTCACAATCATTGACAAGTTAACGCAAAGTAAGCAATGTTGTACATATATACGAATGGCTACAAGTGATTTGATAGAACATTAGGACGTTCTTGTGTAACGAAATATGTCTTTCTTTGTTTAACAATTGTGTGTTATTTTATCAGTATGTTTTAGTGACGTATGCATTATAATTCGTGTTTCGACAGACTGGAAAACATAGTTATGTGGGGATCATTATGTATTGAATAGAACAGAATACTCCCCTCCTCCAGCTCCGGATCACCAGAAACTAAGGAGAAAGTATTCACTTTATTGGCAATTAGGCATGTACCTATTAGAGCGAAAACAAACAAACAAACAAACAAACAAACAAACAAACAAACAAACAAACAAACAAACAAACAAACAAAGAACAACAAACCTAATTTGAAAGGAATGGACCACGGAGTACATATCAATTAACAGAAATACTACTAACTACAAAATGTACAATATGTAAATGTATGAAGAAAACTCAACGAATGTCAAAAGAGAACAAGTTATTAAAATGATAATTATTGTTGACCTTACTCATTATTGACTTTGACTACTGTATGTACTGTTCCATGCTTGTGAGTCATAATTATTTGTGTTTTGGACATACTCGGTTACAAAACCTCGTTGCTGTTCTTTTTGTTGTTATTACCCGGTACAGAGGTGTTAATTAAGAATTTTTCCGTAAATTTACTTCTACTCAAATATGTCCAATTTTTAGCTATTTACTTAATGAACAGGTAAATGGTCAATTTTAGAATCTCTCTCTTTCAACTTCGGTTGACCGAGGCAGGAGAAACGAGACATGGTTCATCCAGAAACATAACCGTGATCTTCTATATGTGTAGTTTAACTGTCCTATGTTATACTTAACAATGTGTACTATAGCTGATGCCTTTGCTGGCAGGACCTAGTGTTTACAGTGCACTATGTCTTCTGGTGTGGGCTAGAGCAATTTTGTTACTTTCATTGATCTGTCTCAGCTTTATCCTTGGTTTTGACAAAATGAAAGCGACTGAGATATGAGTGATGCTAGTAATGACATTCCTTATGCAGCCAGTCCCTGCTATGAATGGTGTGAAAATGTTACTCATAGGGTCGGTTGGTGCATGCATTTCAGTGGACATGGCAGACTGATATGTAATAACAACAACTTCTGGTTCGGTGAGGAAAGCAACGGGAAACTACCTCACTCCTTATTTTCCTAGTACGCCTCTACAGTGATGCCTAGGACATCTATGACAGCTGATGGCGGAACTGTTGAGGATCCAACCAGCCTTCGGGCTGAGGACTACACATACACATACATACTATGGCTGATTCCACTATTTTCAGTTTGTTACTTCCCCGTATTAAATCTCTCGGTATTCACACCTTCAACAGCATGTACCATTCCCTCATTCACACCTTTCGTTTTTTTTAGCCACTAGCTATTTAGAATTACCAGTAATTTCGATGGTTACCCTGACCTCCATTCCCTGTTCATGATTTTTACAATAGTATAACACCCCCCCCCCCCCCCAATATCCTTCCTCTATTGCATATCCTTTGACTCCATGCAACATGTCCATCTATCTTTAGGTCTTTCTTGTAATCAGACCAAGTTACTACAAGTCCAAGGACGTCCATTTCTTACAGAAGTTCTTTAAAACCTTCATTACCTACTAGTACGTAAGCCTATCTTCGACAGTCAAAATTAGTATGCAAAACGTAACTAGAAATTTGAAATGAATATGTAATATATCTTAGGAATAAAAGTTACACTTCCCATGTTACATACATGTCAAATGTAGAGAATCGTAACAGGAAATTATGAAATTTCCTTATGAACCCTACTGAGTAAAGTTGTAGATGGGAGTAGCACATTTTGACGTTTATGGATTTGCGAAGACTTCAGAAAGCTAGAGTACATATAGATATCCATAGTTAGATACTGGATTGGAGAGATTCATCCCAAATCTGTGTAAAGTTTGCCCTATGCTTTGTTGCCTGTGATAGAAGCGGACTCGGATCTAATATTATGTTATTTTGTCACCTTTCAGAATGTTTAGAACCTGTTGGTTGACGTTGTTCTGATGTTTTCGGAAAAGACATTGAATTCTCATTTGGAAGAAAAGAAGAACTATTTAAATGTTGTACAACATTTTTAAGAACTTAGTTTTGTGAAATATCAATGCAATATTTGTCTGGTTATCCATTACTGAGCTTTAGAAGCTATTGACTACGGCTGCCTCTACAGCATTGACAATAATTTTTGGTTTAAAAATCTTAATTTATTTAAAACTGAGTGAACGTGGGTCGGGAACAATGGAGATAAAAAATCATTCTGCCAATGACATTTAAAGTCGTTAGATATGGATCAAAACTTCTGCAACTAATTTGATTGTCATTTGCAATTTTCCGCCATTTGCATGCAGATTTCTGATCTCTTTCCTAAGTCCATGCCTTCATTTTTGTTGCAACTCCTTTCAACATCTCAATAAACTGAAATAATAATACGGAATTTTTGAATTTGCTTTCAACGTCGTAATATGATGGATAACAGACAGCGACTGGTCTATAATGTTGTAGTCTAAACAGTATGCCGGTCAAAGTGTCCACTGGATTCAATTCTGGCCGCACATTGGTGAGGTGCTCTATCATCTTATTCTATGGTCGTTGGCTGGCACAGATGGTGACGGGCAAACATCTTGACCTCAGCAAGCGAATGCATTTCAAAACGTGTCGCCATCTCTATGTTTTTCAGTGCTCGTTGGAAACAAACTACAGTGAAGCTTCAGACAAGCAATTTTCATTAAAAAGTACTAAATTGGTTGTTGTGAGAGTCTCGTTGTATTTTTCTTGTAGAGAGGAGACAACAACATATATCTGGTGCGAATTTCAGCTGTTGAAACAATCCGTTATATATATATATATATTTTTCAATATCGCTGTGAATGGCAGTCGGAATAGGGACTTTATATATATATAAAATTCCATATTCCTTCAGTATTACAACATACTATCTTCTAGCTTTTTTACCTCTGTGTTCCTCTGAACTCCCTGACTTCTAGCCATCCTAGATATTTCCACATCCGTTAACCTAGGTATACTTCCCTCAGGAAAGCAAATAACATCCTTCCGATAGTTTTTCTGGGATTTTCACTCTACTACCTTAACCCACTCCATTCTTCCGAAAAATTCTCATAAACTCACTGTCTTACACCTTGAAATATCCTCAGCTGCTTAACTGGCCCCGCTGTTG
Organism: Anabrus simplex; assembly: GCF_040414725.1. Taxonomy (NCBI): domain Eukaryota; kingdom Metazoa; phylum Arthropoda; class Insecta; order Orthoptera; family Tettigoniidae; genus Anabrus; species Anabrus simplex. Next base: position 1,226,955,741 of record NC_090265.1, on the reverse strand, counting down.
ACATTTGGCTCACCTCGTCACTCCCCACTCTGTTTCTTGACTCAGCTGGAAGTACTTATATTGAATCATCTGTCCCGGGTTATCAGCACCAACACTGTCCGACTCGTTGGCTGAATGGTCAGCGTACTGGCCTTCGGTTCAGAGGTTCCCGGGTTCGATTCCCGGTCGAGTCGGGGATTTTAACCTTCACTGGTTATTTCCAATGGCTCGGGGCTGGGTGTTTGTGCTGTCCCCAACATCCCTGCAACTCACACACCACACACAACACTATCCTCCACCACAATAACACGCAGTTACCTACACATGGCCGATGTCGCCCACCCTCATCAGAGGGTCTGCCTCACAAGGGCTGCGCTCAGCTAGAAATAGCCACGCGAAATTATTATTAGCACCAACACTGGACGTAAACTCAGGAATCCCTCGTGTCATCACTTCTACAGTATGCACTTCCGCTGATGACCCAAACTGCTTACATTGTTCTTTGAACGTATCGCCCAGATCACTGACCGTCCACGTTCTTGCCCAAGTATCTTTTATAATATGCAAGCGATTTCCTCTTATATATGCCCGTAGATTTCTTGTTTGTCTTAAATAAAATTGTAGAACTCTTTGCTCATGGAGGATTGTTCTGTCCATATCCCTTCTTATCCAAACCTTACTGCCCTTCAGGTTTCGCGCACACTTCAGAATTCGGCTTGCCATTTGTACCGAGACAAACTTAATTCTGGCAGGGCTTCTCCCCCTACTCCTTCCAGGTCTGGACCAATCATCTATGCCCCTTATTCCATCGAGGCCTTTACTTCATTTTCCTCCCGGCCATAAATTATAATGTTCCTTCTCTTCTCCTCCTCCGTTTTTCTGCTTTCACGCCACTGAAGTACCTGAACTTGTTCTTCTAGCGCCTTAATCCTCTTATTCAGCATCGTTCTTTCTTTTTTGTCTTCTCTCATCTTCTCCTTTATTGTTGTTAGTTCTTCGGTTAAACAGTCCTTCATTTCCTTAATTAATTGAGACTATACCTCGAGCATAATTTTGGTCTGATCATCCTGAGAAGCTTCGCGCATAGTTTCCCTGATTTTCTCCATGTCCTCCTATGACAATGGGCCTGGGTTGATCTCGACGCCTTCAATGACTAACAGACTAACCACTATAGCTTCCGCCATCAACAATTCTGCCACGCTTATTCTTTTATTATTTTCTGAGATATACTCCATCAGGATCAACTTGACCCAGTCCGGCACCATGGCTAAATGGTTAGCGTGCTGGCCTTTGGTCACAGGGGCCCGGGTTCGATTCTCGGCGGGGTCTGGAAGTTTAACCTTAATTGGTTAATTTCGCTGGCACTGGGGCTGGGCGTATGTGTCGTCGTCATTATCATTTCATCCACATCACGACGCTCAGGTCGCCTACGGGAGTCAAATCAAAAGACCTGCATCTGGCGAGCCGAACTTGTCCTCGGGCACTCCCGACACTAAAAGCCATACGCCATTTCATTTCAACTTGACCCAGCTACGCCACCCCACCGTACCCCACGCTACCCCACCGTTACACCCATAGTGCTTTCCCTGCACTTGCGGATCGATACCGGACACGTCTGCTCACTAGCTCAGCTCAGCAAAGACTGATATATTCTATAAATCGGAAAATCATGGTATCTAAAAGAAAATGCATGTCGCACATGTTGCCTGTTTTGTAACTGCTGCCTAGCCAGACGGCCAGTAGTGCCACGTGGTCAGTGTGGTGATGTAACATTATTGCCTGAAGTGTAAAAGACACTGAAGGACAGGCAATAACAACAGAACGTTAAAGAGAGAGAACACATGTTGAATTTTGTAAAATAAGTAAAGACTGAAATGGAAAAACAAAAAAAGAAATGAGAGGTATATTTTGGTGGCTGATGGGAGTATGTAAGAAAAAAGCTATAATACAAAAAATGACGAAAATTGATCCATTTTGTGCAAAAATGATAAGGAAGTGGCTCACTTTCCAAAAGTCTGTAAGTAAACAAGATCATAGAAAAGTATATAGACGGGAAGGAGATAGATAAAATTAAAAACGAACCAGAACTTAACACTATCGTTAAGTTATTAATCCGACAATGAAATACACCATGGATAACAGCTAAACTATGTAATATTTTAAGACGAATGTGAGAAAAGAAATTTGAAGGGGATGAAAACAGAAGATGCATGTAGCTAGTAGTAAGAATATGTATGCGGATGTATCCTTGACTTTATGACGTAGTTAAAGTTTAAGAAGTATCTCTAATGCTAAAAATGCATAATTATTAATTAAAGATACGTCCAAGTACTATTTTATGGGAGATAATGTATACAGCAAGTGTACTTAAAATTTTTTGTAATTTTTCTTAGTTGGACTACATTTCATATTGTGTATTGTAAAAAGCTAACTGAGTGCATTAATTATAATTACAATAAATGGCTCTTTCTCCAGTTGGTGGTCATCCGTGACTATTCATTCATGCATCATCATCATCATCATCATCATCATCATCATCATCATCATCATCATCTATTCCTTCCTTCCTTCCTTCCTTCCTTCCTTCATTCACTCATTATTGCCTGCGTTCGCCACCGGGACCGTTGTCTGTTATATCGACCAGCTACCTACTCAGTTGATTTGTCAAGAAGCGAAGGTGGTGTTTACAGCTTTAAGGGGAAGTACAACAGGGCAACACTAATCAGCGGAGAAAAAAGTAAGAATTCAGATATTGCGAAAAAGGTGGTTATCGGCAAAAGAAATGGGAAGGACGAAGGGCGTGAGGTGTGACTTTTTAGGCCTCACAAACGTAATACAGTCGGAATCGGAAGAGTTCAATAACTGACCCAGGGAGGTCGAATAGAAAAGATGAAAGTGAGATACAAGTAATTGTAAACAATGCCAGGCAAAACTAGGGGACCCGTGGTCACCAAACCACGCTCCCTAGTTGAGAGCTCCTTTTCTAGTCGCCTCTTACAATACGCAGGGTATACCACGGAAATATCCTGCACACCCCGCCGCCCCTTCAAACGGATAGTTTCACGACGACTGCCGTGAATCAAATTCAGGAGTCACCACGTGAGTGATTAGGCACTTTGTACCTCTGCTACGGGACTTGCGACCTCTACACCTAGTCACGGAAAAATCGACCATGAAGAGTTCATTCATGTTTCAAAATATACAACATATATTTCTACGCTGTATAATTTGCTTGTTTGTTAAGAATATCACTTGGTAAAAATGTATTCTCTGCTTTACGTTTCAGATTATTTTATGTATTAGGATGTACGGGTACAACTTGTTATGTGAGCCTGCGAAGTTTGAGAACACGCCAGAAGCGCTACAGGTAAGTGTTGAGTCGCTAATTGCAGAAATGTGGCATGTCCAGGTTTAAACATTTTACAGGAGGAACGAATAACATGTTTTATTTCATTTATACATAATACTTTGTAGTATGAGAGTATGGCAATATTCCTACTTGTGAGTCAAACCACTAAGGCCAAGTTGAAAGTTCTGTATGAATTTATTTTGACGAGATATGGCTGTAAATTTATTTATTCGCAATAACTGGCCTAAGAATAGTTCAAGAATAGCGTATACTTACTGTTTTACATTCTCTACTTCGTATTATGTAATAAAATGAGCAATAAAACTGAAAAGTGTGTAAAAACACGATAAGTAGGTCTGTGATAACTTACATTTTCTCTCTACAAAACATTATGTACCTGGAATATAATTTCTGCGCTTCACTAGGCCTTCTACTTTTATTTTCTGAATGGAAATCTTCCCAGAATATGGTGAATTAGTAAGAATTTCAATGACCTTGTTAACAGATTTTCTAGGACTAAACGTGACTTCATGAATCCCAGAAATAAAATTCCTTGTTGAGACTAACCTGGCCTGGTATATTCATAGTACGAGTATTTGGAAACACGAGAATATTCTTTCTCGTAAAAGTCCAGATTCTAATAATATCAGTCTGTGTTACTTGAAGTATGCTGAATTTATTTCTCTCGACTGATGCCTTTGTGATAAATTCACTGTATTGTTCAATTTTGTATATTTGGTCTTAACCCTAGAACTGCGAACCGTCTTTCTGAGAGACGGTGTCGTTCTTCCGCCGTAGGTTTGTAATTGATCACCAGATGGTAATGATATAGATACCAGCTGAATAATTATACATTTATCTTCAATACTGAAAGTCTTTGAAACACAAACATCGGTCTGGACAAGTTTATTTAGCTGTAGAAGTGAAAGTGCTTTCACATGTTCTTAGAATCAAGATGGCAGCCCGTTTTGTTGACGATTCTGAAATCAAGCGCTCGATTTTCGAAGATCTTAGTGACAATACTGATGGTGACAGTGGTTATTGTTTTAATTCTGACAAGAAAATTATTCCTGAAAATAGTGAAAGTGTCAGCGAGGTACAAGGTGCCTCGGAAGTAATGGGAATTTCTGATGACCGGAATGATGTTCAAGTCGGTGCAGGTTATGTTATTATTGGCAGTACGTCAATATTTGAAGAAACCAGCGAAGGGATAAGTGTGAACTAATGATATTTTTGTAGATTGTTATAAGGAATTTGATCACAACACAGGAAATAAGAAATTCACCTAAGAAAACTAAGATAATCTGTAGGTTCAAAATTCGTGAAAAGAACTCCAAATACTGTTTTGATGAAAATTTTAGTTTTATTTTGCCAACGAAATGAAAAGTGGTTAACTGTGGAGGAATATGTAAGAAAATACTTGTTCGTTTCAGAATATCATGTTTCAGAAATAAATTATCTGTCACAAATTCCTTTATTTGAGCAAAATATTTCAAACAGTTTCCTTTTAATTGCATTTTACGATAGTTAGAAATCGTGGCAACATTTTTCATTATTTGTATTATCTTCATTTAGATCAGTCTTTTAGCTTTCTATTGGTATATAATATGTATTTATTAGGATTAATATGTGATGATAGGCATGATTTTATTTTCATGGTGTATGTTGAGAAAAATAACTGCAGCATTGGACAGAACAACCTGCAGCAGTTCTAGGGTTAATAAAGGAGTCCTCGCAAGGCAGGGAAATGTGTCTTCTCAAAAGAAAGTACCTTTTGTCACTGTGAACCGTCCCGTTTCCACTAAAGCCATCAGAAATCTTACAATATTATTTCGTCCCGGGCAGGTATCTATTTACATAAAGCAGAATGTCTGTCTGTCTACCAGTTTCTTATACAAATCCATACCGTTCTACCAGTCTGAACCAAATGTTGTATAATACGTTTTAGGACACTGCGGTAACCCAATCTACAAGAAATATTTTAACAGCCCTTTCCGTTCCCTACATTTAGGGCCTTTGGCACATTAACATTTGCTAATATAGGTGAAATATCGAATTTGTCGCACGAGGACGAGAAAAAGCTCATTTTAAGTTTCACGACGCGAAAAACAAACCTCGGTAAGGCCCTGAGGGACCTGAAAACGAAATTTTAAGGACCTAAAACCAACCGGTGTGGAGATATTGGCACCGTACTACCCCGCTCTAGGAAGTGGATGAAGAAGTGGCCGGCCGTAACCATGGCAACGTCAGCTCAAGGATTCTACAGTATAATACAGACCTGGTGTTCGGAGTAAGCACGTGCGTGAATGTAGAGTAGGCCAAAGAGAGAGAATGCTATACATATGACTGGAGAAAAGCACTGTGGGAATATGATACCCCTAGGGGTGGAGGTGTGTAGGGGGTGGCATATAAAAATAATCGAAATTAGTGTCGAATCCATAACTTTCGGGGTGGCTAAAATGAACAGTGACACACTGCATGTCTTTTAAGTCCAAGTTCAGCCCCCTCGACATGGACATCGAAATCCAAAATATTCGCTTCACGCATAATTAGCAGGCAATAAAATACCAAAAAGTAAACCATCAAAGAAATGCCCGAGCAGCACCGGATAATCCAGCTAGTCACTAAATAGGTGAAGTTCCTTCACAGCTACATTCACATGATTATCGACATAATTTTTCAGGAACGTGCATATCTCATCTGGCGACTTTCGCGCTACTCATTCATGATACACATAACATTTCATGCACTCACATTTATGTACACAAAACGTGCTTGCGTAGTATATATTATAACAGAACATGCGATAGAGATACGGTTGACATAAAATCAACGCACAAATTGAGCAGAGAGTCATTTATTTTGAATTCATGGCATATTACATATCTTTATTTCCAACCATAGTACAGCACCATCGGTTTCTAGTATTAAAGAGATGAGCAACTACTATCCCTCTAAATCTATAGATAACTATCTTATCCCGCATATTCGCGGATAGCCAGCAGCACATGTCAGATGCTACCTCTACGACTACCTACTCTAACTACTTCAATCAATCACTACTGATCTGCATTTAGGGCAGTCGCCCGGGTGGCAGATTCCCTATCCCTTGTTTTCTTAGCCTTTATGATTGCAAAGAAATTGGAAATTTATTGAACATCTCCCTTGGTAAGTTATTCCAATCCCTAACTCCCCTTCCTATAAACGAATATTTGCCACAATTTGTCCTCTTGAATTCCAACTTTATCTTCATATTGTGATCTTTTCTATTTTTAAAGACACAATCCAAACTTATTCGTCTACTGATGTCTTCCCACGCCATCTCTCCACTGACAGCTCGGAATATACCATTTATTCGAACAGTTCGTCTCCTTTCTACCAAGTCTTCCCAGCCCAAACTTTGCAACATATTTGTAACGCTGCTCTTTTGTCGGAAATCGCCCAGAACAAATCGAGCTGCTTTTCTTTATATTTTTTCCAGTTCCTAAATCAAGTAATCCTGGTAAGGGCCCCATACACTGGAACCATACTCAAGTTCAGGTCTCACAAGAGACAAATATGCTCTCTCATTTACATCCTTACTACAACCCCTAAATACTCTCATAACCATGTGCAGAGATCTGTACCCTTTATTTACAATCATATTTATGTGATTACCCCAATGAAGATCTTTCCTTATATTTATACCTAGGTATTTACAATGATCCCCAAAGGGAACTTTCACCCCATCAACGCAGTAATTAAAACTGAGAGGACTTTTCCTATTTGCGAAACTCACAACCTGACTTTTATCCCCATTTATCATCATACCATTGCCTACTGTCCATCTCACAACATTATCGAGGTCATTTTGCAGTTGCTCACAATCTTGTAACTTATTTATTACTCTGTACAGAATAACATCATCTGCGAAAAGCCTTATCTCTGATTCCACTTCTTTACACATATCATTGATATATATAAGAAAACATAAAGGTCCAATAATACTGCCTTGAGGAATTCCCCTCTTAATTTTTACAGGGACAGATAAAGCTTCACCTACTCTAATTCTCTGAGTTCTATTTTCTAGAAACAGAGCCACCCATTCAGTCACTCTTTTGTCAAGTCCAATTGCACTCATTTTTGCCAGTAGTTACCCATGATCTACCCCATCAAATGCCTTAGATAGGTCAATCGCAATACAGTCCAAATGACCTCCTGAATCCAGGATATCTGCTATAACTTGCTGGAATCCTACAAGTTGGGCTTCAGTGGAATAACCTTTCCTAAACCCAAACTGCCTTCTGCCAAACCAATTATTAATTTTGCAAACATGTCTTATATAATCAGAAAGAATGTTTTCCCAAAGCTTACATACAATGCATGTCAAACTGACTGGCCTATAATTTTCAGCTTTATGCCTATCACACTTTCCTTTATATACAGGGGCTACTATAGCAACTCTCCATTCATTTGGTAAAGTTCCTTCATGCAAACAATAATCAAACAAGTACTTCAGATATGGTACTATATCCCAACCCATTGTCTTTAGTATATCCCCCGAAACCTTATCAATTCCAGCAGCTTTTCTACTTAACTACTTTATTCTAACTAAGACTAAGTTTGACTGGTAAGGAAACATGCCACCCAACCCGGGGATACCGCCACCAGCCCTGCCTCGTGCGGCCGGTTACCGAACCTCAGAGACCCTTGCTGACAATGTGTTCCTCACCATTCCTTACGTAACAGGCCGCATGTGGCGGAAGCCGGTCCAACATGCGGCCTGTCACACGCTTGTCTCCTGTCTTGCCAGATCTCCTTACACGGCTCGTCTTCCCTGTCGCATTGACAGAGAACTTCCTTCCACTCCTCCCTCTCCACGTGCAGAAGAACTAATCAACACTTCCTTGGGATGGGTCAGACCCACCTCTCTCTCTCACCTCTTACATCATGCACTCCGCCATTTAGCTTATTCCAATCGGATCCTACTCCCACTACACACATATAGACAATCCATTCTTCTACATAGACTACCACTCCAGTCACATAACATCGTTTCAAACTCTCCATTATCACTATACCTTAATCCTCTTACTACTTATTCACTACATTCTGCATACACTTACACTGCATCCTTACCAACAGTTTCCCATTCAATCCTCTAAAGTATCCATAATTTTACATCGCCTACCCCTACAGACATACAACAGTTTATTCTTCCAAACACTACTTTGTTCACTTCTTCTCACAGTTCTTTCCACACTGCCTAGATCTCCATTACACCATACCTTAATCCTCTTGCTGCTTATTCACTGTCTTCTACATAAACGTACACAGCAGCCACACAAACAGTTCCTTATTCACACCACTACTCTGTTCATTCTTCCTTATTTTTATGCCATATTCAATCATCTGTAATTTCCCATACTCTCCTCTTAATACATAAACTTTAGATATATATAACCTCCTTATAACTATTTCCCTACTCCATCTACTCACAATCACATCAGTTCTAGTATTACATGCTCGTCTCTTAATACATTGAATTATACACAAATCTCCTCTTAATACATATACCTTAATATATAATACAACACTCTTATACTACTTTTCTACTCAGTCTACTTAACAGCATCTTGCTTAGGGCGGATAACCATTCTTCTGGGCAAAGTACTCTCCCTCTCTTACCAAGACCTTCTTTCACTACACTACGTATTAACTATCTTACAAACAGTTCCTTATTCACATCACTACTCTGTTCATTCTTCCTTGAGACATATTACAATCATCTATAATTCCCCATACTCTACGCTTAATACATAATATACAACCTCCTTATAACTACTTCCCTACTCAATCTACTATAAAACATCTCGCTCAGAGCGGATTACCATTCCCATGTGTAATATCTTATCCCTCATCTAATTAAATTACCTACTCAGCCCGGCACATGCTCATATTCAAATTACCCATCCGTCCTTATCCTGTCTAATACTACTTATTAGAAACTCTTTGCACAATCATATCATTTCTAGTATTACATGCTTGTCTCTTAATACATTCACGTATACACAAATCTCCTCTTAATATTCAACCCTCTACCCTTCCGGCCTTAGAAATGTGGCACCGGCAAAAAAGAATCCCAGGGTCGCTAAACGGGTAAGACCCACAGAGATACCTTCAAATGATATAACTAACCTTAAATTATTGAGCAGGAAGGATAAGAGAGGAGATAAATTAAATAAAAAGGTCTGAATGAGAACCTTTTTGGTAAAAATACAAATTTATTAAATAAAAGATAAACATTGGCAAATAAAAAATAATCCCTTCACAAAATAAAGGAGTTTGGCTAACATTTCACTGTTCATGGATACGTCACTCATAACCTCCGGTCAACTATAACCATATTATAGTTTAGTTCATGTATAATTTGCTTAATTCACTCAATTATTCACTCCAAGCCACTAACTAGTGCCTTTATCTATTGAAATTCATCGGCCTAAATATCCGATCAATTTACTTCCATCATCAATTATTACCAGGAAAAACAACAATCTTATTAATGAATTCCAAATTCATCCAAATACATTTCACTTACTTGAACTCTTATTACATCTCATTATCATTTGCCGACATTAATTTAATCAACTTGTTCCTTTTACTAATACATCTCGGTTTTTATTATATTTGATTAGCACCATATTTCAAAAAATTATATAGTTGACCATTATTACATTGATTACTTTCATTAGAGCGACCTTTGAAATCAAGAAATAAATTCGAAATACCTCCTCTATACATGAACTCACTACTCCATATCCAATCACCCTTCTATCCATGAACCGTTGAAAAATATAAAGTTCTTTCTGTATATAAACACTTGAACTAGATAATGAATCACTAAATCATTATACTTTCAAAATTATTAAATTATTAAATTATTAACTTATCAAAAAATTATTATTATTAAAATTATTAAATCATTAAAATAAGTTTGATCATTGAATCATGAAGCTGTTAGAAATTATTAAATCATCCGAAATGTTACCTCTGTTAAAAACTAAACGTTGAAATTATTAACTCATTACATCTATTAAATCATTCATTAAATCAAAAAATTATTAAATCTAAAATTATTAAATCATAAAATTATTAAATCATTCCTTATATATCAGCTTCCTCCTCTCATCTATATACACTTAACACTGAACGCGACCGGATCGACAACTACTCCTGATGCAAATAAACTCAAGTTAACATTTTAATTTACCATTACGATATTACTTCATATATACATAATCATCTGTTTCACGAACACATAACATAAACAATCACCTTGTAGCGAAGGGACCTAAACTAATTTGAATTCCCACCAAAAACTTAATCTACACTGAATCTATGACAATAAGACAGAACCTTATTGCCTCAAACTCGCAACCACATGAAATTAATTCACATCAAACACAAAAGGTTGCAAATGCAAATCAAAGTTTGCGTTGTCAAATGCACAGTAAATACAAATCACATATGCAACAAAAACAAAATCAGTCATGTTCACAATTGCGAGGAAAATCATGTTCATTGACCTGGTTGGGAATCGAACCTCCGACCACCTGGATCGCAGCATTACAGTGACCTATAATTTCCTATCTTACAATGGACCATCACGAAATATTATTAAATCTTTAAACCTCAATGTGCTGTTCCTAAATCATTCAATCGGAATTATATAAAAAGTGACATTTATTCTTTCATTTTATAAACCTAAACAACGCAGAGCAAGTAAGAACATCTTACCTGAGAACGCGTCACATTCATTTATTTAACACGCACGGCAATCTTTCTGTCACCACAGACTAATATCTCTCCGTTCTAATTAACTTCATATGTTCCTCTCAAAAGTCGTCTTCCATATAACTTAGCTCCCTTTGGGCTACATTATCAATTATTCATTAGCATATAACGCATTCAATACACAATATTTATCTCACACTTCACATGTCTACTGGTGCAATTCTTACTAGGATTTATCATAACATATCGAGAAACATTTTACTTCATTTGCCGGCATTATATTCAAATCTCGTTCCATAATATCACCGGTTCGTTACCTGCTACTAGCGTTCGTATGTTAAAGGTCTTACTTCAAAGCTAATCTCAACCATATCACAAAAATTAATTATGTGACAGAATATCTACTTCCTAACAGCACATTTTCATTTACTGGTCAAATGCATGTTACTTATTGACGAAATAGACTCTAAATATCCACTGTAATGCGCATGACTGGTCACTGATGTCAATGAATTCTCCCTCGATGATTAAAATTATCCATGCAGCATGCCAAAAACTATCACTAGCCTATCCCAATGACTATAAAACACACACTGATTACCACCTATTCTGATTAACATATTTACACACACGAATATCATGTTAGAAGATCACACGTTATATACGATCATATCTCAACACACGTTTCTTATTATTATAGAAGATCATATCTCAACACAGGTTTCTTATCCTACACGTATTCGCTCCCCAAGGCATCCGTATTGAAATGCATTCCCTATATCTAGCTAATCCTTGCTACGTTGAAAAATAAAATTGAACTTAATCATTTCATGCAAGAAATTTATTTAAAAATTTACTGCAGCTAATCATGCATAGGTGAAAATAATATGAATCAGGAGGTACTTATCGAGTCCGGCGTTGCTCCCTGGTCAGCCGTACAGCGTTTTTGGTGCTCAGGTAGGCCCCATTATATGATTCACTCCATTATAATGGTAGCGTTAACGTGTGCATAAATGCCTTCCTCGACATCCATTTTCTTCACTCTTGCCTGATTCAACATTCCACACGACATCACTCGCATTTTTACACTAAAATTCACACAGGAAAATATACATGAATTATACACAAGTACACAATACACTCTTGCCTCAATTTAGTAAATACTCCGTCTCTGCAAACTTCGCGATTTCCGACACGTTGCACTGCAAAGTGTCCCGCGACTTTATACCATTTCGGTCCTTACTGTCCAACGAATAAGTTTATAACGTGAGACTTTATACCTCAAAATTCTTTGTTATTTATACTCCCAATTCTCTAGTAAAAATAAATCCAGCGGATTCAGTTATGCGTTCTCAATATAGTAGGTATTAGGCTGAGAAATGCTCAAAATTCCGTTCCACGGCGAACACTACACATCTCCATCCGAGTCGTCCCGAACCTAAAAGCAGAGTGAGCCTCCTGGTCTGCGTGTGGCTTCCTCTCGTACGCTTTCCACGTGGCATGGAGTTTAGGGAGTCCCATAATCAGTTGTGTAATATCCTGCCTTTATTACACACATTCATGGATTACAATAATTTACTGGGATATATCGTCTTAATTTTCCGGCTATGTAGGAGCCTAAATTTTTTTCTATGTTAACTCCCTGCGGATTTTTACTAATATTGGAGGGCTTTCATGTTGGCGTCCATATTTTTTCCACTCAGCCTCGAGCACGCTGTGCTTTGATTCATTGTTCAGAAGTCCTACCAACTTAAATTTTGAGTAGCTCTGTCACAGACTTTCTCTCTCTAGGGTGTAAGATTCCCTCTTATGCAGTCAAATGACCATGACACGTGTACTATCGGGCTACAAGCTTGAACAAGCGGGATTGCAACACACATCCAGCCTCTCGCGTAACTCAACTCCATTATTCCCGTAACTTTCTACCATAATTAATATTCTAGGCCAATGATATGACCCATTTGGGTTCAATACATATACCTTAATATATAATACAACACTCTTGTACAAATTTTCTACTCAATATACTTAACAGCATCTTGCTTAGGGCGGATAACCATTCCTCTGAACAAGATGCTCTCCCTCATTTGCCAAAACCTTCCTTCACTATTGCCTTTATTTTAATCCTACTTATTCCAATATATCGTGGTATTCCACCACTTTTGCCTATCTCTATCCACTTTTTACTCCCTTTATTTACAGCTTTTAAGACTCCATAAAATTTCTTGCTTCTGTGTTTGTTTATCACTAGCTCTGCTGCAGATAATCTATTTGCATTTTCGTTGACATTTCTGTAACAACACTAAGTTTACTGTCGTTACATCTCCGCATATCTATCATTTGGTTGCTTAATAGACTCTTGGAAATTTCTTTCTATTTGAGAACTTTTCCCAATTATACCTACGATTGGGTTCGTATTTAGTGTTTCATCACGCCACGGCTCGTTAGCCTGCGCCCTCCATCTGCCACTTACGTTTGGTACTGCGCAGACTCGTAACTATTTCGTTACAGCTAAGCTCAACAATCAAGGTCATTATCGGTTAGACATCTGTAGTGTACAGGCAGGATTGTGGAGGACTTGTGTATCTATTACTCCACTGTGGACTACGAGGAGAGGGTTGCTATAGACCCTGGGCAGGTTATTTACCATTATAAGGTTTAATAATGACTAACAACAGCGCTAAGGATCTACTCGTCAAGTTATTTAAATTATATAAATGTCTGCTGGTCTGGCAATTTGACTTTTCATCTTATTTCACATCGTGCCTTACTTTGTTGGTATGTGTCTCTAAGTTCTACAAGTGTGTAAATGTCGGACTAGGTTTCAAGAACTTTCTGGTCTGTCTATTTATCTATTTGTCCTGCTTATTTGAGCTCCAATATTTCATTTTAAGATGGCTTCCATAACGCCACCCTACCTTAATCTAGAGTTTTTTTAATTGTTAACCACAATTTAGCCATGTAGATCCTCTGTATACGGTATTGACATGCACCAGGTATGTTAAAGGTGTAACCTTGGTATAAATCTATATCTTATTTAAAGTGACCTATATTTGACGTGAACCGTGAAACAAAGCAATACAAGATTATTTTAATTGGTCGTACTTTATTTCCCGATTCAAGCTGTAAAATCGTGGTAATTTTCTACCCAATCCTCTCATTTTAAATTTACGTTTTGTTCCTCTTACTTTCGGGAATTGTTTCATGTTAGATGTTTCTCGTGTAATGGACGTGGTCCTTACTTTTTATCTGTCTTCTTGTTTATTCTTTTTCATCCTTGTGTGGTGTGTCATGTTTACTGTTTAATATATTTGTGACAGTGGTCATTATTTCTGGGTTGGTTTAGCTTTTGGAATGCTATTCGTTTACGTCCATTGCTCTCCGTTTTCTCAGTATGTTTCCTATTTTACAACATTTTTAAGAAAAATGCTGTAACTTGATTTATGTAGTTATGTTCAATACCTCAATTAATGGATCATTGGTTTTATCCTTATTTAACCATGTTGTTCTTAAGAAACTCTCACTTCGACACTACCATATTGGCACACGTTGACCTTCAGTGGTAAAGAAGAGCCGGAATTCGTTATCTGTTCATGCATCCCAATTACGGAAACACTCGAAAGTAATCGTATGCGTTCTTGTGTAATCAACCGTCTATGCATGTGATGGTGCATCTCTAGGCTAGCTGATACCGGTCATCGAGACTGCTGTAGGATAGCACAATTTGCTGTGGAGATAAGAGTAACTGTATCCAGATGTCACTTGCAGATGTTATGGGGTTCAGTAAATGCGTGGCACACTTGTCTTTGAGTCAGCTGAAGATGACACAGGAGACTTACGTAATTGTGATCACCTGGCACCTGCAGATTTCATTGCGTTCAGGAACAATAGAGTGACTATCCTTTGGTGTGAACTGTCTTGGAAGACTGCAACTTCCACGAAATATATGTGTACAATTAGATACCAATTGGATCCATCATCAGACCACAGTGAGATCTGAATACCCCACATGTCTAGGAATTATACGATCCAAACCTCCAAATTCTTGAAATCTACAGTGGACCCCTACTACACACCTCAAGTGTTGGTAATACAGAATAATGCCTCTACTAGAAATACTCTGCGTTCTGTGTCCTACCTTCACTTTGTTGTCTATCTGCCGGAGCATGGGTTGCGGGGTGGATGTTATGCATGTTCTTGATAACATTGTCGTAATAAATGGTATTTCACTACAAATGCACTGTGGAAGCCGTTCTGAAATCACAGATCACTGCAAAGTTAAACCTCGGTGGTGTGTATGATTATCTATCAATATACGTCCAAGTTCTTAACTTTGATGGTGAGAACTGAAACTTATACAAATTTAATTATTCCTATCACTCAGTACGTTCATTCACATTCTTCGTGCTATACGTATGTTGACTGCACGATAAGTTACAAGATTGTGAGCAACTGTAAAATGACCTCGATAATGTGAGATGGATAGTAGGCAATAGTATGATGATAAACGGGGTAAGAAGTCAGGTTGTGAGTTTCACAAATAGGAAAAGTCCTCTCAGTTTTAATTACTGCGTTGATGGGGTGAATGTTCGTTATGGGAATCATTGTCAGTAACTATAAGGAAAAGTCTCCATTGGGGTAATCACATAAACATGATTGTAAATAAAGGGTACAGATCTCTGCACAAGGTTATGAGGGTATTTAGGGGTTGCAGTAAGGATGTAAAGGAGAGGGCATATAAATCTCTGGTAAGACCCCAACTAGAGTATGGTTCCAGTGTATGGGGCCCTCACCAGGATTACCTGATTCAAGAACTGGAAAAAATCCTAACAGCAGCTCGATTAGTTCTGGGTAATCTCCGACAAAAGAGTAGCGTTACAAAAAATGTTGCAAAGTTTGGACTGGGAAGACTTGAGAGAAAGAAGACCAGCTGCTCGACTAAGTGGTATGTTCCAAGCTGTCAGTGGAGAGTTGGCGTGGAATGATATCAGTAGACGAATACTGTGAGTGGTACCTTTAAAAGTAGGAAAGATCATAATATGAAGATAAAGCTGGATTCAAGAGGACAAATTGGGGCAAATATTCGTCTATAGGAAGTGGAGTTAGAGACTGGAATAACTTACCAAGGGAGATGTTCAATACATTTCCAATTTCTTTGCAATCATTAAAACAGGCTAGGAAAACAACAGATAGGGAATCTGCCACCTGGGCGACTGCCTTAAATGCAGATCGGTAGTGATTGATTGATTGAAGATTCTACTGGCCGTATGTTTGTGGACTACATATAGGCCTATATTGTATACGTTCCCCTGTGTGAGTAAGCGTATAATATATTCGAGTTATCCCTTCCTGTCGTAACAGGAAAAAAAGGGGTAATCTCCAGAAACTCTCGATTAAGAACGTGGGTGGCAACCATTGGTCTCCTACCTGAGTCTGGTACTGATTCATCTTGTGCCAGGCTTCTCATTTCATCGTTTCTATACCAGATCCAATGGCCGTGCATCTTGCCTTAAGCCAATACCTTGTTTCTTCGCAAGACTGGCTACCTTCCATTTTCTTTAGTAATTAGAGTTAAGTAGAAATGGTTATCAAAACAATTATTATAACCAATCAACTACGAGTGATCTTTCTCTGTTCTAATACAACTTATAATTCAAATTATTATATATAATATTGTTTCTGATTTCAGGAAGTCTCCATAACGCGCTCCTATCACCTGTTGAAGGCTTATGATCTTCTGGATACTGTAAGTTTAAAATACAATTGTTTCAAATAATGTTTTACTGTAATTAATTTTCCGTTTCCTCGGCTGAAAGATCAGCGTAGCGGCTTTCGGCTCAGATGGTCTGGGTTCGATTGTTCATCAGGCAATGGATTTTAGCAACGGTTTGGTAGTTTTTCTCACCTAGGGACTGGATGTGTGTGTTTTTCTGAATAAACACCTCTCCATCTACCAACACACAACATACTGTACTACCAAGCACAACTGTAACACGCAATAGTGAATGCATAACTTTACGTAAGGTTGATGTCAGGGAGGTCGTCTTACGTGAAACTGGGTCAAATGGACAGGTAATACCTATCTTAAAGTAATTAGCAACATTTCCAGGATGAAGAAGGAAATGTTTTTGCCTTTCAGTATAATTTTGTCACTATAATTTTCTTCTGATAATCTTGTTGTAGCCTGAAGAAACGAAATTTATGGGAAGCGTCTCCTTCATGCCCGCATAGGCACAGTTAGATAATCATTGATTGTCTGTCCCAAAGATAGTAGGTTTTCGTCGCGACTGGCGTCATTTAGGGGTGTTTAAGTGTGAGTCTCGTTGGTCTTTACTTCGTTAGAGAACTTCTGCAGGACGAAGATTTGGCACTACAGAATGTAGTCAACAGAAAATGCTAGTAGTAGTAAAATCCATGAATTTGAGAGTGTGTTAAATAGATGGAAGGAATACAGTGAGGACCTCAGTAAAGTAGAAACAGTACAGCAAAGAATGATCCCCTGACACGGATTTGAAAAGGAACCAAAATTCCACCTCTATATGCTGTACTTAAAGGGACATTTCGCATTTTGGCGTTTTTCAGAAAGTGTTAATACATTTCACCAAAGTTATTTAGTAGATCATGAATGTGGAAGACAATTTTTATACTGTAATACTGTATATAGAAGTACTGGAAAATCCAGAACCTGAACATGCAGCTTTGCTTGCTTCAGTGTTTGCCCCTGAACAAGCTAGGTTTGCCCGAGGTAAAGGCACAAGAGGGGAGATATTAAACATCCACATGTTGATCGAAAAGAAAAAAAAAGGAAATTAAAATTTTCACTCTTCATCAGCCATTTAGACTACCTGGAGGCCTTTGATTGTTTTCAGTTGGACAAAATACGGTATTTTTGAAATGCGTGTTGCTGATATCTGGTTTGGCTAATAAGGAATTTGTAGGCAGCCAACTCAGCTATGGTCAAAAATAAATGGCAAACGGTGTGGAAATTTCACGATCCAAAAAGGTGTTTGCGAAGGCTGTATACCATCACCAGTGCCCTTCAACATATATGGCGAGTACATCATGAGAGTTGAACTTGTGGAATGGGATAGCGGATTTCTTGTTGATTATAAGTAAATGACCAACATAGCCTACGTAATGCAGACAGATGTGCAGATCATCATGGACATTTGCAACACGATGTGGAGATATGGCATTTGGACTGCTGACTGGGTTGCATCCATTAAGCTTTAATCCAACCTTTAAGTACTGTATATACAGCAGGATCTTAAGTGCATGTGAAATGAGGGCTAAGGTCCTGTAATTATCACGATTGGCTGTGGAACTTTTTCTTGCCCAGAGGGACAAAAATAGATGCAACCCAGTGCACACATTGCCATTGATGACACGAAAATGGCTGGAATAATTTCTTGCGTCCAAAACGTCAGTGGTCAAATCGGACAATAAATTAACATGAACAAGACCAAAATACTAATGTTCATAAAAACCAGAACACTTTGAAAGACTAGAGATAGGAAGTTCATATTCACATGACATGTGCATTAGTATGTTTTGAAGAAATGATTAGCATTTGAACCATGTTGGCCGTCAGGTTCAAGGTCCACATCGATACATCGGCGCACCACCCCCGACTGTTAAAATGTGCCTGCGGCTTTCGTTGTCGCTATAAACCGAGGATAATGGATCAGTGTGACTTGAGCAGACGTGCAGGATGCCTCGCAGATGCATGCGAGAACCGTACCGTCAAATGAGTGAGTTTGAAGGAAGGCGCAATATTGGCATGAGAGAACGTGATGCATCCATCCCGGAAATTGCTGCTCGTGTGGGAAGAAGTGTGCCTGCAGTGCAACCTATGTGTACAGAATGGTCCACAGAAGGCCGAAGAACACGACGAGGTGGGTCTGGTCGCACCACCCACACTACACCCCTAGAAGAAGACACCTCACCCGAATGGCATTGCAGGACAGATCTGCGTCCTCCTCGGCTCTGGCGCAACAATGGAACAGTGTAGCACATCGTACACTGTCCACTTCACCGCCCACATTTGACTATTGTGCATAAACACGCTCGGCCAGGAACAAGAATGAAAGCAGATAGTGTTTTCGGACGAATCCAGGTTCTCTTTGTTTGAAAATGATGGCCGCATTTTGGTTCGCCGCAGACAGGGGGAGAGGCATCACATTGACTGCATTCGCACAAGACATACAGCGCCAAATCAAGGCCTTATGATATGGCGTGCTATTGGGTACAACCACAAATCACAGTTGGTGCGTTTCCAGAACACTGTGACCAGTTTTACCTACGTGAATGACATCCTGCGATCCGTAGCCATACCCTTTTTACACGACACCCCATACGCCATATTTCAGCAGGACAATACGCGACCACATGATGCTGTACGAACACGTGCCTTCTTGTCACAGGATGCCAGACTGTTGCGCTGGCCCGCCCAATCACCGGACTTGTCGTCAATCGAAAATGTGTGGGATATGGTGGGAAACGACGGGTGTGGCGCTGTGACCCAATGCCAACCACCAAAGATTAACTGTGGAACCAGATAAATGCAGCATGGATGGCTGTACCCCAGGACGTCATTCGCGCCTTATACGCGTCAATGCCATGTCGCATGGAACAAGTTATCAGTGCCCGTTGAGGACCAAGTCCCCACTAGGCAACAGGACTCATGCTGAACCTAGATGACTGAAATACTAATCGTTTCTGCAGAACATACTAATGAACATGCCCTGTGAATATGAACTTCCTATCTCTAGTCGTTCAAGATGTTCTATCTTTTATGAACATGAGCGTAATTATTTTGGTAGAAGAGATAAATTAACCAGCACAAACGTTTTCATGGAATCGGAGAACGTCTCAGAAATGATATACCTTGGTTCAGTCATTTCCAGATCAGGTAGCTGTGTTCCTGAGTCTAAGAGAACAGCTATGGCCAAAAACGTAATGGCGAATTTGTCCCATTTCTGGAAGGGTTGCTTGTCTTGCTACCACAGAAAATTAGAGTAGTATCAAGTCTAGTATTTTCAGTGTTCCTCCACGGCAACGAGAAGTGGGTTCTTCGTGCCATAGAACTGAAAAAAGCTATTATTTTGAAATTTAAATAATAATAATAATGCTATTTGCTTTACGTCCCACTAACTACTTTTTCGGTCTTCGGAGACGCCGAGGTGCCGGAATTTAGTCCCGCAGGAGTTATTTTACGTGCCAGTAAATCTACCGACACGAGGCTGACGTATTTGGGCACCTTTAAATACCACCGGACTGAGCCAGGATCGAACCTGCTAAGTTGGGGTCAGAAGGCCAGCGCCTCAAACGTCTGAGCCACTCAGCCCGGCTATATTTTGAAATTTAGTGCTGGGGAAGAATGTTATACTTACCATGGACAGCACTTCTCACCAATTATTCCTAGTTCGTCCTCAGAATCAGATTTCCATCAATATTTAAACAAAGAGTTTTACAACTACTTACATGACGAATAGCTCTCTTTCTGAACCTTTCTTCTATCTCTTCACTAATTGCGGACACGAGTCAGTTAAGCCTGGATCACATTTATGGCTTACTCAATGCTCTTTGTGTATTTGGAAGTACGGATATAACAAATTTCCTGACTTTGAGGACGGTATTTTTAAGAGAGAAGTGAGAATATTTATTTAAATGCAAAAGTATTGTTTTCAAATATTAAGTAAAATTTAATTTGGAAATGAATTGCGAAGGGCGCCATAAAAGGGCACCTCGGGTGCCGCGTTGGACAGGGCTACTAGGTCATCAACCTCTCCTGATGATATTAATTTAACTGTACGTAATCTGACGTGCATACTAATGGATAGCTTCATTTCTCTAAAAACGCTGTAATTGACTTCTTGGGAAACACTGCTCCTGGTTTCTCCCGTTATCTGTTCCCTATCTGAACAAGAAAAACACTGTACTCCTCAAGCACGGTCCGTCGTGTTCTTACGAAATACTGTACGCCTCAAGCACGAAAATCGTCTGTAGCCTCGAGCACGTACGCCTTGAGCACGCTCCCAATTCCTCGACTCGAGCTCTATGGTGCTTTACTGTTAGCGCACCTGCATAAGAAAGCACTTGATTATCTTTTTCTACCAATAATAGGAATATTTCATTAGACTGATTCAACCATCTTCTTGGGTTGGTTGCGTGATTGTCCTACAAGGTGGAAAACAATCGTTTCCAATGGGATAGTGGAAATGCACGAAATTGCTCCTCCAATCCACTGGCATCGTGTTAAATTGCAAGATAATCCTGCAGACCTAGTCTCAAGAGGCCCTGAACAGAATGTTTTCAAGAGCAATGCTCTGTGGAGGAATGAGCTCCCTTGATTACGCTACGACCCTTCATCTAGTCTTAGAAAATTCCTACCAAGTTTATCAAGAACGCTGAGCAAAGGATGTCGACGTTACTCATCATCACCCAAGATGATTTCTGCCTTTAGAAGATTCTCAACACTGATCACTTACTTAGAACAATGAGTTATTGTCTATGATTTGCCTATAATTTGCAAAAATGGCCACATACGCGTGACACATCTGCCTTGAAGAAATAAAAAATAGCTTAAGCCTTCGGTATTTCCATCAAAACAGTCCAAATGAATTATTATTTTAAGAACAAAATCGTACTACTGAAAAATGTGTTCATCCAGTCAGTAAGCTTAAATGTTTGTATCCGATTCTGGATCAAAATGCTTACCTTCGTGTTGGAGGGAGATTGTTCAGTGCATCGATATCTTACAATGCCATGCACTAACTTATCCTACCACCTGATCATTACTTTACTAAGCTTGTTATAAACAACGATCATCAAAGTCTACTTCATGCTGCACTACAGCTGCTAATAGCATCCCTGAAGCAAAGATACTGGATATCAAGTAATCGTCAATTTGTGTAAATGTGCACTCACTCTTGCCTTACATATTTTAAGTTAAAGGCATCAACTGCTCAGCAAATGACCGCTATTCGTCCGGAGGAACGAGTCATACACACAAGGCCATTCCTGACCACCGGAATATGTTATGCAGGGCCTTTCCTGAGAAAACTTTATGACGAAGTAATGAAATAGGCAAGGTCTATAATGATGTTTTCACAGTCATGTTTCACTACTACAGCTGTTCGTCTCGAGGTAGTAACAGAGCTCACATCAGAAGCATTTATCTCTGCCCGTCATCGGTTCACATCACGGAGTGGATGTTCACTCTATATATACAGAGACAACGGCACCAATTTGGTCGGCACATGCAAGCAACTGAAATAACATCTATTGTTCTTTATCAATCCAGAAAAAAAGGAAGAAAATTACTGAAGCTACATCAATGAACGGGATTACATGGCACTGCATTCTGTCATCCGCACCTTACTTTGGTAGTGCTTAGGAACCGTGGTTAAATCACTCAAGTATCATCTCCGAAGAACAATAGGCAACACAATACTCAAATTTGAAGAGCTAACGACTCTTTCTTCCCAAATAGAAGCCTGCCTGAATTCTCGCCCATTATCAAGAATCAGTGAAAATTCCTCAGATTCTTCCAACCTTACTCCATCCCTTTTCCTAATTAATGAACCAATCACTGCTTTACCCGACAATGACCTCATTCACCATCCCACCAGTTGTCTTACCAAATGGCAACACGAAAGATATCACAACGCATTTGGCTGAAATGGTATGAGGAATACCTGGCACTGCAAACAAAGGCTACTAATAAACAACATTCATATTCACCCTGTATTATACATCTGTGGCCCTGGCAATGCTTAGCCAGCCAGCTTTGCAGTTAAGGCTGATACGTACTGCACAGTGACTACCAGTGTAGAGAGATATCTATTTTTGTCGCATACCTGTACTCATTTTCAGCTAAAAACCATTTTAAAACGTAAAACCTTGTACCACATTTAATGTAATCTACGTATTTTGGTTTCAGGTATTTCACGTGTTACGTAAAAAGGATTCCCACATCTCCTTCGTCCACGTGTACCATCATATCGGGATGTACTTTGCAACGTGGGTGTCAGTTAAATTCTTGCCTGGTAAGAATTTTTGTCCCTATCTTCTGAACTTAACTAAAATAATTTAACTCATTTGTAAGGAAACAGTAGACGAAAAACAGACGTAAAATAATTCTACTGGATATACGAATCACAAGCCAAGGTATATAATAATTTCATGTGGTTATTCCCAGTCTGGTGAAGCTCTTGTAAGGCGGACTGTTCAGCGAGGGTGAGCTGAATCTGCCGTGTATTGAACTGCGTGTTTTTGTAGTGGAGGATAGCGTTTTGTGTGGTGTGTGAATTGGAGGGAGAGTACAAGCACCCAGTCTCCGAGCCAGGAGAAATAATCATTTAAATCGGCCGGGCATTGAACACGGGGCCATCTGAACCGAAGACGACTACGCTGTCCATTCAGCCAAGGAGCCGAGCGTGTATAAACTCTTTCGCATGACTGACACTTGATTATCTGGGGACCGACTCGTAATAAATATGGATGGTATTATAGGTGGTGGGTGTATACATTATTTAGACCAGTTCGCTAAATAATTTTGCTGTGACAGGCTTCTTGAGATACATGATGATAATAATCTAACATGTATTCACAAGTACTATTTCAAAATTTACAAAATGTCCCTAAGTGAGATGGCAAGGAGAATAGTTACGTTACAATAGAAATGAAATAAAACAGCCAATTTAAATCGCAACTAATGAGATATCACATGAAACATACCTAACCTTCTTTAACTATTAAGTTCATGCTTTATTGCATTGTAATTATTATTTCCAAATTTAACATTAATCACTATATTTAGACAACATGAGGATGGTTTGGAGCAACTCCTGCCGTAAAATGAACCTTTAAATAATATTATTTATGTGTACATGTGATTTTTAAGGTATATATAAATTCACTCTCTGTATAAGGTTTTCATATTTTGCATAGTGAGAAAGAGGAAGTATTCTTTGTGTGCAGTCGAACAGGTGGTACGTGAACAATGTCAGCCGCAGAGCTCACAAACACAGTCGCTGGATACCTGGTGAAAATCTTCCTTGTTACAAATACGATGATGAAAGCCGCGCATTGCTCCTCTCGTGTAGAGGTGACGTAGCTCAAAATTGGCTGCTTTCTATTCATAATTGTTTCTGGCGGTAGTATTAAAGAATTCTGGGTCTATTTCTGCAGTTTTTTGGAGTCGCTCGTCCAGGAGACTTCTGGTAGCTGGAGTTGGTTGTCCTCGTTTCTACCGTCAAGGTAATTTACCCCAGACTAGTCAGCCGCTCCCAGGCATGCTCAGTTCGAACTATGATAAATAATATCTTAAACATATATACAGCCTGGATTTTGATGGGAAACACATAAGTCATATGGACACGGCAAGGTCAACAAAAAGCTATAAACAAATCAAGACTACTGGGACGTAAAACAAATAACATTATTATATTATTATTAACAAAGCAAGACGAAGCATGACGTCATTTAGAGGAAACATCTGTTTATTGAAAATGAACAAGAAAATATGAAAAATAGCAAAACAATAAGTATCAAAACTATAAAAAATTACAAGACCCAGAATTATTCTCTCAGCATGATAAAGTCCATCTTGAGAATCAAAATATATCATACAAATATTCAAGTGTATACCGTCACACATACTTAACATTACAAAGCAAAATTTCTTGAAGGTTATTAATTTTACACTTTGGCTAGCTGCTCGCACCACGCTCCTGGCTTTGTTTTTGTTAACACTTTCAACTTTAGATGAGTACGTTCCCCTTTCCTACACACTTGACATTGCAGTGGGGGCCCTTAACTTTAAGAAAAGACGTGATTTAATGCGCAAAGGGGAGACAAACACTAATCTAACTGTACAAAATAAACACACTGAGTGGTAAAACAGCCTACGCACAAATATATATACCTCAATCATGAGCAACCTCATGAGTGCAACAAAACACAGTGGATCTAAACCACACATAACAAAATCACATAAATGCCAAATATACACATTTAAAGAAACAAAAACATGATGTCATATTTTCCAGGACTCACCAAGAAAAGCATGCGGCATTTGCGCAACATTCACTCACCCAAAGTCTCGGTGGACAAATACAAGGAAATTGTACACTTTAAGCAACACTTCCTATTCAACGTAGGTTCCTGAAAGAAATTACATGACACAAAATCAATCAACTGGTGGACTTTATAACGACACGCAAAAATCAACGTGGGTTCCTGAAATAAATTATATGACACAAATTTATAAAAATAACAGAATAGGCTTTAACTTTCAACACATAATTCAACGTTGGTTCCTGAAAAAGATTATATGGCACAAAATATTCCTCAGCGCGATTGTATCATAAAAGAAAATCCAAACTAAACGTTGCGATATAAAAACTACGTCTATTGCAACAACCGTAGTGAGATGGACAACCAATAAAAATCATCACGAATATAGGCCGCTAAAAATAAAACTCTCCTCGGTAGACACACATATCACCCTCGCCCACAACACGGCGAAATGACTAAAAAGCAGAGATTAAAACTCCCAAAATAATGCAGCAAATATAAAAAACAAGGTCAAACAATTTATACACGTTGCTCAACAGTCTATCCGAGGCAAGTCACACAATCATGAAACTGAAGGTCTTTCAAATGTGGAACGCGTCCTCTTACTCATAATCACGAAATATCACACATGTCCTAAAGCTGCCAAAACTGATACAAATACAAATGACGACGTCTAACACAAGCTCGCATGAAAAGAAACAACGCCACGCTGGTCACCAATCAAAGCGTAGGGCTCATAAAGTTAAACATGAATAGTAAAGTGGCCAACTCTGTAATAATACCATAACCTGAAACTAAGAAATTGCCACATAAACAATCGATCACGTCTGAACATCTGAAAGTTACTGAAATATTTTATCCTTACAACTTAAGAAAGTCGCATCAATAATAATAATAATAATAAATTTACAGAAACTTGATTCTAATATTCGGAACTTGGAATACGAAACTGCGTTAGAGTAACTCGTGAATCAATCACTAATTTACACTCATCTTTATATTCAAATAATCATGAAGATGACGCTACCAAACTTTCTGGATCCAAACTCCACCATCTCACACATTCTCATTCACACATCATTCAATAAATCCCAGAAAACGTGACGGCATGTTTCCGTACACTTTGAGCTCCCATAAATAATACTTTAATCTAGTCCTTTCTGACTTTAATTTAAATCCTTATTTAGAGTTACATTTAAGCCCAGAGACGTGCACTGTGTCTCAACATCAAACCAAACAAATCAAAAATATACATAAGCCTAAAAACAAGAAACTGTCTCGTAAAAGAAATTACATTAACCACTCAGCTAAAAAATCTAAATAAGATGAAAGGAAATCAAGCTGTGACCTGCAATCGGTCCACATTTACGTTACAATTATATTTACATTTACAAGCTTCCTAACATTTACTTTAATAGGACGTAGTCCTTCAAACAATAGCTAACTCTACTCAAATTACATATCCAAGAAATCCTATCCCGTTTTGCTACATTAAAACACGTGCACACATACATAATTACATTAAAAATTTAGTACTCATCTATTTCGTTGACTTATCGCCACCTGCCTTCGGGACACCACGGTGTAGAAAACTGGGTCATGATTAACCTGCCAGTTACTAGACTAATACAGCCGAGGTAATTTCCTCTGAGCGTCAAAAACCAGTTCCCATTCTGTCGCGGAACAACTCTTCTTATACTATCCCCTAACTAGGTCAAATATTTCCCATTTAAATGCTGGACTGGAAATAGTGAAGTTTGTGTCCTCGAAAAATCTATCTAAACAGCCAGGCTATTATGCACTGAAATGATTATCTGAAACTGTTCTTTCCCTCTGGAAATCGAAAGACATTTGCTGTTCACCCAATGTTTAAAATCTTGAAGACTTATATGCTGTCTGAGTGTCTTCGACAAAAGTAACAAGCCCCCACAGAATCAAGGTGCAAAAGTTCTGACCCGCACTCGCGTAAATAACACTTCTTCTCACGACGTTACCTCCACAGAATCTTGCCGAATAAAAGGGTAGCTAGCCCACGCCCTAGTCGCTTCTAACAATTCGTCCTCTCAGGCGCTGTTGTATGCCTGTTTGGGGCCATCACTTACATAGACCAATGCCTAGCCATAATGACGGTGACGCTATCATATCATTGGTTCAACACATCACGTACCTGACGCTTACTTCAAACGTATCCTGCAAGCTGGTCCTGGCCGTTGGAGTTCCATTGTTACCTTGTTCTGCTTTGTGTACGTCATGTCAAAATCCCTCCTTCTAAATATAGCTGGTGAGCAAATAGACCTGACCTCCAAGCTTCCTGTAGAAATCTCACTTCAAAAGCTTCTCTAGCCTCTCGCCGGGTTTCCGAAAGACTAAGTCGTCAGTATACTTCAGATTGCGTACTACATTTCCACCTATTATCGTTGATATCTTTATGTCCAGGGTTTCTTTTATTTATTTCGTTGTTTACACTCTGTGATGTGATTTTCTTTGTCTTCTGGAGACTGAGGATTTCATTCACCCCTTCAAGTTTAATATGAGTTACATAGGTTTGAGCAATACTATAGTAGTTTATATGGATCACCTACTGAAAGGTTCAAAGTGCCAGGGAGGGATTCAGTTAGGTGGAAATGCAGTAAGCAGTCCGGCCTATGCTGACGACTTGGTCTTTATGGCAGATTGTGCCGATAGCCTGCTGTCTAATATCTTGGAACTTGAAAATAGGTGCAATGAGTGTAATTAGTCTTTCAAAATCTAAATTGATGTCAGTAGTTGATAAATTCAACAGAACTGAATATCAGATTGGTTATACAAAGCTGGAACAGGTAGATAATTTCAAGTATTTAGGATGTGTGTTCCACCAGGGTGGTAATATTGTAAGTGAGTTTGAATCAGGGTGCAGTAAAGCTAATGCAGTGAGCTAGAATTTGCGATCAAAAGTATACAGGAAGTCAGCTCCCGGACGAAACTATCTTTACATCCGTCTGTTTTGAGATCAATTTTTCTTTACGGGAGTGAAAGCTGGGTGGACTCAGGATATCTTATTCATAAGTTAGAAGTAACAGACATGAAAGTGGGGAGATTGATTTCTGGTACAGAAAGGTAGGAACAATGGAAGGAGGGTACTTGGAATGAGGACATAAAGGCTAAGTTAGGAATGAACTCGATGGATGAAGCTATACGCATAAACCGGCTTCGGTCCTGGGGTCATATGATGCGAATGGAGAGGATAGGTTATCTAGGACAATAATGGATTCTGTTATTGAGGCTAAAAGAAGGAGAGGGTGGCCAAGACGACGAGGGTTAGACTCAGTTTCTAATGATTTAAAGATAAGAGGTATAGAACTAAATGAGGCCACAACACTAGTTGAAAATCGAGGATTGTGGCGACATTTAGTAAATGCACAGAGACTTGCAGACTGAACGCTGAAAGGCATAACGGGCTATAATGTATGTATGTATGTATGTATGTATGTATGTATGTGTAATATCAATCAACAAACGCATAGTGAACACAAGAAATAAGCACATTATGCTGAATCTGAAAACACATGTTCACCAAAAGTTTCATAATACGACCATAAACACTATCTCCACAAATCCGCAAGCAAAACTACGGAAATTTTCCCTCGACATACTTCTAAGTGCTTTATTTACACGAAATATGTATTTAAATTGTTATTAAATAATTGAACTACGGTTCGGAACCGTAGAAATGTAAGTTAACGGTACAGATATGATGACATTCATTTGTCATGTTCAAGTAATCACAATCTGGTTACATTTATCCTATAAGTCACACATTATTCATAATCTGATATCAAACACTCAGATTTGTTACATCAGGCGCAAGAAGAGTCCAGTTATAACTTACAAATAAATAAGGTAATCACAAAACAATACACAGATAGATTCCAAATCGTACCCTTTTGTCCAAATATATTAGAAGAAAGATATCACAAATAACACCCACAACGCAGAAAATTACTGTTAAAAATATTATTTTGTCGTAATGTTATGTATCTCAGAAGAATCTTCTGTTGTTAACACGTTATTATGAAAAAGTGTCTAACGCATGGCAACTCAAAAAATAGAGTGTAGGCCTATATTCAATTAGCCGGTAGAAGAACAAGAGGTCATCTCAAGGGTGTAGTCTCTGGCTAGATAGTGGACCTCATTAATCAATCATAGAAGTATTTGGATATCGCAGAGTTTCTAGTCGCAGTTGTAATTTTTTCATTTGTTAGTTATTCGACATGAAGACACTGGAAGCTATCAAATAGACTTCATTATGATTAGACAGAGATTCAGAAACCAGGAGTTGGATTTCAGAATTTTCCCAGGAGCAGATGTGGACTATGACCACAAATTGTTGGTCATAAAATGCCATATCTGAAGTAGAAGAAATTAAAGGAAGGAATGCAATGAGATGGGATATTGACAAGTTCAAAGAAAAGAGTATGAGGGATTGTTTCAAGCAACATGCTGCACAAGGACTAAATAAAAAGGCAGAACGAAACACAATGGAGGAAGAATATATTGTCGTGAAGAATGAGATCAGTAGGGCTGCTGAAGAAAGGTTAGAAAGATAATAATAATAATAATAATAATAATAATAATAATAATAATAATAATAATAATTTTACGTCGCACTAACTCTTTTAAGGATTTCTGAGACGCAGGAGTGCCGGAATTTAGTTCCGCAGGAGTTGTTTTACGTGCCAGTAAATCTACCGACACGAGGTTGACGTATTTGAGCACCTTCAAATACCAACGGACTGATCCAGGATCGATTCTGCCAAGTTGGGGTCAGAAGACCAGCGCCTCAACCGTCTGAGTCACTCAGCCCGGCGGTTAGAAAGAAAGGAAAGGTCAACTAAGATTCAATAGATAATTCGTAATAGACCTGATTGACATACGGCGAAAGTAATACAGTGCAGAAAGTGAGGAGGGCAGTAAAGAATACGGGTGATTAAAGAATGAAGTAGCCAGAAAGTGCAGGACAGCTAAGGAAAAATGGATGAAGGAGAAGTGCAAGGATGTTGAAGGTTATATGGTCCTAGGAAAGGTATATGCCTTTAGAGAAAAGAAAACTAGGTATATGAACGCTAAGAGCTCAAGTGTAAAACTATTGCCTGTTAAAGAAGACAAAGCAGAGAGATGGCAGAAACATACCCAACAACTGTATCGATGGAAAGAAGTAGATCTTATGGTTCTGGAACAAATAGAGTTTGTTGATGCTGATGAAATGGGAGACCCAATTTTGAGGTCAAATTCGACAGAGATTTATGAGACCAAAATAGGAACAAGGCACATGGAATGTATGATGACTGTCTTAGAGCAACCAGCACATGGCGAGGTTATTCCATTTAGTGTGTAAGATGTATGATACAGGAGAAGTGCCATCCGATTTTAGGAAGAATATTGTTACACCTATTCCTAAGAAACCAGGTGCTGACAAGTGTGAAAACTACCGGACCATTAGTTTAGCATCTCACGCCTGCAAAATTGTAATACGTATTATTTACAGAAGATTGGAAATACAATTTGAAAGTGAGCTGGGAGAAGATCAGTTTGGCTTCAGAAGAAATGTAGGAACATCCTGACTTCACGTCTGGTAATAGACGATTGAATTAAGAAGGACAAGTTCACGTCACGAACATGGCGTTCGTAGACTTAGAAAAAACAGTCATAATGTTGATTCGACAAATCTATTTGATATTTTGCAGGTGATCGGGATCAGATACAGGGAAATAAGTATTATCTATATTCTGTATAAAAATCAGTCTGCAGTGATAAGAAAGGAAAGAAATGAAGAATCGATAGAAGAATCGAAAAACAAGGAGCAATCCAGAAAAGTAGTGAGGCAAGGCTGAAGATTGTCCCTCTTTCCTTTCCAATGTTTATGTAGGACAAGCAATAAAGGTAATCAAAGAGAAATATGAAAAAGGAAATCACAATCCAGGGAGAGGGAATCAAAACTCTGAGATTTGCCGATGATAATTTTATCTCAGTCTGTAAAAGCTGTGGAAACTGCTAAATGGTATGGACAGATTGTTGGGGAAGGAGTACAAGATGCAAAAAAATATGTTCAAAACAAAAGTAATGGAGTGCAGTTGAACGAAGGCAAGTAATGTTGGAAATAATAGGTTTGGAATTGAAGTCTTAAAGGAAGTACTGTAGATGAATATTGTTAATTGAGTAGTAGAATGACTAATGATGCCAGAAGTAAGGATGACTTAAAATCCAGACTAGCACAAGCAAGGAAGGACTTGCTGAAGGAAAGAAATTTGTTCACTTCAAACATTGATATAGAAATTAGAAAGATGTTTATGAAGATTTTGAAGACTTTCATCTGGAGAGTGGCATCGTATGGAAGTGAAACATGGACGATAATTAGCTCAGAAAGAAAGAGAGAAAATATTTTGAAATGTGGTGTTACTGAAGAATACTGAAGGTGAGATGAGTAGATAGAATCACGAATCGAGAGATGCTGAATTGAACTAGTGAGATGAGATCGATTTGGCTAAATTTGACAAGAAGAAGAGGTAGAATGATAGGACACATCTTAGATCTTTTCAATTGGTTTTTGAGGGAAGTTTTAGGCGGTAAGATCGATAGGGGTAAACAAAGTTATGAATATCACAATCTGATTACAGCAGATGTAGGATGTGGTAGTTACCTTGAAATGAAAAGTTTAGCACTGGATGTGGTGACAAGGAGAGCTGCATCAAACTGGTTTTTGGACTGATGACTCAAACAACAACAACAACAACAACAATTACGATATTGAAGATATTCTATCTAACCACGGATGATGTAAGTGATCCCTATTTTTTAAGTAAGCAATAACTAACTCATCTGTCTACAAAAAAGTATTTTAGACGATGCTAAACTTGTACATGAATACGCCTTATTTCCGTCAATATATTACAATTCGGAAACTTTCTGAGCAAATCAAATCATATAATGAAATGTATGCTGCCTTGTATAAATGACATGATTGATTGTAACCTTCACATATGGCCGTTAGCATCTGATGATGACTCAATGTTTCTCCATCAAATTATATTATTAATGCAATATCAGCTAATAATTAATATCTTAGCTGATTTAAACGTAAATAAATAAACAAGGAAAGAAGAAAATTCCGATGATGATGTTATTTGCTTTACGTCCCACTAACTACTTTTACGGTTTTCTGAAACACAGAAGTGCCGGAATTTAGTCCTGCAGGAGTTATTTTACGTGCCAGTAAATCTACCAGCTCGACGTTGACGTATTTGAGCACCTTCAAATACCACGGGACTGATCCAGGATCGAACCTCCAAGGTCGGGATCAGATGGCCAGCGTGTGAGCCAATCAGCCCGGCTAGGAAAGTTGCAGTAAGACGAAAAACAATAAAGGAAAACGGACATGGGTACTTACCTTTCTTTGGTGTCAGCCCTTGAAGCACCCCATTCACAAAACTTGATATCAGATTATGACATCGCACAGCCAAGCCTGCTTTATTCTCTTAGTGATTTGAGATCATATTACAGTCCATAAATGAAAACTTAACAAAATATTAAAATACAATACAGTACAATGGATTTATTTCGTATGGCAAGATTAAGGCCATTAGGCCCTCTCTTCCATCTAACCAGAAAATACAGTATCTACATGTGCAAAATTAAAATAAATACACTTACAATACAATTGAAACATCTCGCAATTATTAAACAATAGAATATTATGATAAAAAATAGGAAAAAAATAGCAGAATGATGATGATGATGATGATGATGATGATGATGATTATTATTATTATTATTATTATTATTATTATTATTATTATTATTTACACAATTATGACATGATTAGCTAATTTCTATTGACATTGGTAATAATAGTGAGATTATATAGTCTATAGTCTGAGGAAGGCTAAATCTACAATATTTCCATAACATTAGTTAGTAGGTAGCGGTGACAAAGTTGCCTAAAACATACAGATATTTGCACATACATTTAAATGAATAAAATTTCACCATTTCACCATGATATTCTGTACTTCCCTTCACTTGATTAATATCTCAGATTCTTTGTAAGTATTTTAAATAGCTAGCCTCAGTTTATCTTTCAACAGATAATGTATCATATTAAATATCAATTATTATTTACGTATTTGAGAATTATGAATCACAATTTCAATTATATAAATCATCAGTTTCGGTAAATTTTCCTCGTAATCGCAATGAAGTTACATCATACGAGTCTGGTGAACACGTCCGTTCATCAAAATGTCAGATTTAAAAATGACTGACAATAAACGTGTTCTTCTTTAGTTAAGAACCATTGCTGAGTGTTCCTTTTACACATATATTTTCACATTTTTTTCTTTATTCTCCTAGTACTCTACTAGAGTGACAGCTCAGAATCGAAAGTCTTCTAACAGCTGATTTTTCATTCATAAATATTCATATGATTCATACTCTCTGTTATAGATTATGTTTCCTGCCGTGTCGCCACATTATGCCGTCCCACTACTCAACTCAAGATGTATAATTAAAATTTTATTATATATCACTCCAGTTAATTTAGTACGTAATTATCCTGTGACTTAAATATTTAATATAACTCACGAACACCAATAAACTCATTGATAATAATCATACTACATTCATCATTGATAAGAGCTATTACTTTCTTTGTAAGTAGCATGATGTCAAATTGATTATATGGTGAAAAAGAAGATGCGTCGAAGTATTCAGAATGGTTACGCATTACATCGTAAAAAATGCAGAGAATATTATATTACTTATAATATCACACCTTCAACATAGAAATGAAAATATAATTTTAAAATGAATGATGATGTAATAATCTTTTATGATGTTTTGTATTTACATCTATTTTCAATCTCTTTTAACGAAATTTGGAAAACTTTGTATTTCAGATAATATTATCCCTTTTACTCTTAATCATCATATTTTCATCAATGAATGTTTTTCAATAAAAATATATTATAACATCGTAAACTACAATAACTTATTGCATTCTGATTATTTACAATTTTTAAAAACTATGCCATGACAAACAGCTATACGTTTTGTATCCCCCAAGGTACACACGTAAGAGAATCACTTTTCCACTGTCGTTTATCATAAAATGCAATTAATGAACATTTATTCTGTTCAACAGTAAAAACATGCTATTTGTTTTACGTCGCACCGACACAGATATGCCTTATGGCGACGATGGGACAGGAAAGGCCTAGGAATGGGAAGGAAGCGTCCGTGGCCTTAGTTAAGGTACAGCCCCCAGCCTTTGCCTGGTGTGAAAATGGGAAACCACGGAAAACCATCTTCAGGGCTGCCGACAGTGGTGTTCGTACCCACTATCTCCCGAATACTGGATACTGGCCGCACTTAAGCGACTACAGCTATCGAGCTCGGTAGTAAAGACGTGATCTGTCTACAAAAGCAGCACTTTTAGATGTCAGTACATAACGATAGTGTTTTTACATGTAAATGTCTAACTACACTTGAACGCACATACACCTTTTACCTTTTGCATAGATTGTGATTTTTTTCTGTCTCGTATGCATATCCTTTCGACAGAATTTGATAGAAGATGATGTGAATGGAAATTGAATAAAATCGAACAGCTTGTTGGCAAGTGCGAGAAAGGTCGTCAAGGAACCGCTCCTTTTTATGCCATGACTCAGATAAGTGTCCCGTGATCGCCAATCCACGCTCCAAAGTTCAGAGCCCCCTGGAGCTTCCTTTAAGTCGCCTCTTACAACAGGCAGGGGACACCGTGTTTGTGTGTGTGTGTGTGTGTGTGTGTGTGTGTGTGTGTGTGTGTGTGTGTGTGTTGTAGTTTACGTGTTATAATAATTAATTAAATATCGTTAGCACTGACACAGATATGTCTTATGGCGTGAATGGGATAGGAAAGACCTAGGAATGGGGAAGGAAGCAGCCGTAGCCTTAATCAAGGTACAGCCATTTTCTTGGTGTCAAAATGGGAAACCACGGAAAACCATCTTCAGGGCTGCTGATAGTGAGGTTCGAACCTACTATCTCCGGAATACTGGATACTGCCCGCACTTAAGCGACTGCAGCTATTGAGCTCAGTTTTGAATCATTTGAATGCCTTTCTTTATTTTGGCATTTTCATCTACTGGCCTGCTTAACCTAGGGTCTATTAAGCTAACTTGAGATAGTTATGTTTCCGTAATCTCCATTTCTTCTGTAGATTGAGGTCTCCCTCTTTTTCGAAGGTCGGGATTGTATTATACTCTCTTCTAATATGCAGGTTTCCGACTTTGTCCAATGTTCATGGTGTCAGTACTTCAGGAATTGTGGTCGTTACATCTCCGTCCTCTGGTTTCGATTTCCGAGTTTGTGGAGGCTGTGACTTTGTTTTAATGCCTGGGGTAGTTGCGCTTGTAGTAATACATCTAATTCGATCGCAAGTGTCCTACTCGGTTGCGGTGTTTAATTTTTGTGATCAGTATTTTCTTTCTCAGTCATCTGTTCCCCATGTATGGACCTAATACCCTCTGTCTCCGTGAGAAATAGTTTTCTGTTAGTCATTTCGTGCTGTCTGTGTAGCTTCGTGTACGTTTGTGAACTGTTTGAATCATCGTCAATTGTCACCACCAAGCGAGTGGGTGTGTGGTCTGGATCACGTAGCTCTCACCTTGCATCGGGAGACAAGGAATGATATAATATCACGGAAAACCACCTTTCAGAGCTGCCGACGGTGGCCAGTGGCGGCGCGTGACTTTTACAGTAAGGGAAGCACATATCATAAGCTAAGATACATATACAATAACTCACATTGTCTTGTGCTGTTTGAATGTTAATTCCATCCGCCTCTCCTTCTTGACGAATTCTTCTATGACAAGGCTGTAGAATTCTTCT
The DNA here is from genome assembly GCF_040414725.1 of Anabrus simplex. Classification (NCBI taxonomy): domain Eukaryota; kingdom Metazoa; phylum Arthropoda; class Insecta; order Orthoptera; family Tettigoniidae; genus Anabrus; species Anabrus simplex. The sequence continues at coordinate 1,226,919,653 of NC_090265.1, read as the reverse complement.
TCGTTCTTTGATGACTTCAATATCAGTAACGTCTTCTCAATCGACAGTATAGACAAGTTGGAAAGTCTCTGTTGCCCTGTGTGTTTCTTCAGTAGGTATGGATTCACCGATGTGCCGGAAATGAACGTCGGCACTAGAACTGGACACTGGGATAGTTGAAATCAACGCTAATAACTTAAAAAGTTCAGAAATGGCAGAAGACGACAAGTCACTACTTTTTAAATAAAACAAAAGTTTTACAACTCCCATCGTAAGATACTCATCAGAGGAATAAGCTACGCTGAGCTTGCTTTTGAGACGGCCGAAGTCAAAATCCTGACCGTAACTTTATTTCAAAGACAGAATGCTGCTTCAGGAAAACTTTTCTTCTTGTTCTTTTGATCAACTAACTGTAAAGTTAATTTCTCGAGTGCGTGGAACCGAACTTCTAGTTGGGTATGTATATTGTCATATATATCTCCCAATATATGCGACGGTAGTGTGAATTTATATCGCAGGTTACATTTTGACGTAGCCTCTTCTTTGGCAGCTCTTAGATCTCTTGACATTTGTTCCATACTCTTTCAAATTCATTTTTTTTCCTTGAATGATACTTTTTGTTTCCTGTACTTTGGCAACACAGAAATGTATATCCAGTGCTTTCGTTTGAAGAATTTCAAAGAGAGAATCGGTTAAGCAAAATATCTCTCTGAAAACTAATAAAATGAAATTGAACTGTAATTTTGAGAGAACACTGTTAAAACCTCGAGGTTCGTGATACGTTTGACTATCCCATTGCTCTGGATTATTAAGGATATTCTGGAACAACTGAACTAATTATTCTTTTTCTTCACGAACTGTTTCAACAAGTCTTCCGTTGTAATTCCATCGTGATTGGCACACTTTAGAAAATCGTCTCTTGACTTATTTATCTAATGCAGCAGTTCTCTTCGTCGAATTAGAAAATAAAGAGGCCAAGCTACATTCCTTCATGTTAGAAATTGTCTGTGTAAGGACAAGCTTCAGTCTGTGAGAAAAACGATGTATGAATATAGCGTCGGGGTATTTGTCTTTCCCTCTTTTCTGTAAACCACTTAGACCTCCTGACATCACTGCGACTCCATCGTAACATTGAGCGACTAGTTTAGAATCATAGTTGAACTCGTCCATTATGTGGAACACATGATCTGCAAGAGCAGGAGCATTGTGGTCGGCGATTACGTCGGTAAATCCAAGAAATCGCTCCTGTACTTCTCCATCAGCAGACGTGTAGGCCTACCTAACAACAGTTGAAAATTGGGAATGGGCAGAAATATCATTGAAATGAATTGGCGTATGGTTTCTAGTGCCGGGTGATCCCAGGATGGGTTAGGCTGGCCAGCTGAAGTTCTTTCGATTTGACTCCAGTAGGCGACCTGCGACTCGTGATGAGGATGAAATGATGATGAAGACAACACATAAACCCAGCCCCCGTGCCAGGCAAATTAACCGATGATGACTACAATTCTCGACCCTGCCGGGAATCGAACCTGGGACCCCTGTGACCATAGGCCAGCACGCCAACCATTTAGCCACGGAGCCGGACAGAAACATCAGTAGTTTCATCAATAATAGTCGCGACGAGTGGTGACTGTAATACTTTTTTTCTTTATTTCGGTCAATAACACACTGGCTACTCCGTCAATTAAATCATTTCGTACTTGATGTGAAAGACCTGTGAACACCGTTGCTTTCTGCAAATGATTTGCCAGTGTGTCGTCATACTTGCTCAGCAGAGTTATGAGTTCTATGTAATTTCCACGATTTAAGGAACTTTTATCTCCTGCATGCACTCTGAGGGTAAGTTTTGTCTTGCAAGATACATTAAAACGCCAGTCAGTCGTTGGATCACCTTTATATTCTGTTTTACCAACTTCTTCTTGAGGCGCCTTCTCCTAGCGGAGGTTGACGGTCCACATAGCCAGCTCCGAACGTGATGTTGCAGCATGAAAAGCATCTTCTGAAGTGCAGTTGTGCCATTTTCGGATGTCCTTCAATTCGAACTTTGTTGATTTTTCCAAAACTGCCGGACTTTCTAGTCATATCAGCGTTCAAAGCATTTCCCCCTCCCCCCACCCCCAGTGAACCAAATGGGGGAATAGAAACTCCGGATAATAATTTTACGTTAAACTGAGCCATGCCATATGAATTGAGGGATATCAGGATCTTTAATGCAGTGGTTTCCCGTTGCCTTCTGCATCCTAATGCCGTTGACCAGTTGTAGGTTCTTCCGCCTTTTGGGACCATTTCCTGTCCCAAGGACAATAGAGTGCCCTAACCTCTACCCGCTCATCCACCCTCAAGGAGACTGTTGGCACTTAGTAGAGGGGATCTTCTTATACCGGAAGATACTCGGTCCCTTCATTCGTTAGCCGCCTGCATATAACAAAATTGTCATATACAGTCATTGCCCCCTCTCTGCCACGGCGAGGTGAATGTCAGGATTTCACCGACTATTTAGAACATCACAACAAACAATAGTCAATGTAATGTTATTGTTGATCAATGTTATGCCCTTTCGATATTGTAGGCCTTCACCATTTCCTTCCGACTCTGAAATACCACTCTCATCATAGTCGGTATGGTAAAATACTGTCTCAAGTTTACTCAGCTGATCGAGTTGTAAATCTATTCTATTCTGGTCGTTCCGAAAGTTGTTAATAGAATTTCAGCTAGGATATGTGTTTGTGATTGCTGATGACGCTGGGATTTATGTCATCGAAGCCTACACTGTTTCTCACCCCCTTTTCATTTGAAAATAGAATGCAAGGCCAACAGTAGAGTTTTGATGTTTTTTGACGACCTCATAACCAGCCTATTTTTTCATACTGCTCTATATTAAAGTGTCGAACACAGCGTTTCGTTTTAGTTTTTACACCCGGTAAATCAGGCATTGGTCTGCCACCGGAAATTATATTACTCTTCTCTTGAAAAGCCCTCGAACTCATGACCTGGATTAAGAGAGATTCTACCGAGCTCGATAGCTGTAGTCGCTTAAGTGCGGCCAGTATCCAGTATTCGGGAGATAGTAGGTTCGAACCCCACTGTCGGCAGCCCTGAAAATGGTTTTCCGTGGTTTTCCATTTTCACACCAGGCACCTTAATTAAGGCCACGGCCGCTTCCTTCCCAATCCTAGCCCTTTCCTGTCCCATCGTCGCCGTAAGACCTATCTATGTCGGTGCGACGTAGAACAACTAACAAGAAAAAAGAGAGATTCTAATACGCATCCACACTCCCCTCCACTCTCCCACTCCCGCCAACAGTGGTCATGCTTTAGAGACTCAAAACAGGGAATGAACACAGTCAATGCATTCTCTTCTAAGCCGAGGGAATCGCAGTAATTCCTTTAATTTATATGTGTGCACGTAAATTTGGTGTAAATTCACAAATAACACAAAGTAAATTAAGTGGTAAAACTCACTGTACGTTATTTCACTTCAGTTGAAAACACAAACACAATTATACTTTCTCACAATTTTTATCACATACAAATACTCCCGAACGGAATGAGTCGTCAGATGCATTCCCTTGGGCAGAGCCAAGTACTTTAGACGGAGCTTCCCGAACCCAAGCGAATAATTAGGAAGCGACCAGAGTGAAGCCATGGTCGCAGTGATGCCAATCCACAAATCTTTTGTCCGCTAAATTTTAGATGAAGATCCGCTAAATTCCTCTAAATTTCTGACTGAACCGAAATAGCATATACGAGCCGTTTTAATAGAGGAGATTATATCATCACTCTCCAGTTTCAAAACAGGAGGTCATCATCTTCTCCTCCCAGCACTGTATCGTCTTAAGCAGACGTGCTGGGTTGAGATCCTGTGGTTTCACATGAAGCCACATGGTACTATTCTTTTTCAAAATACATGCTGGCAGTTCACAGTAGCAAAGCACATACGAAAATTTTCAAGTCTATTTCGAAAGTTATTTTCACTTTCATTACTGTTTTCATTGTTTATGATAAGTGGGGAAGAAATAATGTCAAACAATTTCGTCAATATATGCACCCTTGGGATGCATCGTCCGTGGTTGGGATCACTGGAGAGCCCAACCAACTAGTCCTTTAAAGTTTAAATATTTAAACACTCTTTACGAAATATCTGACAGTACTTTTCAACCTTTTCTTTCGACATATTGACGTCATCATCATCATCATCTGTTTACCCTCCAGGTTCGGTTTTTCCCTCGGACTTAGCGAGGGATCTCACCTCTACCGCCTCAAGGGCAGTGTCCTGGAGCTTCAGACTCTTGGTCGGGGGATACAACTGGGGAGTATGACCAGTACCTCGCCCAGGCGGCCTCACCTGCTATGCTGAACAGGGGCCTTGTGGAGGGATGGGAAGTTTGGAAGGGATAGGCAAGGGAGAGGGAAGGAAGCGGCCGTGGCCTTAAGTTAGGTACCATCCCGGCATTCGCCTGGAGGAGAAGTGGGAAACCACGGAAAACCACTTCCAGGATGGCTGAGGGGGGAATCGAACCCACCTCTACTCACTTGACCTCCCGAGGCTGAGTGGACCCCGTTCCAGCCCTCGTACCACTTTTCAAATTTCGTGGCAGAGCCGGGAATCGAACCCGGGCCTCCGGGGGTGGCAGCTAATCACGCATATTGACGTACCGTACAAAAAAGAACCTAATGTCGAAAGAAGCATGATATCAAACACGACACTACCCGGCTCATCAAGAGTACAGTAACGATTGCAACAAATTCTGTGTGAGGCTGAGGGCCAGAGCTGGTCTAGAAAACGAGTCATAGTATGCAGCATAAGTTCAATACAGCGGTATTATCTAGACTATCATATCGTATGAAGCTCTATATTATTTTTTCTCATGGTGATGAAAGGCGATATTGTTACCGTTGAAAATCGTTAATAGAAGTTTGAAAATCCGTCAAAAATCCGCTGTCCACTAAATGGAATTTTTTCCGCCGTTCCATTTGAAAATTCGCCAAATTTAGCGGAAAATCCGCTGAGTTGGCAACACTGCATGCTCGAGTCTGACAGGCCACTTACCTGACGAACGGCTTTGATAGCACATCCTTAGGCAGCTATTGGAGACAGACGTATGTATTCAACTCTCAACTGCCCATGCATCACTGTCGTGTTAAAATAAATTTAATTATACATTATATAAAACGACACAAAATTTAACATAAATATTGGCTGCCATAACATGCTTAAATATATTTGTTTCTTTGTGTAATAATTTTTAAGGGAATGACTCATTCCCTTCATTCCACGGAATAACCGCCCCTGGTTCCAATCCATCTCTTCCGCTGCACAGATTGCGTGTAAAGCTCGCTCGGTGGTCAGATAGGAAAGGTGAATGTGAGAAGTCTGGCACAAGAAGCGGAAAGCAGTGTCTGACCTACAGTATGTAGAGGCTGGGAGAAGTATGGGGTAGCCGAAGTCTACATTGCCATACATTTAAGCCTGATCTTTAAGAACAGCGGTGGGGATATCTCAACCTCAGCCTAATATTGGCAAATGCATCAACGCGCCGTCGCAATGAATCCCTGATGCAATGATGTAAGCCTGGAGTATTGCGTATGGATTCGTAGCATTCCATATAACGGGCACGAAGACTCTCTACATCTTGTACTGGTGTTCGATATACAAGAGCTTTCAAATGCCCTAAACACAATAAGAAGTAAAAGAAAAAAGTTAATAATGATGGTATTTGCTTTTCATCCCATTAACTACCATTACGGTTATAGGAAACGCCAAGGTGACGGAATTTAGTTTCGCAGGAGTTGTTTAACGTGCCAGTAAATCTACCGACACGAGGCTGACGTATTTGAACACATTCAAATACCACCGGACTGAGCCAGGGTTGAACCTGCCGAGTTGAGGTCAGAAGGCTTTTACCTCAACAGTTTGAGCCACTCATTCCGGCAATAAAATTCTAGTGGGTTTAGGTCAGGGGAGAGTGGAGGACAAGGAATGGAAATAGAGCGTTTCCGGATCTATATCCATATAACATGTTTTATTCTTCTGCGCATGAAGAATGCCCTGAATTTTTGGCCGTTCCTTTCTGTTACACCATGAGTAAGAAACAATTTGTTCCAAGACTATCAAACTTTCCTCAACTTTTAACATCAAATGGGGCAAAATATAGGTATTAGTTCGTGAACATAGATGCATATAGCAACAACTCGATAATCTACTTCTTCTATTCTCGTTTCCAGTTGTCCCCTGGGTCCGGTTACGAATCAAGGACCTCCATCGTTCCTTGTCTCCCCACCACTCTTTTCCCGTTTCCAGTACTTCTTCAAAATTTAAAAATCAAATTATTACCTCAAATTTAGATAGAGTTTTAACAGAAAGTATTATAGATAAGTTAGCGTTTTGTGCAAGTCTATAACACTGGTAAAGTGTACGGTACCCAAACATTATTTTATCGTATTAAAATGGGCTTTCAGCAAGGAAATATGCTCCCTCCTTCCTTAAAATTTGTAGGGGTTTATTGCCGTACTACAGTTCAGGGAGTAACATTCTTCTCGCAAAATATCTTTCTTGTAGCTTTTAGGCAATTAAAAAGGTGTACTGATTGCTCTAGCGCTTATGGTTCGTATAAAACGTGTATCTTAAGATTTAAAAATATCACTTACTGAAAAGTAAGTTCTGCTGTCAGGTGAGACAGAACGACAGCAGTGCCATCATATTTAACGGGCCTTATCAAATACTCTTTAACTTCTACAACATACACATATTACATATTTTTAGATTCAAGAAATATGACTCTATTCAAGGACCTGAAAAGCTGTTATGTAAATTTGTGATGATCTCTAAGAAACTGTAAAGATGTTTCACAACTATCTCTTGTAAACTGCTTGCATTATTTCATCAATTTTTCTTTTACAGGTGGACATTTTGCGTCAATGGCATTCATAAATGTTGGAGTTCATACGATTATGTACACCTACTTCTTAATAACATCCATTACATCTGACCACAAGAAGTATGCTTGGTGGAAGAAGTACGTAACACAGCTCCAAATGGTGAGTAAATCTACGTAGCTTTATCGTAAAACTACGAAAGCTCCAACGCTCATTAGATAAGTAGAGTACACATTCATCGACCTGTCGCAGTTTCATATTTCACTCTGACAATATGAAAGTGACTGGGATATGAAAGTTAAAAGATATTTATTGCATGCTACAGGATTTTCCATGCACCATAAGTTGATAATCTTTTTCTTCTTCTTCTGTTGTCGTTTCCAGTTTTCTCCTCGGTTGGGTTATAAATCTCCATCGTTTCCTGCCTCTCCACCACTCTTTTTCTTTTTCCAATACTTCTTCAATATATCCTTGTCTCTTCTCACCGCAAATATTTTCATTGGCGATCTTTTACCAATCGCATCATGTGTCCATACCATTACGGCTCGTTTATTTCTATCCTGTCTTGTAGTTTTCCAAATACAATCCTCTTTCTAATCTCCTAATTTCTGATTCTGCCTTTCTTGAATTCTTCACTATACCTCCGAGAAATATAATCTCGACCGCCTGAACTCCACTCTCTTCTCCTTTTCTTGTTGTCCGTGTACCTGCTATATATGTGTGTGTGTGTGTGTGTGTGTGTGTGTGTGTCAATATCGGTGCATAATAGATCGAATTAAAGACAAGGCCACGTATGTGGCATCCGTAGATCTTGAAAAGGCACTGGATAGCACTAATTAGACCAAGCTGTTTGATATTCTGAAGGTGACTGGGATCAGATACCGAGAAAGAAGGACCATCTACAGTCTGTAAACAAACCAGTCTGCAGTGATGAAAATGAAGCAGTAATTTAGAAAGGAGTGAAGCAAGGCTGTAGTATTTCCCCCCTCTTTTTCTGTGTTTATATAGAAAAGACGGTAAAGGAGATAAAAGAGGAATTTGGAAAAGGAGTCACAATCCAAGGAGAGGAAATCAAAAACTCTGGGATTTTCCGTTTATATTGTTATTTTATCTGAGTCTGCAGAAGGTTTGAAGAAATTGCTGAATGATATGGACGCAATCTTGGAGAAGGAGAAAAATATGAAAGTAAATCAGTCCAAAACAAAATTACTGTAGTGGAGATCAGCTGAACGAAGTATATTAAATGGGGAAATGAAGTCTTAAAGGAAGTACCTTAATGTTGATACTTGGATAGTGTAGTAACTAACGATGGCGGAAGTAAGGAGGACATCGAACGCAGACTAGCACACGTAAGGGAGGTATTTATTAAGAAAAGAAATTTTCCTCACATCGAATATTGCTATAGGAATTAGAAAGATGTTTCTGAAGATCTTCGTCTGGAGTGTGGCATTGTATGGAAGTGTCCTCATCCAGAGATGGTGCAGGTCTTCTCAGGAACACCTGCAATGGATGAATGGAAGTGAGCTTCATGTACCTTTCCAATCACATACGAGTCTTCCAGCCATTCTTAAGTTTCTGGCAGTACGAAGTATTGAACCCAGGCCTCCGAGGACGGCAGCTAATATTGCTAACCCTTACGCTACGAGAGCGGACATTGCATGGAAGTGAAACATGGGCAATAACTAGCTCAGAAAATGAACAAAAATATTTAGAAATGCGGTATTGCAGAAGAATGCCGTTGTGTTATGTAACCTCTTTGTATGGAATGTATCGATTGGTCAAGAAACTAGGCCTACAATACCTCAGACCTTAACCGACCATGAAAACTGTCCATAATGGCGGCAGCTGGAGTGCTAGCAAGCGTTTGTTTTGATGTTTGTGTTGTTACCAAATATTTATGAACATTTGAATATTATTAATCGTACATTATATTTATTTATAGTCTTCAGAACGTTATAGATTCTCTTTCATTGCCGTGAAAAGCTATTTGTTCTCAAAGAGCTTATTTATTCCAACAGTATCGGTGGTGATTAGATTAATGTTCATTCTCGTGTTCTTCTCTGAAAGTATTTTCTTTATTTTTAGTTACCTATGCAATATGTTTATCAATCAATACTGATCTGCATTTAGGGCAGTCACTCAGGTGGCAGATTCTCTATCTGTTGCTTTCCTAGCCTTTTCTTAAATGATTTCAATGGGATTAGAAATGTATTGAACATCTCCCTTGGTAAGTTATTCCAGTCCCTAACTCCCCTTCCTATAAATGAATATTTGCCCCAATTTGTCCTCTTGAATTCCTAGTTTAATGTGCTGTGTGCCTGCATGTAAGTAAGAGGTAGGACACAAGCTTCAGTGTTTCCGTTTCCAAAAGACCTAGTATTAAGGTAAAATTGGGTTAAGAGCATTCGTAAGGAAAACTTCGAACCGAATGATAGGCCTAATAATGTTGTGGGCATTAATCATTTTATCATTTTTGAAATCAAGTGTATTAGGGAAGATATTGTATACCCATAGAAGGTGGTGTCAAACTTCGGAAGTTAAAACTAATGATGCCTATCCTAGCATTTGCCCTATCAGCCAACGTACCTTACTACTAAGAGAATTAAATCAGTCCCGGAAAGATCCAGAAAATCATGGCCAAGATTTAAACGGTGGTGTAAGAATGATATAATTCATTTTCAACGTTTTACAATGAACGTGCGTAAACTCAACCTAACCCCAATTGCGCCATCAATTCTGGTGAGTATTAAGGTGACGAGTGCTTTAGATGGTCAAGTCTATCATACAAATATTGGTTGTACCTACTCAACAATACATGTGGATTTTGGAGGGTTGAAATTTTGTTGGAGAAATTTGTTTGCGTGTTTTACATAATGGACTGTGGTTAATGGTGGTGTTGCATAGTATTTCATGTAAGGTTAATAATTTTCTTTGTTGACATCTATATATCTTATTTGCTGACCGGAGTTTCATATGTGAAATAATTTTATACTCTGTGTCTGTTTCAACCTGACGTTGATACAATCATTCTTCCTTCGTTATTTTCCCCTCTGAAATTACATTTAGACTTACAATACGCGACAGCGCTACTTTCGGTGTTTAATTATTCATATTTTGAATTAGTGAATTGCATTTCATGACGTTCGACTTGTGATCTTTTCTTTAGGTAACTCGGAATAAACATGCACAACCTTCCCCTCAACCTCTCATATCGTCCACCGATGTCCGCCATGTTTTCCTGGATTACGGTCTGATGTAATTGTAAGTTGGTCTTGGTTGATGGTAGGTTACGTGTAGTATTGAATAAACCACTTTTGATAAACGATTTATTAACTGTTAACTGCAATAATCTGCAAAATGGTCGGCTGTCCTAAACAGTCTATTCGAATCTAGTCATGTCCAGTATCGTAAATTGCTAAGCCAAGGGTATTTCCTTCCTCTACATCCATCAGTTTCACCCTGCAGGTTAAATTTTAGTAGGTTGTGCTTTTCATTCCTCATAATATGCCCAAGGTAGACTATCTTTATTCGTTTTCTCCCCATGCGCCTGAGTACACAGCATTGGAGACGTAGTCAGTCCACGGGATCCGTAACGTCCTTTGGAGAACTCACATCTCGTAGGCTCTTATGGAGAAAGCTGGCTCAGGGGAGACATAGGGCTTAAGGAGCTGGCCTAGGGGTGATTGCGCAGTATGGCGGCTGTACACAGGCTCTTAAGGAGAAAGCTCGCTCAGGGGAGACATAACTTAGGATTTAAGGAGCCGGCCTAGGGGCGATTGCGCAAGATGGCGGCTATACACAGGCTCTTATGGAAAATGCTAGCCCAGAGGCTACTGCGCAAGATGGCGGCTATACATAGGCTCTTATGGAGAAAGCTGGCTCAGGGGAGAAAAAGGACTTATGGAGCCGGCCTAGGGGCGATTGCGCAAGATGGCGGCTATAAACAGGCTCTTATGAAGAATGCATGCCCAGAGGCTATTGCGCAAGATGGCGGCTATACATAGGCTCTTGTGGAGGAAGGTGGCTCAGGGGAGACATAGGACTTTAAAATCTGAAGGCTGTTACATTTCAGAGTCCATGATTCTGCACCGTATAGAAACACTGAATGTACATAGCATTTGACGAAGTTGTGACGTGTCTCCAAGCTGAGTCGTCTGTCATACAGTAGGTTCCTCATTTTCAGAAAGCACTAGCCATTTCTGCTCATACATGGATCTCTAAATACGGGCCTAAGTCCTCAGTAAAATCAGCTACTAACGCACTTAAACTTCCGTACTTGTTCAACTTGCTCCCCATAAATGTTCATAAGAATGTGAGTGTTACGTGTTCTAGTAACGGCCATCACCTTTGTCTTGTTGGTGTTAACTTTGAGTCCAAAATGATCCCCTTCTGATGCGATTATACCAGACGCTGAAGACCTTCACTACTGTCAGTCGAGATGACAGTGTCAACTGTGTACCTCAGATTGTTGATCAGCCTACCGTTAACTTTTACTCCATCTTCAGCTTCTTGAACAGCAACTCGGATGATATGCGCAAAGTGCAGATTAAACAAGAGGGAAGATAATGCACATCCTTGCCATACTCCCTGTTTCATCCTGATAGCGCGAGTCTCGAAGTTTCCAATTATCACTGCTCCATGGCTAAATGGCTAGCGTGCTGGCCTTTGGTCACAGAGGTCCCGGGTTCGATTCCCGGCAGTGTCGAGAATTTTAACCATAATTGGTTAATTTCGCTGGCACGAGGACTGGGTGTATGTGTCTTCTTCATCATCATTTCATCTTCATCACGACGTGCAGGTCACCTACGGGAGTCAAATCGAAAGAACAGCACCTGGCGAGCCAAACCTGTCCTCGGACACTCCCGGCATTAAAAGCCATACGCTATTTCCATTTTTTCCCAATTCTCACAGAAGCTTCTTGATGTTCATATAGCTTTTTGACAAATGTAAGATCTTCACTATCTATTGCTATTGTGTTCAGAATGGTTGAAACAATCGAATGCTCGGGAATAATCAATGAAGCACATATATATTGTACCAGGAAAAATGTCTGTCTTTGAGGCGCTGACACTAGCTTGTAGAGCATGGGCTATTTCTGAGGGTGTGGCATGAAAACATTGGAGTTGGTACAGAGAGGGGTATTAGTTCATTGAACTTAGATTCTTTTTATAATCTGATTTTATTGTTCATTGAAGACAAATTAATATCACCTTACATACAAGTTGAGTTGAAGCGTCGTAGCAGGCTGGAGTCTTCGGACTCTGGAATGGTTGCTGGGCACGGTCTGGACAGGAACCACGCTGTCCTGGATGTGAAGTTCTCGACGTTCTGGAATATCTCGAAGTTCTCGAGGATTTGAGAGTTCTCGATTCTCCAGGCGCACACGTTCCGGGGTTCGATCTGATGAAAGGTGAGGCGTGATTCACACACAAGTTCCCCGTACGGCATTCAACTTACTTGTAGCACTGTTAAATAGATTGACCTTTAAATTATTGCGTTACACATTGCAAATGAAATACGTCGAGTGTTACTAAAATCTTGATTCAAACATCTCGCTGAATCGTAAATGTTTATAAATTGTCACTTGAAAATAAGACGATTGAACTGAATATTTGACCTTGTGTTAGATGTTTGTCGAATTGATACTTGAGAAAATAATGTGTAATTTATAATTTCAAGTTCATGAATGAGCTTGTTAACATTGGCATGGCAGACTAGAATGTTCTATTGGGTCACTAATCATTGTCATCATAGTTCTTAATTCACTGATCTCGTCAGTTTTTGATTAGAGCACAATATTAAGCAAGGGATGCGCAGTTTATGCAAGTTCAGGACACATTGGCACGTTTGTAATAAATTAAATGGTACTCGGAAATGTCATATTCCGTCGATAAACAAAATTAAGTGATCGTTAAAGTAAAACTGAACTTGGAAAGAGTCTAACACTGTCCATGAAAAATGATTACGAAGCATAAATTGTAAGTTCAATTATGACACTGAAAAGTTCTATGTTCCCTCAGAACATCACGAGAGGAAAACACACACTCAGATATGGCATGGGTACTCTATGTTTTCACAGTCTGTTACGATGACACAAGTTTAAACACAAGTCCAGATGCGGCACTCGAAAAATATTTCATGTTTCCACAATCTGTTATGAAACATAAGTTCGAACGTAATACTCTGAAAAACTCTAAGTTTCCACAGTTTGTCATGAAACACAAGTTCAATATGGTACTTGGAAAATTGTAACATTCACATTAAAAGTTTTATTTTTCCACAGCTTGTCGCAAAACACAAGTCCAAATTAGACACTCGGAAAATTTATATGTTCCCAAAGTCTGTTTACGAAAACACAAGTTCAAAATACGAGTTCAAATGTAGTACTTGTAAAAGTTACGACACTCATGAGAGAAATTCTAAGTTCCTTCAGTTAGTCACTGAAACACAAGTCCTAATATGGCACTTGAAGAAAATAATAAAGTTCCAACTCCGCTGGAACCGAACACTCGAAATGCAAAGACTTATCCGACCATAGGTTCGGTCCGCACTCGTAGCGCTCCACCCGTCACCCGTGTCGCAGAGACGGTGGAGTAACATACGCTTAATCTGTAGTCCGGATTGCCCTCCTTTTATACCAGATTGTGACGAAGCATCTAGAACGTGGGTATTATCCACCCCCATAACTCCTAAAGTACACGGTGGATTTTCCTAAGAATTTGACAGGTTGCGTCTATTACGATGGCCTCCACGATGGCAGTGTCAAAATAACAACATTTTAACGCTAAATAGACTTTTGCACATGGGCCGGGACATTACCATATATGGTCACGCTTGGCCGTGTAGAGCTCACTCGAAGTGCCTACGTCACGCCTGAGTACGTCAGCGAGTTCGGCGGGCTGCCTATCTCGCGCGAAGTTCAACACACATACTTCGAACTTCTTTCCCGTAGCGGTGTTTCCGGTACAATATACATCTTCAGACTCATCTCTACAATTTTTTAAAGTGTCATCTGGCAGACAAGGCTTCACGTTCCCAATGCCCTTACGGAAACAAAATTAATCGTCACTGGTGTGCAATTCGCATGTTTTATGAATTCTGAAATTTTAAAAAGCAATTTAATAACTTGACTCATGAGTCTAATGGATCGGGATTAGCTAAATTTAAGTGCATTTGGCATCTTAGGAATGAGGATTAGACCTTTTTTTAGCCATTCTTATGAGATGTATCCTGTCCTGTGTATATACAATTTTAAAACTTGGTTAGAAATCTAACACGGTTTCCATCAAGTAAGCATAGAATTTTAGGGTGAATACCATCTGGACCTGCTGCTCTTCCAGCTTTTAATAAAGTTACAACCCTCGACATTTAACTGATCAAAATTTCAGGTCCTGTCCATCTACTTATTAGGCCTAATGATGAAATTGGGTTTGTTACTTCTCCAAATAGACCTTGCACGTAGTCCACCCATTCTTTCTCTGTTTCCTCTTTACTGGAAAGCAGTATATTTGCTAAATTCAGTAGTCGAGTGTAAGGCTGAGTTTTGAAGTCACCTGTTACTTCTTTTACCAACTTATATAAATTAGACACATTATTTTTTGCTCTTTACATCTTCTATTTCTTGACACCACTCCTTCATCCAAGATTCCTTATCCTCCCTGATTTTCTTTTGGACGATCTTCCTTATTTCATCGTATTTCCCTAAATCAAATTTCTGTTTCCATCGTAAGGTTATTAGATGTAATATTTCGTATGTTATCCTATTTTTCTTAGTTGATTCAGTTCTTATTTATTGAGTTGATCTCTGTGCAGATGCGATTGCTCCTTTCAGCTGTTGCCAAAGAACTTCAGTTTCTTTCATTAATGATCTTTATAGGTTAGCTGACCTATGTCAATTTGAAAACATGAGAGACAGTTTAATTAGAGATCTAATCGTTATACGTTTCTCGGAGCCGGCTCTTTCGGAAAAGCTACATGTGATAGACAGTCTGGATCTTAATAAGTCTGTACAATTGATAAGACATCCATGGGCGCCCATGCCCGGGGGCAAGGTGGGGATCACCCACCTACCTCTCAGGGAAAGGAAAAATCTAATACAGTCAGGTGTTTTTCTTTCAAAAGAAATGGTTTAAAAAGCGGTATTACGTAGAAGTGGTAGGGAGACCGTGTGTGGTATTCTACCGTGGAATACAAGTCGCCATTCATTTTTCAAAACATTAAAAATACTCCATACCCCCACGTTAGAGCCTCCCCCTCCCCGCCCCCACAAAACTATCCTATGAGCGCCCTTGAAACAGGCTGGCAGTTTGCAACAAAAGCAGCGAGTTATTTGAGGTAAAGAAAATTTGGCTGATGCTGGTGCTAAAAATCGCCCCAGAACTTCAACGTCACAGCAAACCCTGTCTAACATTCCAAGGCGGGATACGTATGCTAGTTGTGGATATAACAGCAGTCACAAGTTTCGCCCTGCTGCTAATGCTGTATGGCATTGTTCTGATCTATAAAATAAACTTGGCCTTAAGTTAGCGAAAACTGAGAGGAACTTGTCCGATGTCACTAAATCGCCTTTAATAGTGAAAACTGTGACCAGTATCTCATTCAAGAACAAGGACACATAGACCTTAGACGATGAATATGCAGTTTAGAATCAAGCCTCTCTTCTATTAGGCAGAGAAGCGCTGTCAAAATGTATTGTCTGTCTGTTAGGTCATCAGCCCAGAGGCTGGTTGGATCCTCAAATAGCATCACCAAAGGCTATGCAGTTATAGGGAAACCACAAAAACCAATGGCAGTACCAAAATGAGGCGTACTAGGCAGATGAGGAGTGAGGTAGTTTGCCATTGCTTTCCTCACCGGGCCAGGCAGTGCTATTGTAGCACAACTAACCCTATGAGCAACACCTTTCATGACACTCAGACACACTGGTTGCGCTCTGAATGTCATTAATCAGCACCACCCATACCCCAGCAGCTTCCATATTGTCACAGCCATGGTCGAGACTGGGACTTCAGTGGAAGCTACACTTTGCTCTGGCCTGTGCCAAGAGATGGATGCAAAAGTACTGTATCCATCAAGAAATGACAGCAGGCAGCAAAATTTATTAAGCCTAGTTAAATATAGATAAAGTGGGGCTTGATGACGACAGAAGGTTCCCTGACGTGTTTAATAACAAACTTGGCCCATTGAAAGGAATGGAATATAAAATAAGGCTGAGTAGTAAAGCTAAACCCTCTGAAATAGGTGAACCCTGTCGTGTGGCATTGCCTTTAAGAGATGGAGATAAAGCATAGCTGGACAAGATGATTAAGGAGGGTATAATCGCGCCAGAAGAGATATCTTGGTGTGCCACGCAAACACCGGTAGGGCTGGGATATGTATGGACTACACACAGCGAAACAAATATGTCCAACGGAAAAGGTGGCAACTGCCCTCAGCTGATGCATAGCGAATAGAAAGAGGAAGTGAGAGCACTTCGACTCGCTTCCCAATACAGCAATGGAGAAACTGGTGGCTACAGCGCGGATATTTGCCACTGCAGCGCAACGATCGCTTTGGGTGAACAGATGGCATTGTTTATATTGGGTGCGCGCGTTTTTACTTGTAGCGGGAGTGATTTTTTATGTGTAACTAGCAAATGTACCCGTGCTTCGCTACGGTATTCTACATTGTATTCGAATATCGAAGTAAATACTGTACATACAGTAAATAAGATTGTTTTAAAATGGCATGTCTCTTAGCGTTATCCGAGAAACAGCATAGGGAGGTTCCCAATACGGCGTTTCCAGTGTAAAGTGCTTGTTACGGATTTGTGATGATAACGGCAGGCTCACTTGCCTACTGCCATTCACAATCGAGTTGGGAAGTTTTCATTATAATTGCATATGGTTGTTATTATTACCCCTTAAACGCGTAGCTGTGCGAACATTTCGCCAAAATAGTCAATGTACAGGCACACAGTCGTTAGGATTTTACTTATATAGATAGATAAGGAATCTGCTCCACGTACAACACCTTTTGGTCTATGTCTGCTGGACTTACCCTACAAAACCGACCATTCATGATATCTCCCTTATTAATCTTTCTGTCGAAAAAATACACATGAAGAAAAGTTTTAGAAATGGATTTCCAACAAATTTGGTTGATTTCCAGTCAGGTTGGTCATGTACTGTATATATTGTGGAAGAGTAAATTCACCATTTCGGTTCCCTACAAACCGCCAGTCCATTCCAGGAACAGGAAATGTTATTGTCCTTTAAAATCTACCTTTGGAAAGGTGGATGCAAAATAAAATTTTTGGTTCAAATATCTTTAATAGTTTTCAAGTTGTAAGAAATACGCTCAACACGCGCCCGTTCTTAAGTTAAGTCCGGTTAATGATATCTCCCTTATAAATCCTCTTACCGAAATGATGCACATGAGAAAAAAGGTTTAAAAATTAATTTCCATTCAGGCAGGTAGATTTCTATTAAGTTTGGTTGTGTATATTTTGTGGGAGTGCAAAATCACGGATTCGGTTTCGTATAAACCCCCCAGTCATTTCATGGATTTAAAAACAATATTTGCCCTGAAACCTACCCAAGGACAGGTGGATTCTAAATATGAATTTTGGTGGAAATATATCCAGTAGTTTCCAAGTTATAGACAAACAGACGAACAGAAAAACAGACACCAAAGCTAAAAATATGCAGATGGTCATTATTACACTTGAAGCGGATAACTGTACGGAAATGTCGCCAAAATAGTCAATGTACAGACACACTCTAGAAGTGCAGACCTTTATTTCGAGAGTTACTGCTTTGAAACTCTGCGACATATCTGCAAACGGACCTCACCATCAGACGCCTCTTTCAGTGTTCTACATGGTTGGTTCCATGACATTTTCTCGTATCTCCTATATTTATGGGTTAGATTGAGTTAGAATCTTTGGGTTGAAATTTTGTACAGTTTTCGCATACTACTTTATATTTGTGATACTCATGTGACAGATAGAATCATAAAATTTGGCTATCACATTGCCACTGGTCATGCCAATGTGCGTGCCGAATGTCATGATTCTATCTTTCCTATAAGTGTGCCAAATTAATGTTAACATATACGTGTGAAAGTACAAAATTAACTTGAAATCGAGAAATACAGCTCTATTTAACGTATAAGGAATAGAAATACGATAAAAAGTCATAGGACCAAAGTTGTAGATCTCTCCAAAATGAAAGGCGATTGTGCTTTCTGATTTGTGATAAGACTTAGAGATTAGCCACCAATTATCCCGAAACGAAGGTGTGCACCGTCGTTAAAATTGCATCCATATTTCGATATTTTCCTGGGCCGAAAGTTATACATTTGCATAGCTTAGAATATTTCCTCAAAGGAAAGAGTGTCAATCTTTTGGGATTAGTACTCGCATACATACGGTGTAATTAAGGAAGAAAATAATTCAGTAAAGAAAGTTAAAATTAATAGAAAATGGATTAAAACTGAGGACAGCCGGATGACGACAAATATGTAAATACCAAGTGAATGTATTGGAAAATCAAATGCCCCTCAATAAATTATGCTGGTGTGAGTTATGGATATAAGAAAGAGGAAACAGAGGAGAAATTTAGGCGCAGGGATTCTTAGGTCAACAGATAAGATGACTAATGGTGTTATTACTTAAGCTATTCGAGGACGATTATAAACTCCAACGATATTCCGCCAATATCCCGCAGAATGGACGATTGACGCCCTCTCTTGCCTTCTACCCAAGAAACAACCATGAATTTAAAGGTATGATGAGGAAAATGGCAATACGTTACTTCCCTGCTGGCAAGCAGTCAGAGACGTTGCCATGGTAACCTGTAGGTTCGTTGTCGGTCTGTCGGTCACACGCAGACGATGATACCCGCAGAAAATAGAAAATGTTTCCGTCATTTGAATAGTAAGGTAAATTATGAACATAACGAAAGTTGTTTATAATGAAGAGATGTTTCACATACGGTCCACGGAGTTTACAGTAAATCAATAGTATAAGAGAAAATGGAGGAAAACCGTTCTGCTTTTCCTATAAACCCCCCGTCTAATGAAAGATTTTAAAATAAAATGCATATAGAAACCTTCCTTGGGATGACTATACTCCAAATATGAAGTTTGGTTGAAATCTATCGAGCCGTTTTGCCGTGACGGTGGAACAAACAAACAAACAAACAAACAGACACGAAAAGTAAAAACCACCGATTCGGTCTTGAGTTGACCTAAAACGGATAAATATCTGAAAAACTGGCAAAACAAACGAAATTACAGACAGCAGCCTCCCTACAACTTTATTTATAAGATAACTAGGCCCTATATTTTGGGATACAGTGAGTGTGAAAATGCTGTCGTGTTTTGTGCCGGGTATCGATCTGCTTACAGGTCAGGTGAAGGTAAACATTTCTTCTCTCAACATGAAAATGAGGAGCATTTCTCTCAGTGAGCTAGAGTGATCCTAAGAAAAACATGCAGTTTACGCGTAAGTCTAGGATTTTTGAGTGTCATTTTTCGGAAGATCTTATTATAAAGGTAGACTCGTTTATTATTAATGGGTAAAATGTTGAAATTCTGAGAATAAGGTGGAGCTTGAAGGCAGGAGTTGTCCCTTACACTTTTCCTAACTTACCGTCCTATTTAAGCAAGTCCCTGAACATTTGAAAATCCCCATTAAAACGATAGTTACTCAAAGAACAAACTGGCAATGACAATATTAACAGTAGTAGCTGGCACGAACTCTGGTCTCAAAATTTAATTGCTTTCCAATTAACTCACTGACTTTATTCATTTTGAAATAAACACGCACACAAATACACAAAATATAACACTGAAGAGAATTCACGTCACACCCAGTGTTATTGTAACTAACTTATCAGTAGCACCTCGATCAAAAGAGAACGCGTGTAAGTGTCGGAACAAAATGTTACTGTTGCTAATTATTGGTCACTTGGTTATCTGATATGAGATATATAAACACGGTAACCTCATGTAAGATAACTTATTTTAATAATTCAAACATCTGAAAACAACTAAATCCCTGCAGGAGTGATATGAACGCATTTTTCTTTAAATAAACAAGACTAAAATATGATTAGATTTACTTTAGTTACAGAATTGGTGAATTGGCTACACTGATGCTTGCAAAGCGTGTATGTTTCTCGTGATCTGTTATTTGCTCTATGCGCATGACAGTTGAGGGCTTGTGTGTGGAGCGGGCGACTTGATAGTGGGTACAGACTTTCACTTCGTAAACAGCATGAACAGCTCGACAGAAATAGATATATTTTATCTCGTCTGATTGATTGTGTGAAATTCTGCGGTGTGTTTGAACTTGCGCTCCGCGGTCATGATGAATCAACCGATTCAAACAATCCTGGAATATTTCGCGGTTTAGTTGACTTTGTAGCTAGCTTGGATATCGCAATGAAGGAACATTTAGAATCTGCAACAGTTTTTAAGGGTACGTCGAAGACGATACAGAACGATATACTAGATGCAATGCTCGAAGTATGTCATACTTTTATAATGAAAGAAATTAGTGCTGCTAATTACTTAGCCATCCAAACAGATGAAACAACCGACAATGCAACGAAAATGCAGGTGGTGCTTATATTTCGCTATCATATAAATGGCGAAATACATGAGCGGTTTTGGGGTTTCTTTCTGGCATCCAGTCATACAGCTGAAGGTATAAGCTCTATGATTTTTAGTGAACTAAGTAAGTTGGGTATTGACAAAACCCCTGAAAAACTAATTTGTCAAACATTTGATGGGGCTAGTGTAATGAGCGGTGCGCAGACTGGTGTACAAGCACGCATAAAGGAAGTATATAATGACGCTAATTTTGTTCATTGTTATGCTCATGTAGGAAATTTGATTATGCAGAAAGCCACGTCCGATATAAAAGAAGTGAAGATATTTTTCAGTGATATTCAGGGAATTTCCTCCTTTTTCAGTCGCTCTAGTAAACGCACCGAACTACTAGATACAGTTGTAATGCGCCGTTTGCCGAAAGCAGCTCCAATGCGTTGGAACGTTCAGACCCGCATTGTCAATACAGTGTTTGAAAACAGAGACGTCCTGATTGAATGCTTCCAAACAATATGCGAAATAGAGACAGATCAAAACACTGTAGGACAAGCTTCTGGATTTATAAGATTACTGAAAGACGCTGACTTCATATATTGGCTGAATTTCTTCCATAGAGTTATGCCCCATGTTGATATATTGTTCTCCCAAATTCAGGTGCGTAATATTGACCCTGTCTTGGTATTTGAATTCCTAGCGAACTTTGTTCGTAACATCAGAAGCATTCGCTCTGATTTAGAGGAAACTGATGACTACGAAGCTCCAGTTCCTCCTAAACGGCAGCGAACTTTCCAGCAACGGAAACGTATCGCTGCTTTGGAAACATGTGATACTATTTTACTACATGCAGAAGAAAGATTTCGTTTCACAGGCCATTTAGCAGCTGCCAACCTTTTCCGGGTATCAAGTTTTGGAGAATTTTGTACTCGCTTTCCGGAAAAAGATTTCGCGTCAACCGTAAACACGTACCCGAAAGTGAACAAAGCCAGGCTCAGGACCGAACTTGAAGTGTTATATTCCAGGGTAGACGTGCGTGCGGCAGATGGTGCTGCGGCGCTTTTGCAACTTTTCCTGCGCAACAATATGCAAGACACGTTCAATGAATGCGTTAGGTTACTGAGCATCATTGTTACAATCCCGATGTCGACAGTGGAAAGTGAAAGATGTTTCTCTACTCTAAATCGAATAAAGACCTTCTTGAGGAATACGATGAGTCAAGACAGACTAACAGCCCTGGCGATGCTTTCAATTGAAAGTAAAATGGTACGTTCGATTCCCGACTTCAACCAGCGAGTTATCGAAGTATTTGCTCAAGCAAAGGATCGAAGAATGGACTTCATCTATAAATAAGAAGGTTAGTGTATTCATTATTACTTGACTTGTAGGGGAACAGGTTATAAATGAAATGTGGATCAGCTTATCCTTGGCCATTTAGCTCAGTGAAATAACACTTGACCGGAAATGGAGAGGTCACGGGTTCGTGTCCCGGTTCCTTTGACCCGACCTTTCACTGTCTTTTTCCTTGGTGTTAATATCTAACTGGCACCAACTGCAAACAGGATAACCTGATCTACAA
Source organism: Anabrus simplex (assembly GCF_040414725.1). Lineage (NCBI taxonomy): Eukaryota > Metazoa > Arthropoda > Insecta > Orthoptera > Tettigoniidae > Anabrus > Anabrus simplex. Next base: position 1,226,897,630 of record NC_090265.1, on the reverse strand, counting down.
GTCAGTTGTTAGTGTATTTATTCACATGCGCATTACAGGCCCCGATTTACAAATGGGCGGACTGGGCATTTGCCCAGGGCGCCAGTTTTTAAGGGGCGGCGGCCGGCGGATCGAGTAATTATAGGACTGCGTGAATTACGTCTTAAATTCATTTCCCTCAAATTACTTTTACATCCCACAAATTATTCCAATTATTTTATTAGACTATATAAAACACTTTAACCTATTCTAAATTTTAAACCTGAATTTAATCTATATATTTAAGTTTTATGAAGAAAACGTGTCTTATTTCTAAAATTATTTACTTACATACAAAATATCAAACTGAACCAACGGTTTTTTAAAATAAAAATAAAAACAGCCTCATTCTTATTTGGCTGTTATCTTTGTTTGGCTTGATGAGTTTAATTTGAGAACTGTATTTGCATAATGTGCTGTTTTAAAACTCATAATCTTGAAAACTGTAATATTTACTTTGTAAACAATTATTTTTTAGAGGAACAGGAAAACGAGCAGAGGGGCGGGCGGCTAAATATTGTTTGCCCAGGGCGCTAACTATTTGAAATCGGGGCCTGGCGCATTAGTGTTATATTTTGCAACCGATACCTTAAGTTTCTACTTGACTGTCCATATTATTTTATAAGTTGTGCCCCGCCGGATAATTTGGCCACGGGCCGCCACTGGTTACAGATATTGTTTGAAGCATGAGTTACTTTCTCTCCCTACCGAAGCTCATTTGAGACGACTATGCAAAGGGTTCAAATGTAATTATGGGAGTAATGGACATGCCGTGAACGCAATTAAAGATTTTTATTTAAACTAGCAAGACGAAAACAAGCGACTAGGTATAGTGATTTTTGGTGGAGTGCAATTGAGAGTAGACATTAGATTTAATACAACTACACTGACAGTTGACGGATTTGTTGATTTAGGACCCAGCCTGTAGCAGTGTATGCTAGCAAGAAAGCTACTCCTGGAGAACTATTGTCAAAAAGAATAATTCAGGTCATAATTCCATTGGAACAAGTTGGGGTGAAAGTAATTGGTTTTACGTGCGATAGAAGTCAGTGTAACAAAAGGGCGTGGATGAATTTGGGAATTTCAGGGAAGAACGATAAAATGCTTCATTGAAAACCCGGCAGATCATCAAAGGCGAGTGGGGGCATTTTCTGATTCCGTGCATATTTTGAAGTGCATACCGTACGTAATTATTTCCACGATAACGTTCTTTTGCTGTATAAAGGCAAAGAGGTGAATTACAACTTCTATAGACAGTTATATCAAATTGAAACTTCTCCTGAGTTCGCTGGTCTTCGAAGTTGTCCTAAGATAACATCCTCTCACATAGACCCAACCTCATTTCAGAGGATGAACGCCAGGTTAGCTTTTCAGTTATTCAGTAATAGTCTAGCCGATGCAAAGCTGTTTATAGAAATTAAGCCTAATGAATTCAGTGACAGTGAGCACAAAGAAATTTTCACACGAGAAATCAATAATCTTGCAGATGCCCTTAACTCCGCATTGCCCGTAAAAGGGCTTTATAAAGGTTCTCCGTCACACAAAATATTGCTTGAATTTTTAGAAAATATCACATCTCAGGAAAACACATTTGCATCTTCAAGAACTTTGGAATCATTAACAGTAATCTTGAAAAGTCCTCTGGAACTGGCGGACTACTTGTGGAGCAGAGGACAAAATTACAAGACAACATCATCAGCATAGGCGAGAATCTGATGGTCTGAATTCTCGCTCTGAATTGATCTTATTATGGGGTCAATTACAAGGTTAAATAGCAGCCCACTCATAGGACAACCTTGTCTAACACCACATTCTATGGAAATGTTCTCAGTGACCGCATTTTCAGTCTGCATACGGGTGGATGAACCCGTATACATGTCTTTAATAATCTTCTTTAACTTAGCGCCAGCTCCAGTTCTATCCAGGGCCGCAAAGATAGCATCATGTGGCACGGAGCCAAATGCATTGGAAAAGTCCAGCCAAGCAGCTAAAAACTGGCCTTTCTCACACCTTGCTTTATCAAATTTTGTTCTGAGCGTGAAGTTATGCTCGAAGACTCCATCGTGTGGCATGAATCCTTTTTGGGCTGGCGCTAAGATTTTATTATCAATCATCCAGGTGGTCATTCTCTTGACTAACACACCTGAGTATAGTTTATATATCGTCCGCATGATGGCAATGGGTCGCCAGTTGGTGATGTCATGCGGAACTCCCTTCTTGAATAACAAGATAGTGACCGACTGCTTCCAATCAGAAGGTATTTTCTCATATTTCATACAGATGTTAAAAATTCTAGCCAGCAGTGTACAGGCAGGATCAACCATCTTCCAGTGTTTATAAGTGAGTCGGTCGTCCCCTGGAGCTGAGTTCTCACATTTTTGAAGGCGACTTTGAACTTCATGTGGAGTTATTCTCGCAGTATTAACACATGGAGTATTCTCAGATGGGCGAGAATTAAAATCAGATAAGTCGCTCGATTTTTTCTTGGCAGTCTCTCTGAAATGTTGTGTCACAATCTCGTTATCGATGTTACACCTCCGCCCTTCATCTCCCAGGATCAGCCTCATGGCTTTCCTCCTGTTGTTCCTGTAAAGGGATTGGATATACTTCGGGTCTTCTGGGTCCTTCTTCTTCTGTGTAGAGTCGCCTTGGTGGACGGGGATTTTAACTAAGAGTTGCGCATCCTCGGTGACTTTACGGAGAATCCCTTCGAATCTCTGCCAGTTGTAAGAGATACCTTCCCGAAGTATTGCATCTAGAGCAGGAACATGGACGTGGAGAGGTGACTTGTCGTCCACGTCAATAGCAATGTTATCTTCTTGGCCTGGCTGATTGTCACCGAAGGGATCTTGAATAATATCATTATCAGCCAAAGGGTCAAAACCCTCTCGAGGTAAGGCGTTCTCCTCGGAGGCACTAGAAGATGGGAGAGTCAGAGAGTCGGGAGGTGTACCACGCAACTCCCTCAGAGTTAAATCAGTATCAGAAGAGGTGGAATTTTCTGGATTACTGATAACGAAGTCAATGTCAGGAGTAACATTTAAAATCAAGTCATCATCATGACCAATAACAATGTTATCGGTGTCAACTGAGGGAGCCGTGGCCGGCCCAGACATTGTCAGCACCGGGTGGCTGTCACTAACACAGCCCTTCTGTGATGAATGGACCACAGGAACGTCGTCCGACCCGATGTCCACAAGAGTGGATGGGCTCAGGATTGGTGCGGGCACAGCTAGAACTACAGCCCGTTCCGTTGCAGGCACAGCAGGGACCACAGCCTGTTCCGGTGCGGGCACAGCCGGATCATCAACCCGTTCCTCAGTCCTCGGTGCGGGCACAGCTGGATCATCGACCCGTTCAGCAACCACCGGTGCGGGCACAGCAGGATCATCAACCCGTACTGCAACCACCGGTGCGGGCACAGCAGGAGCATCAACCCGTTCATCAAAAACCGGTGCGGGCACAGCTGGATCGTCAACCCGGCAACCCGTTCATCAATCACCGGTGAGGGCACAGCCGGATCGTCAACCCGGTCTGGTACCTGAACACCACCACCCCTCGTTCTGCGTGTCTTCCTTGCAGCCGGCTTAGGGAGGACTACCTCGTTCCGGCTGCGAATCTCCTTATCACGATGCCACTGTAGGTGGTTCCTGAGTCCCCCGGTGGTCGGGAACGTCTCCTCGCAATGGGTGCAGGCATAGGCGAAGATGGTAGCACTCTGACGTGCACGCCGTAATGCCTGCGGAGTAGAAAAACTACACGAGTGGTCCGAAGGACGGAGGCCTAACTCACATCTACATTTACAACAAATATTAACAGTAGAAGTGGTACGGATTCCGTGGTTCCGCTCCAGATGCCTCTCCAGCGACCTCCGTGTGGACCTCCAATTCTTGGTCTTGAAGGTGGACCTGCAATTTAATTCAGTGCAACAGAAATAATCCGCAGCTGGATGCCGGACGAACAAAGTATTCTCCCGGCGCCGGACAGGAAGAAGGAGGTCTTCGTCATCATCAGGAATATGACCAGGGTCCTGTGAACCACACATTTAGTAAGGAAATAAAAGAATAGTAAAGTGAGATACTTATCGGACCACCTCATTATATGATTGTAGTAGCAAAGTGGAAGGCCGTTACCAAGCAACCTCGTGCAGGTGGGATGCACTATCTTACAAAATATGAGTACAGGTAACGTACAACTTCCATGATTTCATAGGTACTAAAATCAGAAACCATGGAAACACATAGTGTACATATGGCGTAGCCAACTCGCTCTGTAAACGATAATTTACAAGACATGAATACAGATAACGTACATATTCTATCATTTGCTATCAGAATCCACGGAAACACATATAGCACATACCGCGTAGCCAACTCGCTCGGTAAACACTAATTTACAAAATATGAATACATGTAACGTACAACTTCTATAATTTGCCAAGTGCGAAAATCAGAAACCATGGAAACATATTGCACATACCGCGAAGCCAACTCACTTGGTAAACGCTAATTTACATAATACGAATACAGGTAACGCACAACTTCTTTGATTTGCTAAGTGCCAAAACGTATAATAATACACATGCCGCGCAGCCAACTCGCTCGGTAAACGCTATTTTACAAAATATGAGTACAGGTAACGTACAACTTCTATGATCTGTTAAGTGCGCAAAATCAGAAACCATGGAAACACATAGTGCACATATCGCGTAGCCAACTCGCTCTGTAAATGATCATTTACAAGATATGAATACAGATAACGTACATATTCTATCATTTGCTAAGTGCGAAAATCAGAATCCAAGGAAACACATATAGGACATATCGCGTAGCCAACTCGCTCGGTAAACACTAATTTACAAAATATGAATACAGATGACGTACAACTTCTATGATTTGCCAAGTGTGAAAATCAGAAACCATGGAAACATCACACAAATCGCGAAGCCAATTCACTCGGTAAACGCTATTTTACAAAATATGAATACACGTAACGTACAACTTCTATGATTTGCTAAGTGCGAAAATCAGAAACTATGGAAACACATATTACACATACCGCATAGCTAACTCGCTCGGTTAACGCTAATTTACAAAATATGAATACAGGTAACTTACAACTTCTATGATTTGCTCCGTGCGAAAAATCAGAAATCATGGAAACACATTTTTATTAAAGAATGTTTTAAAGAAAATTTACAATAAAAATAACAAAAAGCACTGCAATTTCATGATATATAAACTGGCATAAAAATGTCCAGAACTGTTCTTTTATAACATGAACACTACACTACACTACACTTCACTACACAAACACTAAGAACTCACTACATCGCTGTAGTCCGTCACGATCGGGAAAGCAGTTTCTTTCTGCTTCACAGTCACAACCACGGCCTCAAGTGACCTTACTACCCCGGTATTCACCTTGAGAGGCTGGAAGAAACCGTGGGAAAACCCCAGTCAGGGTACTTAGTCACCTCTGTCGGACACCGGTGATATGCTCCACATAGATGTCGCGCGTGAAGCTTATTGTGTCCGACACACACAGTTTCTTGAACAGATTGAGATACTTTTTGCTACAGATGGAGAGTAGCACCTTATCATTAGCTGGGTCCCAAGATCCTAATGACCCACGTAGCAAATGATAGAAGGTGTCCGTTATATGTATTCATATTTTGTAAATGATCGTTGACCGAGCGAGTTGGCTACGCGATAGTGCAATATGTGTTTCCGTGGATTCTGATTTTCACACTTAGCAAGTCATAGAAGTTGTACGTTACCTGTATTCATAATTAGTAAATTAGCGTTTACTGAGCGACTTGGCTACGCGGCATGTGCAATGTGTGTTTCCGCAGCAGAACACAACAATCAGTGTTCTGAACACATGTTGTAGGTAGCGACATCGAGTATCATGTTCGATTCTAGTCTTGTTATGTTTTAATCACTTATTTAGTGATCTTATCACAACAATCAGTGTTCTGAACACATGTTATAGTTAACGACATCGAGTATCATGTTTGATTCTAGTCTTGTTATGTTTTAGTCACTTATTTAGTGATCTGAACACAACTATCAGTGTTCTGAACACATGTCGTAAGTAACGACATCGGTAAAGTGTTCGATTCTAGTCTATTTATATTTCAGTTCTTTAGTGATCTTTGAACTAATCTTAGTAACTGTAAGGAGTCCTCCTGCTTTTTTGCTACTAGGAGCCTGGTGCCCTTTTGCCAAACGGGTAAGGAGGACCCCTTTTGCCAGAAAGAGGAGCCCATTTGCCCTTTTGCTAGGAAGAGGTGCCCTTTTGCCCTCTTCCTCTTTTGCTATACGGATGAGGAGGAGGAGTAAGAGGAGGAGGGCGGCTGTGTCCCTTCGGAGGAGGAAGAGGACATAAGAGCCTATGGATAGCCGCCATCTTTTGCAGTAGCCCCTGGGCTAGCTTTCTCCATAAGAGCCAGTGTATAGCCGCTATCTCACGCAAGCGCCGTTAAGCCACCTCCTAAGAGCAGCCGCCATCTTGCACAGTAACCTCTGACCCAGGTTCTAGGAGTTAGTGTCATAAGAGCCTGTGTATAGGTGTCATCTTGCGCAAGCGCCCTTAAGCCGTCCCATAAGAGCCTATATATAGCCGCCATCTTGCGCAGTAGCCTCGAAGCTAGCTTTCTTCATATATAAGCCTGGGTATTGCCGCCATCTTGCGCAAGCGCCCATGGCCGTCATCTTTCTCCATATGAGCCCATGTATAGACGCCATCTTGTGCAATCGTCCATGGCCGATATCTTTCTCTATAAGAGCCTATATATAGCCGCCATCTTGCGCAAGCGCCCATAGCAGTCATCTTTCTCCTTAGGAAGCTGTGTATAGTCGCCATCTTGTGCAATTAGATAGCCGCCATCTTGCGCCAGCGCCCCTAGACCGTCTCATAAGATCAGCAGCTATCTTGTAAAATTAGATAACCGCCATCTTTCGCAAGCGTCCCTAGGCCATCTCATAAGAGCAGCCGCCATCTTGCGGAAGCGCCCCTAGGCCGTCTCATAAGGAGCTGTGTATAGCCGCCATCTTGTGCAATTGGCGTCGGGAAGGGCATCTTGGCGTAAAACTAAAGATAGCCCCCTTCAAGATGGCAAATGCGAGGTTAGGCTTGCTCTCTTAGGCGTCGAGAAGGGCAACTAGCCATTAAGGTGAGGGTACGCCACTCAAGATGACGATTGTGAGGTTAGGCTTGCTCTCTTTTGCAAATTCCACAAGTCTGCCTAACCCTTCTACTATACTAGGGGTCAATGACTTCGGGGTCAGAACCCGTCTAGGTACACTACTGGCGGTCAATGACCTCGAGTGCTGACGCAGCAAAAATGTGCTGACTCAACGTCTTTGAACTGTCACTGCTCTACTACTCTGTAGCCCAATGAGTTTAAATAACAGAATATTTCCATGTAAGTTTGGCTCTCTGCATAGGTTGTGAATCACTACGTATGTGATTTGTTTCACATGCATGTACCTTCATTATTGCTACTTAATTTTGTATTTATTTGATAATTATTTGATCTAAACACAATTTGAGCTCCAGATTGTCTCTAGAGATATTCTGGAGCTGTCGTTACATTACTGCAGAATACTTTTTGTGTAGAAAACCTGTACATAGGCTGACGTAATTTCACCATACTAGGCAAATTACAGACTGTCAATAGTTAGCTGTTGCTTTCATATCAATAAACAGGGGTGTAACCAAAGAGGGAGATGGGTTACTTGGGTTAGAACCCCTCACCTCCATAGACATTTTACAAAAAGGAAATTAACAGAAACGGACAATAAACAATAAACTAAATAAAACTTCAGAGACATAATTGTACGTCCAACAGATCTGTTGAACATATTTTCTAAGAAGCCTCAAAAGTTGGATTTTAGATTATAAACTGAACTTACCATTCACTGTAAAACTGTTGAATTTGATCATATTGTTCTTGTTGTGTATTTTAATGTAACTTTTGCAGTATACTGCAATCTGAATATCAACATAAACCACTTGTATCAGTGTCCTCAATCATCAATCAATCAGTCACTACTGATCTGCATTTAGGGCAGTCGCCCAGGTGGCAGATTCCCTATCTGTTGATTTCCTAGCCTTTTCTTAAATGATCGCAAAGAAATTGGAAATTTATTGAACATCTCCCTAGGTAAGTTATTCCAAAACCTAACTCCCCTAGCAATAAACGAATATTTGCCCCAATTTGTCCTCTTGAATTCCATCTTTATCTTCATATTGTGATCTTTTCTACTTTTAAAGACATCACTCAAACATATTCGTCTACTGGTGTCATTCCATGCCATCTCTCCAATGACAGCTCGGAACATACCGGTACCACTTAGTTGAGCAGCTTGTTCCCTTTCTCCCAAGTCTTCCCAGCCCAAACTTGGCAACATTTTTGTAACGCTGCTCTTTTGTCGGAAATCACCCAGAACAAATCGAGCTGCTTTTCTTATAATGACAAGTCTTACATGCGCACACCACACATGCACAAGCACCTTCATTGTGTTCTCCATTTTCTAACTATAACCCCGCCATCGGCCGAACCTGGCTACGCTACTGACAATAAACGTATAATATACTACGGGTGATGGTTTGGTCTGCTCTGTCAATATATGATCAGTTCCTAATTTTGTACAATTATATATTAAGATATGGGGAATATTGATTAATGATGTAGAAATCGCTGATGAAGGAAGTTGGGGCTCCCGAAACATGTACGAGTGAAATATTGTATAAAATTAGAAACGGATTATATATTGACAGGGCGAACCAAACCATCGCCCGTAGTATATTATATGAACCTAGTCAATACGGACCAACTAAGGGACCGAATATGGTCAAATTTGTAAAATCCAATAAACGTATGTCACTGATACGGTGAGCATTGTTGTTCAGGTTGGTTCAACAGTGCTCACACCAAGGTAATAGACATCCAGCTGATCCAGGTAATGCACATCATAACAGGATGCATTTACCCTATAAACATCCATTGGCCACCTGTCGTGATATGCGAGTAACGTATCTCCACCATCCATAAGAAGACTCTAATCGCTCCCAGTGCCTGATCTCGATGTTTGCAGTAGTCCCCTGCTCCACAAGAAGAAATTCAATAATACACTGACTGACAGAGCAAATGCAACACCAAGAAGGAGTGGTTCGAAAGGGATGAAAGTTGGGGAAAAAAACAGAGACGGCACGGACGAATAATTTATGTTTATTTCAAACCGATATGCAGGTTACACAATGCGCACGGCATCGACTCAGTAGGATGTAGGACCACCGCGAGCGGCGATGCACGCAGAAACACGTCGAGGTACAGAGTCAATAAGAGTGCGGATGGTGTCCTGAGGGATGGTTCTCCATTCTCTGTCAACCATTTGCCACAGTTGGTCGTCCGTACGAGGCTGGGGCAGAGTTTGCAAACGGCGTCCAATGAGATCCCACACGTGTTCGACTGGTGAGAGATCCGGAGAGTACGCTGGCCACGGAAGCATCTGTACACCTCGTAGAGCCTGTTGGGAGATGCGAGCAGTATGTGGGCGGGCATTATCCTGCTGAAACAGAGCATTGGGCAGCCCCTGAAGGTACGGGAGTGCCACCGGCCGCAGCACATGCTGCACGAAGCGGTGGGCATTTAACGTGCCTTGAATACGCACTAGAGGTGACGTGGAATCATACGCAATAGCGCCCCAAACCATGATGCCGCGTTGTCTAGCGGTAGGGCGCTCCACAGTTACTGCCGGATTTGACCTTTCTCCACGCCGACGCCACACTCGTCTGCGGTGACTATCACTGACAGAACAGAAGCGTGACTCATCGGAGAACACGACGTTCCGCCATTCCCTCATCCAAGTCGCTCTAGCCCGGCACCATGCCAGGCGTGCACGTCTATGCTGTGGAGTCAATGGTAGTCTTCTGAGCGGACGCCGGGAGTGCAGGCCTCCTTCAACCAATCGACGGGAAATTGTTCTGGTCGATATTGGAACAGCCAGGGTGTCTTGCACATGCTGAAGAATGGCGGTTGACGTGGCGTGCGGGGCTGCCACCGCTTGGCGGCGGATGCGCCGATCCTCGCGTGCTGACGTCACTCGGGCTGCGCCTGCACCCCTCGCACGTGCCACATGTCCCTGCGCCAACCATCTTCGCCACAGGCGCTGCACCGTGGACACATCCCTATGGGTATCGGCTGCGATTTGACGAAGCGACCAACCTGCCCTTCTCAGCCCGATCACCATACCTCTCGTAAAGTCGTCTGTCTGCTGGAAATGCCTCCGTTGACGGCGGCCTGGCATTCTTAGCTATACACGTGTCCTGTGGCACACGACAACACGTTCTACAATGACTGTCGGCTGAGAAATCACGGTACGAAGTGGGCCATTCGCCAACGCCGTGTCCCATTTATCGTTCGCTACGTGCGCAGCAGAGCGGTGCATTTCACATCATGAGCATACCTCAGTGACGTCAGTCTACCCTGCAATTGGCATAAAGTTCTGACCACTCCTTCTTGGTGTTGCATTTGCTCTGTCAGTGTATCTCTCTGTCTTGTTCACAATACCAATACTTCATGTGCAGTAGCCATTTTACAACAAAACTGTTATATTACCTGGACAATGACAGCAATTAAACTTTGTGGCTTAGCCAGGGAATGTTCGTAGTTGCTGTATACACAATTTGGTCCTTCTCCAACACCTCATTTCTCAACAAAAAATTAAAAAATTAGTGTACTTGTTGAATCGCCCCAGTACTTTGTAATAAAATGTCATGTGAATTTCTTTTGGGTAGTTTAATACTGTATTAATAAGAAACCAAATTGGATTATACTTTTATAATTGTAGAACACAGTCCTGAATAGTAGTGAAATTTGACTTAGGTCATTTATCAAACATATGATTCTATTATATTTCTTTTCTCTTTACAGGCTCAGTTTCTCTTCAACACTATCCAGTTGGGATTACCTCTCGTGTCATCCAAATGCGAGTATCCCAGGTGGCCACTCCTGCTGATGGTCCCTCAGAATATGCTCATGTTTCTTCTTTTTGCTGACTTCTACAATACGGCCTATATTCGTCCAAAGAAAGTCTCTAAATCCTTGTAAGAATCATTTAAATACAGAGAGAATTCAGCTTAGACCTTTCAAACTGCACCGAGTAGAATGGATCTAAGTTAAAAGTCGAATGTGCTATGCTCTGGAATGTGATATGTTTCTCTGTCTCAGCCTATGACAGAATTTACCTTTCTCGGTCTGTGATATATACTGGTGCTATCAAAGTTACTTGAAAGTTAAGGTATGAAATGTCAGACTTTGAACCACCTTACACAACAGTTGTAAGTTAATTCAGGACGGATGTTAAAGTATACTTCAGATATGGTGTTCCTTCTTTATATTTATTGACTTCAATAGTATTAGGAATCATAAAAAAGTTTGCTTATCCCATTTATCTGCAGGTTCGCGGGAGCCAACTTGGTTCATTTTGGGATTTGGCAATAATTTTATGACTGAAGCCCTTCCAAATAACACGCAAAAATTCCACTCCAGGATCAAACAATATTTGAACATTGGTTGCTTGGGTGGAAATCCACCAGCTAAGTCACTATGTTATTCACAGTTCCAGAATTAAAAATCCAAATCATACGAGCAATTATCTGGAGATACTTATTCAGTTGTGTTCCACAATGTTTCAAGCTGTGCCTGCATGTCCATGATTGTAACGGATCACCATCACCATCTTGTACCAGTAGCCGGTATGTTATTTTCTGATTATGCATCACATCTCTGTCATTACTTTGGTTCTGCCTATCTTCTTCCTGCACTTCCTGTTAGAGACATATGTAGTAGAAATGTTTCATTAAGTACATAGACTTGAGACATTAGTATATAATGTAAAGTTTCGCTGTGTTATAGTAATGTATCTTTCACTTATAGCTATTATTAAAATTTAATAATTACTTGTATGTAATTAGGAAACATAAGACTCTGTGGTTTGAAAAGAAAGGCCTCATGCACTGAGCCTCACCATATATGATAAGCCAATAAATAAATAAATAAATAAATAAATAACTAAATAAATTAGTTACATAGCCCTTGATATTCTCCTAAGTCCCTTTCCTTGCAGAGTCACTCTGTGGATCCTCTTGGACAGTTCTTCCCCTAATATTCTCTATAATTGCACAAATTATATAAACATTGCTGCCTCTATCCTCACCTGCTACTTCTCCGACCTTATTCCTGAACTTGTCCATACGTGTTGTTTCTAGTAATCCAAAGAGATCATCTCTTGCAAAATACTGCATTTATATATCCTACGTCAAGCATGATTCATATTAATATGATTACATTAGAGAAGCTCTTTGTACGACGTAAACAGTAGTTTCTCCATTAAAATATGATTTATAATAGTCTTCCTTAAGTCGTTAGTGTTAAACTGTAGAAGTACTGGAAGAAAAGGGATGGAATTAAGTATTTTAATAGATATACAGTATATTTGTGAGATATTGTAATAGGAGAAGAATCATGGCTAACAAGTGATGTTACGGAGGTAAACATTTTCTTATGGAACTGGAGTATTTATTGCAGAGACAGGATAGATTCAACAGGAGGGGGAGTATTCGTACAAGTATGTCCTTGTACCATTTCTCTGCGTGGTCGGGTTTGAAGTGAGATGATTCTTCGTAGCAAACTTTTTACGACCGGATGTCTTTCCTTTTGTCATCCTCATCAGAAGTGTTAATGAGATGAAATGAATGATGTGATATGTGATAGTAGGAAGAGGGTGAAACCTGGTGCCGGCACAGAGCCTACTCCTGTCGAATAGCACCAAAGCGTCTGCTCAAGGCTTTAAGTTCCCATCGGACGGATATTCCTGAAACATGTATGAATAAGTTTTTCAGTTATAAAATATGTATTGACAAGGTGGACCCAACACAAACTATTTTAAATAGCTTTGTTAAAATAGCTTTAGAGAAGTCAATACAGGATCAAATCGAATACCTATTATGGTTAAGTTTATCAACAGATGAATCACCATCAGCAGCATCAGATGCCCCTACTTTATATGAGACCTGCAGAGAGGTTTGGAATTAATCCAGGCTTCTGGCACGCAATCTTAGAAATTGTATACCACTACTTTCCCTACCCTTTCGGCCAACATTCTGATGGAATTTTTTTTCGACCAACGGGACTCGATCCGGCTAAGCACGGTGTCAGACCATACAGACTTCACACCCTAACGATCATGGCCACCAGGTGGGCTGTGTATGCATTCTAACGAAAGAAGAATTTGTAAGTCATGAACGAGTTAAGGATGAGAAGCATGAAATTCAAGGCGTCAGGCTCAGCTCTAAAGATAATAGGCAAATTGATGGGGTATACAAATCTAAAAGGGGTGATGCTAATGATGAATTATTTGATTAATTAACCTTCTACGTGGGAAACGACACAGAAGGGAACATGAGTGTACCAGCTGACCTCAGTTTACCAAAGGTTATAGACCTCGATACTCCGTTTTTGGAGGGGCCACGAAGAAAAAGCGTACAACACGCGAAAATGGAAAATCCGAGAACGAATGAACCATCAACAATTTGGCAAAAACATCAAAAAAAAAGAAATAGGCCCTATGTATACATATAATCTTACAAACACCCCTAAACCAAACCAAACTACAGCCCCAATGGGCCTTCCCTACCAAACGACCGCTGCTCGGTCCGAAGGCCTGCAGATTACGAGGTATTTTATTTATTCGTGTCAGAGGTACCAATATATAAGAAATCAATTCAAATACAATTCAAAAAATTAAGTAATAAAAATATGAAGTATGTTAATTACACAAAATGAAAGACATATGAACAAATTAATTGTAAAAAAATAAAAGGAGAAAGGAAATATTACATGAAAATATCTACACTATATATACATTATTTACACAAGTTGTGACCAGTATTTGGCTACATTGATGGCGTTGTTTCCGGCCAGTGCCAATTCCAACCCTGTACATGAATCTGGGCATAGACGACAGTGCAAGAGGTGCGTAGACGTCTGTTCCTCTCCACATTCGCATAATGAGTCCCCACCATGCACGATGCCCCATTTCACAAGATTGTCCTTAGATCTTGCAACGCCGGTCCGCAGTCTGTTTAATGACTTCCATATACACCATCCCTCTTCGTGACCAGGTGGCAACTTCTCTTCAATTTCAACACGTTCCAGATGATCTGGGTACCTTTGTTTCCATAGCTTAACCCTGGCCTTTTTTGGGTCAGAATCAAGTGGAGCAGAAGACTGTAGAAAACTCTTCCTGGATTTCAGTCGAGCTGGAGGTGGCTGATGTTCATGAAGGGGGTGGGCTGAGATGCTGCAAACCTTTTGTCTCTCGATATTAGCGGCCACCTCACGTCTAATATCAGGTGGGGCTATACCTGCAAGTGAATACAACTTCTGTGTGGGTGTTGGTTTTAAACAGCCTGTAATTAGCCTGCAGGTTTCATTCAAGGCAATGTCGACTTTCTTTGCGTGAGCTGATTTATACCACACGGGACTAGCATATTCAGCAGCAGAGTAGCAGAGTGCTAGGGCAGTAGTCCTTACTGTCTGGGGATGGGCACCCCATCCAGAACCAGTTACCTTACGCAATAGGCAGTTTCGTGATGAAACTTTTGCCTTGAGTTTGGTGCAGTGTGTGGTGAAGGTCAGCGAACGATCCAGGGTAACACCAAGGTAAACTGGAGTATTGCTATGCTCCAGCTCCATTCCTTTCCATTTCACACGCAGCTTCCGCAGGGCTTCTTTGTTCTTTAAATGAAAGGCGCACACACTAGTTTTCGATGGGTTTGGCCTGAGGTGATTTTCCTCTTAATAATCTGAGAGCATCTTCAAAGCAGCAGTAAGGTTTTGTTCCACTTGCTCAAAGTTTTTACTCTGAGTTGCCAGAGCCAGGTCATCTGCGTACAGAAAGCTCCTTGTGTGAGGTGGAAGAGGTTGGTCGTTGGTATATATGTTAAATAGCATTGGTGCTAGGACACTGCCTTGTGGGAGACCGTTCTTCTGTATTCTCCATCTACTCCGCTGTCCTTGAAATTCAACGAAGAAGCGTCGGTTCTGCAACAACGTGGCAATAATCGTTGTGAGCCTGAAATCCATAGTAAGATGGTAAAACTTCCTTAGAACTATGTGGTGTTGTACAGTATCATATGCTGAAGAGAGATCAACAAAAGCCACTCCAGTAATATCACCACGTTGAAATCCATCTTCTATGTGCTGTGTCAGATTAAGGATCTGTGTACAGCAGTTCCTTCCTGGTCTAAATCCAGCCTGCTCTGGGATTAGAAAAGGTTCGACCACTGGTGTTATACGGTTCAGAAGTACGAAAGATTACGAGGTGACGCATGGTCAGTGTGACGAATCCTCTCGGCCGTTATTCCTGGCTCTCTAGACCGGGGTCGCCATTTCACCATTAAATAGAGCCTCAATTAAAGTTAATCGTACAATGAGTGAACCTGGAACCAGCCATCATATCAAGGTAAAAATGTCCGACCTTGCCGGGAATCGAACCCGGGCCCTCCGGGTGAGAGGCAGGCAAGTTCGACCGCGGGGCCGGCTTCAAACATTAATTACCGGTACGCGAAAATAAAAATTCAGTTTTTCCGGGAAAACTGCGTTAGTTTCCTCTGAAAACTTCTTTCAGTTCAGCAACCTTGATCAGTCAAACTGTTCGAAAAACCTAATAACACTAAGGCAAACAACAATCGACCACAAGTAGTTTTTAATTCTCTGATCTAATAAAATAAAGCATATTATATACAAAAGCGCCGAACATGATGGTGAAATCCCTTTTTTTTATCTTCCATTGTAATTTGGTCACCGGTACGGTATACTGTTCGTAGTCAGTTTATGGAAATCTTCTACCGCTTAAATTAGGCCTGCATGGACTTTTTGTTGAACTCGAGAATATGGTTTCGAATGTAAGTATCGATTCTCAAATTCTCGAATGCATTATATTCAAGTCTGCCCGTCACTCATCACAAACAAATTGGAAAGAAAAAAATTATCATCACAACTTCCTAAATTACCGGTACAGTTATTTGCCGCCTTGAGCTCAGCTGGAAAGAGCGCTCGCTGTACAAGTCGGTACGAGTGCGAAATGATACAAAGTTTTTTAACACGTTGAGTGCCGTGTCGATTGTAGCACACTATTCCACTGGTGCCAGGCATGTTTTTGAATTGCATTCCGCTGGTGCCAAAGCAATTGTACGCGTTGTAGTCTGTTTATATAATCTTCGGATGTATTTATATGATGTACTTAGTAAATTTTATCTCACCATACCATGGTCATGTGTGACGCCATATGGTGTCACATGAATTTTTAGGAAAGATAAAATATAGCGTGACGCCATATGGTGTCACAGAAATTTTTGACATGGTATGTGCAATACGAATTTCAAGTACGGGATACTTATTCGCTAATTCAAATTAACGCAGTATTTATGAAAACCTAGTAAAATGCAAAACAAGTACTTATATTACATTACATATTGTTGTGAGCAGTTTTCTGATAGCTCTAAACAATGAAAATATGCGTCTCGGCTTGCCCGAGTTCTTGTTACTCGTAATTTTTCAAACCTTATTGGCATCGTTGTTCAAACATCGTCCATTGTACACTTGTTTAATGTGCTATTTTCATATTTACGTTTTGCACATCTGATCGGGAAGTTAAGGGGAACGAGCTAACTATACGCTACCTGGCTGCTAGCGCAGCTCGACGCAACCCGGTTGGTTCACGTCCGCTGCTTCGCTCCTCCCTACCTCTCCACCACACCCCGATACTCCCACGGCACTTCTAATTTTATGACTAGTTATTTGTAAAATTTTGGCGTTTAAACTTGCGCTGGGTACATGCAGTTTTCACCTTAGCATTCTACTGCCTCCCACGAATATTCCTACCAAATTTCAACCGAATCCGAGTGTAACACATGTATGTGTTCCCTCGTAAGACTATTACCAATATCTTGCATTTTTTTTATATTTTTGCACAACTACATAAACTGAGTGATAATAGGTACGTAAACGAGGAATAAACAATGCCTGGCGCGCTTTCACCTGTTACAATGACCACTGGCCAGTCAGTGGCTTCGGAACAATACTGTGGCGCCACATGGTAGCATAGAGTAAAAATACATAGCTGGAATAGACCCTGAAGTTCGCCCTTCACGTAGTACCAATTTTACGCGCATAGATGTCACAGCTGATTATCTACGGTGCATCGCCTGAAACTCAACTGTGCCGCCATATGGCGTCACGCCAACTCTGATTTCAAAAACGGTGTGCCGCCATATGGTGTCACGCCATCTCAAATTTGAAGACCACCGTGACGCCATATGGCGGCACGTGGCACCCAACGTGTTAATGTAACGTGCGCAGATAAAACGACTGCAGTTTTTGTAACATTTTAATACAAAAACGTGAAATTCACAGTCTTATATTGGGACCAAAACAGTAATAGGCATTCCTAAAACCTCCCATGGCTTTATGTATATAAGGTGCAACATCTGTTCTGGTCTCGATAACATAATCGTATATGAAATGAAATGAAATGTCGTATGGCTTTTAGTGCCGGGATATCCCAGAACGGGTTCGGCTCGCCAGGTGCAGGTCTTTCTATTTGATTCCCGTAGGCGACCTGCGCGTCATGATGACGATGAAATGATGATGAAGACAACACACACACGCAGCCCCCGTGCCATTGGAATTAACCAATTAAGGTTAAAATCCCCGACCCGGCCGGGAATCGAACCCGGGACCCTCTGAACCGAAGGCCAGTATAATCGTATATTATATTAAAATACTAAATTTGTGTTACGGTACTTAAGATAGGAGCAATTTCGATTCCTTCCTGAAAGCTCAGTGACCATACAGTATCCTGAGGGAAGTGCCAAAAACCTGTTCGGCGATACACTCGAAAAAAGTAATTAAAAACATCTAACCCTGGGCATAATGTTGACGTTTTGCATATACGGACATTTGACGAAGCTCGTTTCGTCTTCAAGTAGGCCTAGAGCTGCCAAAATGCGCTCTGTCTTCTTCCAATTTTTGTGGACACTTTCTGCTTTACGGTTTCGATTCTCTAAACCATACCACCTGAATGCGATGCTAAGATGGTCCCTTATGCAAGTTCACCGCCGATCGCCTTTCCGGTATAGTACTTCCTCAAATTACCGCAAATGGCGGGACGTTAACACCAACACAGGTGTCTATGAGAAATCGGTACGAGCCACTCCAGGTAGAACAACAGGGGGAAGATGAGGAGCAGGGAACTGTTGCTGAGATGTGTGGAAGGAGGAGGAAGGGAAAAGGTAGGAAAGGGAAATGTAGAGTAGAGGATAGGAAAAGACAGGTGGAACAGGTTCATGGGAGGGAGAAAAGGGAAGAGGAAGTAGCTTCTGCGGCTATGAGGAAAGATAGGGCTGACCAGGAGGGGACGGGATCAAATGAGGTGGGCAGGGTTGAGGCTCTGGTCATCGGGGATTCCATCGTTAGACATGTGGTGAAAGTGTGTGAAGGAAAGGGAACCAGGGTAGAGTGTTATCCAGGAATTAGATTGAGGCAGATGTTGACAAAAGTAGAAAAGAAGGAGGAGGGGAAGGAGAAGGAGAAGGTGGTAGTGTTTCACGTTGGTACCAACAACGTAGGGCAAGCTGGTATAAGTACCAACAGAGTTGGGGATGTGTGGGATCTGGTAAATGCAGCATGGGTGAAGTTTAAGGAAGCAGAGATTGTTACCAGTGGAATACTGTGTGGGAGGGACACTGATTGGAGGGTGATTGAAGATTTAAATGAGACTATGGAGTGGGTATGTGAGAAACTGGGAGTGAAATTTCTAGATTCTAATGGGTGGGTAGGAGATAGGGATCTGTGTTCAGATGGCCTTTACTTAAACTGCAGGGGTAAGTATAAGTTAGGAAATTATTTGTTTGGAAGGGTAATAGGGAGGTACATTCAGGGAAACGGGGTTGTCTAGGGAGCGTTCATAAGGATACAGGGAACTGGAAATCAAGTAGGGATGACATAAAAATGTTAGTGCTCAACTGTAGAAGCATTGTAAACAAAGGAATCGAATTAAGTAATTTAATAGATATATACTTACCAGATATTGTAATAGGAGTTGAATCATGGCTGAGAAGTGATATAATGGATGCAGAAATATTCTCACGGAACTGGAGTGTGTATCGTAAAGATAGGATAGGAATGGTAGGAGAGGGAGTATTCATTCTGGTGAAAGAAGAATTTGTAAACTACGAAAAAGTTAAGGATGAAAAACATGAAATTCTGAGTGTAAGGCTCATCTCTAAAGATAATAGTCAACTTGATGTCTTTGGAGTGTACAGACCGGGAAAGGGTAGTACTGATGCTGATTCATAATTATTTGATAAGATAATCAGCTATGTTAGAAATGATATGGAAAGGAATGTGATAGTAGCAGGTAATCTAAATTTACCAAATGCCAATTGGGAAGGTAATGCGAATGACAGGAAGCATGAACAACAAATGGCAAATAAGATAATATGGGAAGGGCAGCTGATTCAGAAAGTGATGGAACCAACTAGAAGGAAGAATATTTTCGGATGTGGTGCTGATAAAACCAGATGAGCTCTATAGAGAAACCGAAGTAATAGATGGTATTAGTGATAACGAATTTGTTTTCGACGTAGTTAAAAATAAATGTGAAAGAAAGGAAGGTGTTAAAATTAGGACTATTAGACAGTACCATATGGCTGACAAAACAGGCAAGAGGGAGTTTAAAAAAAGTAAATATGATCGCTGGAAAATGGTAAATAAAAATGTAAACAGACTCTACGATGGGTTTAAAGCAATTGTTAAGGAATGTGAATATAGGTTTGTACCTTTCAAGGTGGTAAGG
Source organism: Anabrus simplex (assembly GCF_040414725.1). Lineage (NCBI taxonomy): Eukaryota > Metazoa > Arthropoda > Insecta > Orthoptera > Tettigoniidae > Anabrus > Anabrus simplex. The sequence goes on along the minus strand of NC_090265.1, from coordinate 1,226,877,681 downwards.
AATGGTAAAGATCCACTATATTATAACAGAGAAGTAAAGAGATTAAGAAGGAGGTGCAGATTGGAACGAAATAGAGTTAGAAATGGCTGTGGAAGTAAGGAGAAATTGAAGGAACTTACTAAGAAATTGAATCTAGCAAAGAAGTCAGCTAAGGATAACATGATGGCAAGCATATTTGGTGGTCATACAAATTTTCGTGAAAAATGGAAGGGTATGTATAGGTACTTTAAGGCAGAAACAGGTTCAAAGAAGGACATTCCAGGAATCATTAATGAACAAGGGGAGTGTGTATGTGAGGATCTTCAGAAGGCAGAAGTATTCAGTCAGCAGTATGTAAAGATTGTTGGTTACAAGGATAATGTCCAGATAGGGGAGGTGAGTAATACTAAAGAAGTATTAAAATTTACCTATGACAGCAATGACATTTATAGTAAGATACAAAAGTTGAAAACTAGAATAGCAGCTGGAATTGATAAGATTTCTGGGGATATACTAAAGGCAATGGGTTGGGATATAGTTCCATATCTGAAATACTTATTTGATTATTATTTGGTTGAGGGAGCTATACCAAATGAATGGAGAGTTGCTATAGTTGCCCCTGTGTATAAAGGAAAGGTTGATGGACATAAAGCTGAAAATTACAGGCCAGTCAGTTTGACATGCATTGCATGTAAGCTTTGGGAAAGCATTTTTTCTGATTATATTAGACATGTTTGCGAAATTAATAACTGGTTTGACAGAAGGCAGTTTGGATTTAGGAAAGGTTATTCCACTGAAGCTGAGCTTGTAGGATTTCAGCAACATATAGCAGATATCCTGGATTCAGGAGACCAAATGGACTGTATTGCAGTTGACCTATCTAAGGCATTTGATAGGGTAGATCATGGAACACTACTGGCAAAAATGAGTGCTATTGGACTAGAAAAAAGAGTGACTGAATGGGTGGCTATATTTCTAGAAAATAGAACTCAGAGAATTAGAGTAGGCGAAGCTTTATATGACCCTGTAATAATTAAGAGGGGAATTCCTCAAGGTAGTATTATTGGACCTTTATGTTTTCTTATATATATCAACTAGCTGTAGTACCCGGCGTTGCCCGGATAGTTTCTGAATATTTACCTTTAAGATTTGCATTACCAGTTAGTTCTGTGTGATGTGAATTTTTATAGAATTCCTTTTTGACTTGCAGATTGATATGTTATGATCTATTATGTAGTTTTATAATTATTTATATGCGTTTGATTTCAAGTTTTAGATTATTTAATTTTCGAGTAAAACTTCGTCCTTATGGAAGCTCGAATCGACTGGGAAGTATTTGATCCTGTCAAAATTTAATAAGTGATAACGATATGTATTTAGCCGTCGCACTATAGTTACGATGTACAGGATTTCAACTGTCAATGAGACTGTCCCCCTCCCGCCCTCCACCACTAAGAGATATAAAATCTGGATTGTCACCATTAATCTCAGTGACCCAGGAAACTGTAGATTCGACACTGTTTTCGATTATTTTTATACCTCACTCCCCCTCACCCACACCCCAAAGGGGGCTGAACATGAATTTTAAAAAAATTCGGAGTGTCAATAATTATTTCAGCTACCACGAAAACTATGGATTAGATAATATTCTAGATTATTTTTATACCACCCCGCTCGCCCCCTGAACATAAGGGTGCTAGGGGTGTCTTACCCTCAGGCGGTTTGTCTCCTGATACTAATTGATAAGTGTACCAAGTTTGGTGAAATTGCTCCAGTGGTTTAGGAGGAGATTTGTCATTTACACACCCATGCACACTCATACATCAATTTTTATATATAGTAAGAAGAAAATATTTTTATATGTAGTTTTTCGATTAATTTTATATCTCACCCCCTTTGCTCCCCACTTGGACTTGCAAAAAATTCGGAGTAATACTATTCATCTCAGAGACCCTGAAATCTATGGATTCGAAACTGTTTTTTAATTATTTCTATATCTCATCCAACCCTTTGCTCCCCACCTAAAAGGGGGCTGAGGGGGCTGGACTTAAAAAAATTCTAGAGTATTAATTTTCAACTCTGCGACCCCGAAAACTATGAATTCGACACTATTCTCGATTATTATTGTAACTACCCCCCCCCCTACTCTCTCCCTTAAGGGCGCTAGGGATGGCTTATCCCCCACAGTACTCGTCTCCCGATAGTAAGTAATACGTGTACCAAGTTTGGTTGAAATTGCTCCAGTGGTTTAGGAGGAGATGTGTCATTTACACACACACTTCCATTTCTATATATAGTAAGATTTGTATACTCGTACTTCACCCCCTTCCCCCTTTTCATCCCCGCCCAAAGGAGTCCTATGAGTGCCTTACACAACAGTATATTTTTTCCAGATATTAAGTCTTATTTGTACCAATTTTGGTTGGCAGCTATGCCCAAACGTACATACATAATCTCACTGCTCTAGAATCCTGGAGCTGACGTTGCCATGGTTACGGCAGTTCATTTCTTTATCCGATTCCTAGAGCAGGGGTAGTGCGGTGCCAATATCTCCGTAACGGTTGGTTTTAGGGCCTTAAAACATGGTTTTCGGGCCCGTAGAGCTTACCGAGTTTTGTTCTTTGCGTCAAGAGTATTAAATTGAGCTTTGTCTCGTCCTTATACGTCAAATTCGATATTTTGCCTATAATAGTATAAGAGAAAAACGGTTTTCCTATAAAACCCCCGTCTTTTCAAAGATTTTAAAATGATATGCATATCGAAACCTTCCCCGGGGTGAGTATACTCTAAATATGAAGTTTGGTTGAGATCTATCCTGCCGTTTCGACGTGATGGTGGAACAAACAAACAGACAAACAGACACGAACAACTTTATTTATAAGGTATGTGTAAAGAAGTGGAATCAGAGATAAGGCTTTTCGCAGATGTTGTTTTCTGTACAGAGTAATAAACAAGTTACAAGATTGTGAGCAGCTGCAGGGTGACCTCGATAGTGTTGTGAGATGGACGGTGGGCAATGGTATGATGATAAACGAGGTTGAAAGTCAGGTTGTGAGTTTCACAAATAAGAAAAGTCCTCTCAGTTTTAATTACTGCATTGATGGGGTGAAAGTTCCTTTTGGGGATCATTGTAAGTACCTAGGTGTTAATATAAGAAAATACCTTCCTTGGACCGGGCGAGTTGGCCGTGCGCGTAGAGGCGCGCGGCTGTGAGCTTAATCCGGGAGATAGTAGGTTCGAATCCCACTATCGGCGGCCCTGAAGATGGTTTTCCGTGGTTTCCCATTTTCACACCAGGCAAATGCTGGGGCTGTACCTTAATTAAGGCCACGGCCGCTTCCTTCCAACTCCTAGGCCTTTCCTATCCCGTCGTCGCCATAAGACCTATCTGTGTCGGTGCGACGTTAAGCCCCTAGCAAAAAAAAGAAAAGGCCTTCATTGGGGTAATCACATAAGTAAGATTGTTAATAAAGGGTACAGATCTCTGCACATGGTTATGAGAGTGTTTAGGGGTTGTAGTAAGGATGTAAAGGAGAGGGCATATAAATCTCTGGTAAGACCCCAACTAGAGTATGGTTCCAGTATATGGGACCCTCACCAGGATTACTTGATTCAAGAACTGGAAAAAATCCAAAGAAAGCAGCTCGATTTGTTCTGGGTGATTTCCGACAAAAGAGTAGCGTTACAAAAATGTTGCAAAGTTAGGGCTGGGAAGACTAGGGAGAAAGGAGATGAGCTGCTAGATTAAGTGGTATGTTCTGAGTTGTCAGTGGAGAGATGGCGTGGGAGGATATCAGTAGACGAATAAGATTGGATGGTGTCTTTAAAAGTAGGAAAGATCACAATATGAAGATAAAGTTGGAATTCAAGAGGATAAATTGGGGCAAATATTCTTTTATAGGAAGGGGAGTTAGGGATTGAAATAACTTACCAAGGGAAATGTTCAATAATTTTTCAATTTCTTTGTGATCATTTAAGAAAAGGCTAGGAAAACAACAGATAGGGAATCTGCCACCTGGGCAACTGCCCTAAATGCAGATCAGTAGTGACTGATATTATGATTAACGATATTGATTCTACCATCTACAAGACTGGAGCATCCATTCGTCGCCACATTTATCAAGTGAAACCTACTCCAGAGCATATTCTGGCCCAGCTCCCAGACAATGAGCCATCTTCGCATGCAACCACCATTGTGCTGCCGCAACCGCACCACTTCCCTACTCCTTACCCCCGCCACCCTCGTCCTTCACTTTCACCCCTTCTGTCACCACCACCACCATTACCATTTCATTATTCACTTCCACCCTCATGTCTATTACTACCACTCTTATGTCTCATCCTTCCTCTCTCATGATGTCACCTCTCCCCTTCCCACCATCCTCTGATCTAACCCACCCCCAGAGTGCATCACTTTAGTTGCCTGCCGAGGGAAATTCTTTGCCAGATACTCCTGGAAACATGGCACATCCACCATTGGTAACACAGCCTTCTGCCAGCACCAACACCTATAGCTGTGTCGTTTGCGGTGTGGAGCCCAGTATACCATCAGCATTCATCGTCCGGGAACTCCACCAGACAGGGCTGCCTGTGCGCAGAGCCTTTTGTATTTACAAATCAGATGGTCCCACATATCTCATCAAACTTTACCTTCCAAATGCTGAAGATGCCGCATGACTCATCACCATCGGAATACACCTCAATGGCCACCACCATCAAATCGAACCATCTCGTTCAGCTCCCCAAACTTCACCTCTTCACTCCACACCTCGTTGCAGTCCCCAGCCTGCCCCATCTCCCCAACCATCTAGTCCATCATTTTACCCTTATACACCCCCACCCCTACCTAGTTACTTTTCACCACCACCCTCCTTTGACATCCTTCGCCTTCTCCTCACTTCCCTTGTTAACTTCTCTTTCTTCTATCATACCCTTGCACTTCAACTATTTCCCTCTCATCTTGTTTACACCTCTCCTTCGTAGCATCGCTGTCATATCTACTCATGTATTGTGAATCGCTGTAATTTCATTGTTATTCATAGCTCATAATAAAGCTCATTATATAGTCTTCACCTCCCTTAGCCAAGAGGCCGATTCTTCACATCTCCTGAGAATATTTTGCGCCTGGAGCGGGGAGAATAACACATGACAAGCTTTCCACACTACTTCAATCAGTTCCCTGGGCTACGTCCGCTGCCTGAACTTGACCGTGTCAGCTGGAGGAAAGGATCAAGTTCTTCCCCCACTACCAGCGCAAACGCTTCCATAGTTCCTCGCACTCTAGGCCAGGCCACACCTCCGGTCGTCCAAAAAGACTCTTACTATGAAAATGGACTATATCTATCTATAAATGTTTTCATTCCCCACCCTGAAGGGGTGGGGCGGACCACCTAGAGGGTAACGCCCTCTCTCTAGCCAGGAGAGGTGACAGGGATGTGGAGAATTGTTAGAAGAAGGAGTTGGGTAAAGGAGATGAAGAAAATGTTCTTCAGATCCTTGCCATCACTGAGAAACAACATGCGAAGCATGAAGACAGGTTTCATCTATAAATATAATATTTCTGCCTTCATTTCGGAAAATCTGTAACTGTCGCATGTATTTCACTCACCATTCCACAATTTCTGGTCGATCAACTAAAATCTTACCCTTCGATTGGCATTTCCTCCACGAAATCTCAAATCACGCATTATTTTATGCAGATGTGAGCGACTGCACTGCACTATGTCATCCTTATCCAAATCTTCAGAAAGGTTTTTTTAAAGTGGGCGCTTGTTTTCTCACAGCGTAAAATTCATGAATCATTCTCCTAATAGCTGCTTTTATGAAATCTACTGGAACTCTCTTCTTTTTCAACTTCTTTTCCTGTCGGAGTGCTAAACTTAAGCTCACCCCTAGCCTAACTCGCCACTCCCTCTTTCATTATCTTCTTCACCAGTGTTGTTCCCACTCTTGTCGTTTCTGAAACTGTCTGCACAACATTCAATTTCAAGTCGTGTTCTTGCTTCATAACTTTCATATGTTCATTCACTTTATAAACGATTTCACGTGCCTGACCTCGCAGTGGTCTCCCAGATATAGAAGAGGACTTAAGAAGCCATGCTCGTCATTTCAGTAATTTCAACTTAGCCCACACGTAACATGCACCGCTTGAGAGACGTTTTCACTTCAGCGCTAGCCTGGCGACTGGGCCTGCTGCAGGAGTGGGGGGACGATAGCTCCCACCACTGCATGTGCAACCATTTCTCGTGCAGGACACTTTCAACCAAAATGGACTATAGTAATTTATGATATACCACCTGCCTTGGTTACCACTTAGCGTGGTTTTATCCTTTTAGTAGATGTTCATGATTATTTTCTTCTAGCATGGCTTTAGTATGTTTTTGATAACTTGTCACTTAACATCAGATTACTTATTTTTACTCTCATTTTGCTCTCCGCCACTTCATGTAGTAACACAGGTACAATCTATTCTGGTTTGATCCGTATGGCTGGTATCTCTGTAATATGTGCCCCTGTGATTGTTCGTGTGGTCACCTTTGTCAGCAATTTTATCTGAAGTTTGCTTTTTGGCCCACCAACTGTAAAGGTCTCTAAGTCTGCTCTGCTTGGTAAATATCTGTGTGTTATTTATTATCAAAGCTTTGAGACCATATGGTAGACGAGTAAGTCATGGTTTGGAGAGTGTCTGGGTTATAAGATGCTCTCAGCATGGTAAGTTTGGGCCAATCAATGATGTTATCCCTGAAATAAATATTGGTGTATCTTGATGTTTAGGTGAATACTTGTTCATGGCACATGAGTCTTGGAGATGACAGATTCTGACTAAAGGAGGAGGATATAATTTATTTTTACTTTAAGTTTCTTTTCCTCTATTCTTGTGTTAATGTTTGAGTTCTATTTTGTTCTCATATAATGCAAACTCGTGATAACCATTTGTTTAGTTTATATATCTTTGGTACCTCATGGAGGCAGACATTTTATTTCTGAGCCTGCACAAATACCCTTTTTCTTTCACTAAGTTCAAGTCCTTGTGTGACGTCAATTTTCTCCGTCTTATTTCAACATTGCCTTGATTATTATTGGAAAACTCTGTTGTGTTTCTTTGGGTATGGGTGTGGTCCTTTGTATGAGCCATTCTAATATTTCTAATTTTAAAACTTATATCTGAAGTTAATTTATGAGGTATAATTGTCATATTCTACCCTTGTTTTCACTGTTTGAACAAATGAAATGGGACACCAATTCCATTAATGTTCAGAAAGGTATGTTATGATGTGATAACATCTTTTGCTTTTAGATAGTAAGGCTTGGTATTTAGCTTGGTGTCTTAATGCAGGACGAAACAGGTTTAACTTCAGACTGTTCCTCGTTTGCCCTGGTCGAATAATCTATTGGGCCTTTATGTTAATCGCATTGTTCCACTGTTTTCAAAACTCACCTGGTTTTTTTGTTGTTCTGTTATTTATAAGTGTTGTATTTGGTAGGCTCTAGGGTGGATGTTCAAGGCCAGACCAGTGTGGCTGGGCTCACTTGTCTGTAATGTGGGCAACTTATGTACCAAGCATCCATAACAGTCAAGTGAGAGAGCGAACACACACAACATGGGGCAAGAGCAGTGACGTTCAATTGTGACTACAAAGTTCTCCTTGCACTATCCAACAAAATTTTGATTAGAGTACTATATATAAAATAGCAAGGGGAAAATAATGACCTTTTAAAATTACTCAGGTTGCACTCGATACTAATAGGCATGGTTTTACTTTCTTATGTATACACATTCAAGAAAGACTGACACGTTACCATACAAGTTTCATGTATATATATACGGCTTGATGCATGTAATCAATGATTTACAATTTTATGGATAAGAATGGCAGAATTTCCACTAAGAAAAATAAAGTTCCTCTTATTCATTCAGTAAATTTCAATATTTTTACATACTTCAACAAGTTTAATACTTGCTTTTGCACACTGTTGTAATGCTATGTAACTCTCCATGCCCATTCTTAACTAGCCTTTAAATAATGAGTGAGCTTTATCACTAGTGAAGATATAGATATTTGCTATCCAAGTACAACACTGTAAATGCAATAACAAGTAGATATACAGTATGTCTTGAAATAAATAATCTAACGAATGTTAATCCCTGTAAACATGATTGAATTGTTTATGAGTTTATGAGATCATTTAAACTCAAGCAACAGCAAGCCATAACTTAAATGCTTTGCTTTATATTATATTAGGAACATTCCTAAAGCATCTTCTTCTTCTTCCTTGAGTTTTTCCTGTCAGGATGTGGGGACCACCATAAGTCTAAATCAGGTCTTCCACTTCATCGAATCAACAGCGTCAGCATCAGAATGTGGTAGTTCAAATGCCACAAATCCTTATGTACACAGAACATCCACCATTTTCTTGGCCTACCTCATGGTCTCCGTCCATCAGGATGAAGTGCGAGAGCTTACTGCCTAATGGATGTTGTATCAGCTCTGGCCATCTGTCCATACCAGCGAAGCCTTCTCTCTTGCATTTGTTCCTTCCTTATTAGGGCGAATTTCAAAGAGGCCTAGATGGCTTAATTCCTGATGTGATCAAGCTGCATGACTCCCAGTGACCACCATAGTATTTTCATTACCGGGCGAGTTGGCAATGCAGTTAGGGGTGCACAGCTGAGAGCTTGCGGCCAGGAGATAGTGGGTTCAAATCCCACTGTCGGCAGCCCTACATGGTTTTCCATGGTTTCCCATTTTTGAACCAGGCAAATGCTGGGGCTGTACCTTAATTAAGGCCATAGCCACTTCCTTCCAACTCCTAGCACTTTCCTATCCCATCGTCGCCATAAGACCTATCTGTGTCGGTGCAACGTAAAGCCACTAGCAAAAAAAATCTTCATTTCCATGGCATGAAGCATTTGCTCAGGTCTTGTAGTCAAAGGCCTGTGCTCCATAGAGAGCTACTGAGTGGACAACCGTGTGGTATAACTTTGACTCCAGATACAGTGATATCTGCCTGTCACAGAAGGCGCCTGTAACCTGCTGCCATTTAAGCCAGGCAATGTTTACTCAAGCTCAAAGATCCTAGTGGTTGCTACCATCTGCTGAAAGGTGAAAACCAAGATATCTGAACTCGCAGAACTTCATAAGGGGAATTTCATTGGTAGAACTATTTTTCCATCTGTCTGAGTGCCACATTCCAGGTGTACAGTCTTAGATAGATTAAGCCGCAGTCCGAATACATCCAGCCTTTCTTTCCACCGGTTCACAGGTTGTTCAAGTCTGTTTCAGGAATTACTAGCCAGCATAACATCAGCAGCATAAAGCAGAGACCATGGCCGAGGGTTCTGCTGTCACAAAATCCATGCAGAGAATGAACAGCAATAGTGATAAAGCTGAACACTGATGGATGCCCACTCAGATGCTAAATGGCTGAATGATACTGGCAGCACAGCAAACAGTACTGATTGTGTTGCTATAAGGAGCTGTACCCAGCAAACATCAGCCAAAGGAACATCATGGAAATGAAGCGAGTACCAGATCAGTTTGTGTGGAATCTGGTCAAATGCCTTCTCTAAGTCCAGAAATATAATGTGGACTGTTCTTCTTTCCTCCAAATGTCTTTTGATTAGAAGACATGTGGCATGGATTTCATCACTCTTTCCGCAGCCCTTCACAAAGCCACACTGTTTTGGTGAGATGGTAACAATACTATGAATTTGAGCATCAGTCTCACATACAAGGTTTTATGGTGTGGCAAAGGAGATGGATAGGGCAGTAACTGGTACTAACAGTGACAACACCTTGGCCTTTCCAGATGGGTACTATAATGCTACTCATAGTCTGCCACATGGAAAGTATTTTATTTTTCTCAAAGCACTCGTTAAAGAACCCTGCAAGGCACACTACTCCTTAATGTCCAAACTCCTTCCAAATATCTGCCAGGATTTCATGCGGTCCAGATGCCTTGCCATTTATCATGGTGCAAATAGCAACCATAATGTCAGTTGTTGTAATGGAAAATACTGCATCTTCTACAGGTTCTGCATTTGGAATTGTTGGATGCTGGAACTCCTCATTATGGATTGTATCAATAACTATGCCAGCAATTTAGAATGTCTGCATGTTTTCACAGAAACTAAACAGTCTTCTACATGGAACTGGAGCACCAGCAAATTTCACCTGAAATTTATCTACCCACCTCTCTGCATGTTGTACATACAATTTAATCTCTTTTTGTTCAAGTGCAAACTTTTCAGTTGGTATTTTAATTGATTAATCTGATCATTTTCCATTCTAATTAACTAATAATTTACACACACACATACACACATGCACGCAAGCATGCACGCACATATGCACGCGCGCGCGCGCACACACACACACACACACACACACTGAATTTTAAGACACTCATAAAATACATACACTGCCTGTTGATATGTATCACTGTAAGAGACTGAATTTTCAGAACTTTACACTGCATGATCAAGTGAATAACTAAGAGGGACACGTGTAGAACTACAATCCTTCAGGGGCGAGCTTGAGCATGCTTCCTTGACACAAGCAACGCCAGCAGGTACTGCTTCAATATGGAACCAAATATGAGATTCATCTCTTGTAATATAACTGCAGGGAAAAGAGGGACTGAGGTAAATTTTTACCAGTATGTCAGTCAGAGGTTAGTCCTGTATAGTCTGGAAATATCAGTGATTCAGCACACCACCTTACTCCAAACTTCTCCATTTACTTCTTACCTCACTCATGAACTTCTCCTCACTATTTCACATCCTTGCACTCCATATTACTCTGCACACCTTTCCCAGACTTTAAACAACACATATCTTCTAGCACCATTGTATAATCATAAATGTAAAATCAAATCTTATGTAATGACTGTATATCTCAATAAAAAGCACAGATCATAATTATACCCCTTAGCCAAGAGGCCACATCTCCACATCTCCTCAAAAAAACTCCTCCTTTACCCATCTCCTAACTCCATCAAATCTCCACAACCTCGTCACCTCTCCTGGCCGGAGAGAGGGTGTCACCCTCTAGGTGGTCCGCCCCTTCCCTTTGGGAAGGGGAATAAAACATCCCCCTAGGTCCTAGGTGATTCAGTCCACGATGTGTTATCTTATAGCTTCATCATTAACTTCAAGTGGGTAAGTCGGAAGTGGTGTTTCACTCTACTGGTCTGTATTAATTTCTTCAGAATTCGTAACACTGTACGAGAGAAGTCAGATTAATTGCATGCAGTTAGTGCAGCTGTACACAGTGACCAGTTAATCACACACAAACTCAATGTGGACAAACGGGCGAGTTGTGCACTGTGAGCTAACTCATGATGCTGGTTGAGTGACAATTTATAACTGAGTTGAAACTGAAATAAAATGGTTTCCACTATAAAAAAAAATAGAGTGATAGTCGAGCTCACTGTATATGTGATTGGAAGGAGAGAACTTTCCTTCTGTGCATGCTACCACAATAGGAAATAACACCATGGGAGTAATGGCATAGAACTTGGTGGAGTGGGATATACTTTTCTCAGGGGCATATTTGGACCTTGAGGTGAATGAGATACTACGGAGGCCATCCCTGAGACCTACTCATTATTACGCCCACATGATAATAACATAATCAAAAGGAAGGTAAGAAAAGTGAAACTGTAATGGATATATAAAATATGTTTATTATGTGTTAGTTATGTTTCAAAAATATTATATGTATAGCATATAATATGTCAGTTTAAGATGTGACGTATGGTGATGTATCCAATTCTGCACAAATACACACAGGGTACTGGGAATAATGACTTTGAATGATGTTATACTGTAAAGAGTAATACAAATAAATCAGTTACAGGATCATGAGTGACTGCAAAAAGTCCTTGACATTGTTGTGACATGAAGAGTGAACAATGTTACTGTCAAACGAGGCGATGTCGGACACAGAGGTGGTTTCGGACAGTATGGTAGATTTTAAACTTTTGTTGCGTAACAAGTGCTTTGCACTTCCGTGCGCGTTTTAGTTTGACATCGAGGTTATGTTTCCCGCGTTCCGGGTTTATTTTTACGAGTCGACTTCACACTTTGAAAAATTTTCAGTGTGTGCTGGCATTGTAGAAAGTTCATGCATTATCATTAGGGCAGGATGGGGGAATGGTGCCACCTTAAGGATAAAGTCATTTTGTGTTAATATAGTTTAATGTAGTAAGTAACAAAATACATAATATAGTTCTTTATAATAATAGTTTGTGCAGTACTAAGTATAATTAGTTGTTATACATAATTTATAGGTAATTAGAGTGTTTTTGTGAAACAGTGAATGTGGCGGTATTGCCCATGCCATGTGGGCAATTCTACCGAACTAATGGGGTAATAACGCCATCCTCAAATTTAATGGATAGACGTACATACCAATAGTCTTGGATGTCAAACACACAATTACGATAGATGCTACATATCTAACTGCACAAACAAAAATCACAAACCTAGTTTTCGGAAGAATTTTGAACACAGCATTCTGCATGGGCCCACTTAGAACAATATGTGCATCTATACCACAATTCATTGTTTTTTCCCATATTCATCACATATGTATCTTCAGTCCTCAGCCTTAAGGATGGTTGGATCCTCAACAGGTCTGCCATCAGCTGACATAGATGACCTAGGCATCACTGAAGAGACATACTAGGGAAATTAGGAGTAAAGTCATTTCCCGTTGCTTTCCTCAATATTCATCACCTATAATAGGCTACATATTATATTTTTCTTCAAATATGGCTTTCATAGGTGCAGATGTAAGAAATTCTCTTTAAAAATCCATAAACCCAATCTGGACCAGCCAGCTTTGTTGCCTGGTTGAAATTATAAGCACTCCCATTTGCTTCTGCTAGATCAAATGCCAGACGATGAAGTTCTATGATGGAAACGCCATAAAACATGTGATAAGAGCAATGGGTGATCACAAATTTCTTTCTCTTGTTCTTCAGAAAATAATGGTTTTCACCCTAATGCAGGTTTTTATAATTTACTGTCTTTGAGCCTATCTCGTAATGTTGTTCTTGATATGTTGAATATATTAGGCACCCTTTAAACAGACTGGCCATCATTCTCTGCTTTAATAGCTTTCAGCAAATCCTCCACAGTCCATTTAGCCTTTTCTGTTCTTCCCAGTCTATTTCGAGGCATCTGCAAATAAAAGAATATAATTTCGCCCACTGAAAAGTTGCATGGGGGAATACCACCACCTGTGATGGCATTACCCCATTAGCACATGGCTATCTTTGGATGGAAATGGTACCTAGCCAAGAAATTGAACAACACTAAAGTTTATTACAAAACACTTAATATTGTTCCTACTTTTATAAAATACTAGCTGATGTACCCGTGCTTCGCTACGGAATTCTAGGTTGTATACAGAATTGTAGGTTAGGTAGAGTACACGTTGTGAGCAAGACTGTATTAAATTGCATAGATCTTTCTGTTACCCTAGAAACGCGACGGATAAATCACCAAATGTCTTTTCTCATATGAAGACTGTGTTAGGGAATTTTCATTGTAATGGTAGGCCCGCTTGCCTACCATCATTAACAATCAGGTTGGGGTTTTCTCTATAATGGCAGACACTCCGTCTCCATCTGCCTTTTTACATCCTCAGAAAGATTGTCTTAGTGGTTTTCCCAAATGAAATGGACATAGGTCATTAAATGACGTCAGTAGGAACGGCGCGAGTAAAAACAATGATTTCACATGAAATACTTGTTCAAATGAAAAACCACACATTTTCTCACTTTTAACGAACAATACTATGCTGCCGATCTAACAGTCCAAAGTTCCAGAGGTGGAACGACCAGGCCGCAGACAGCCGTAATACGTGAACACGCTTAGTCTTTCTTCGGGGGGGGGTGTCGAATAGTGAAGATTCCCAGGGCAAAATCTATGCACTTTTACTAATCTGTTTCCTAGGAGTACCCAATTAGTCGGAAAATCTCAGTTCACTACACTGGCGGCGGAAAAATCTATCTGCCTTGGAGGCAAATTCTCTCTCCAAGCCAGAGGAGAAACCCCCTCTTCACTGCTAATTTTGAATAAAATGAATGTAGAATTTAATAAAAGTGAAGAGGAAGAAGCCCTTTTTAATAAACTGCTCTTTTCAGGGTTGAATTTTGAGTTAACTTAGTGAATTGTGGTGCTATAATTTGGAATATGCCTAAATTGTAATTCTAGACCAGGTCATACTACTACTACTACTACTACTACTAAGTAAACCTTTGCCTTAACAATGCATACTGCTCATTCAAACCAGCACGTCAGAGTAGGGATCGAATAGCTGGAATACTATGATGAACCAGTGAGTTACATACCAGCAGAAAGGTATCAGAAAATGTATGAACCAGAGGAATGACATGCTAAAGAAGAAAGTTCTCTAACTCCCCAGCTATTTCCCCTAATATTCCGTCAGGCTGTTATACTCGGTACGCAGCAGTAATCCCATCTATCTGAGTTGAGCGGAAGCATAAGAGACAAAGAACATCACCAAAAACAATGGTCAATACCTATTTTCATTAACTTAAATTCACTTCAGCCGATTTCTTGTGATGCGTGTACATACATACAGACAGATAGACAGACAGACAGACATTGCGGAAAAGTAAAATGTTCATTTCCTTGTTACTATGGACATGACCGATATAGAAATACCATTCTTTCCAAATTCTGAGCAATGTACAGACAAAACTCTTATTTTATATATATAGATAATAGTAAATTGACGATCGCTAATTTAAACTACCCTTACCTCAATTTATTTGATGTCACAAAATAAGATGATAAAGGATGATTTTAGAGTTTTAATCTCCAAGTAGATACATGTTTCCTTACAAGAAACTTTCATACCTTGAAGTGTTTCGGTAGTCATCCGCTAGAGATCACGCTTATTCGCACACATGTTCGATGCTTGGTTAATCAAATTTAACTGGTATTGCCCACAGTGGCATAATTCCCTCACCTACCCCTAAGTGGATACTTCCGATTGTTGCAACCAGAAGGAATGCATTATAACTATCGTTCTTAGTGTCATCAACTGACTGAAGTGTTTATAAACTATTGTCATGGAATATTGGTGTGATTTAGTGAAAAGTAGTGTTTTATGCACATTTTATTGAAAATTGAAAGCAGTCTGGGTGATTTTGGACAATGCCTAGAAATTATCAGACGCACTGGAAGATTTTACATTTACCCCATCAGGAAATAAAAATCAATAAGTAACATATTACATTTATCATTACAATGATTTTAATCAGCTATTCATATTTTTGACACCCTCAGAACACTTTAAATATCACAACACTAAAACAGAAAGAACGTAGAATTAAAATAAAAGACTATTTGTGTCCGAAATGGCTTTGAAATTTCAGAGAGCAGTTTAAAAAGCCTGTGCATCCAAAATCACCCCGATGTATTGGGTGAATTCGGAGACTACTTTTTGTTTTCCCAGGAACACATATGTTAGTGTATATTTTTCGTTTGTAGGCTACTGTATTAAAAAGTGAAAATCTACAGCCTGTTTTCAGTCATTTGACTGGATCAGGAATGGAATGAATGAAGCCCCTATCTAGCGGCAAGGATAGGAAATGTGCCGACTGCCGTAGCCTGTCGCACTCCTCTGGGACAATGATAAATGACTGACAGATGAAATGAAATGTTAATGGAGAGCGTTGCTGGAATGAAAGATAACAGGGAAAACCGGAGTACCTGAAGAAAAACCTGTCCTGCCTCCACTTCACAAATCTCACATGGAGTGACCGGAATTTGAACCACCATATCCAGCAGTGAGAGGCCAGTGTGCTGCCGCCTGAGCCACGGAGGCCCTAGGCTATTGTATTAATTGGATATATTCTTCATTATTAGGATGATAAACAATACAATTTAAGATTTCCTTCGTGAGTTAAGATGAAAATAACCTCAAATCTGTTCAAAATCACCCTGTTTGACTGTATGATGGTAAACAGAGTGGAAACTCAAGTTGTAAGTTTCAACAAGATGAAAAGTCCTCTCAGTTTAATTACAATGTAAATGTGGGTGAAAATGCCTTTTCAGGATCACTGTAAGTAGCTTGATGTTAATATAAGAGAAGATCTTCATTCTGGTAATTGCATTAACAAGGTTGTAATTAAATGTTATAGTTTTCATATGGTTGAGAGAGTACCTATTTAGAGATTGTAGTAAAGATGTAATGAAGATATGTAAGTTGTTCATAAGACCGTAAGTAGAGTATGATTCCTGTGTATGGGACACTCACCAAACCAAAACCAAACCCCATGGCACTTAACGCCCTTGAAAGGGTCTTGGCCTGCTCAGCAACCGCTGCTCAGCCCGAAGGCCTGCAGATTATGTGGTCAGCACGATACATCCTCTCGCCCGTTATTCTGGGCTTTCGAGACCGGAGCTGCCATCTCACCGTCAGATAGCGCCTCAAAGCTAATCACGTAGGGTGAGTGGACCTCAAGCCAGCCCTCATGTCGAGAGAAAATTCCCTGACTTGGCCGAGAATCGAACCCGGGGCCTCCAGGCAAGAGGCAGGCACACTACCCCTACACCACGGGGCCGGCATGGGAAACTCTACCAGGATTACTTAATTCAGAAACAGAAAAAGATTCAAAGAAGAGCAGCACCATTTGCTCTCAGTGATTTCTGACAAAAGAATAGTGTTATGAAAATATTGAAAATTTGGACTGGGAAGGCTTGGGTGTAAGGAGATGAGCTTCTCAACTCTGCAGTTTATTCTGAGCTGTCAATGAAGACATGTCATGGAATGACATCAGTAGACAATTAAGTGTGAATGGAAATTTGAACAGTAGGCAATTTCCTTTACATTGCACCGACACAGATAGGTCTTATGGCAATGATGGGGTAGGAAAGGGCTAGGATTGAGAAGGAACCGGCCATGGCCTTAATTAAGGTACAGCGCCAGCATTTATCTGGTATGAAAATGGGAAACCATGTAAAACCATTTTCAGGACTGCTGACAGTAGGGTTGGAACCCACCATCTCCCAAATGCAAGTTTACAACTCAGTACCTCTAGGTGCACGGCCAACTCGCTCAGTGTTTTTTTTTTTTAATAGTAGGAAAGATTGTAACATGAAGATAAAGATGGAATTCAAGAGGACAAATAGGGGAAATAGGGATTGGAATAATTTACCATGGGAGATGTTCAATAAATTTCCAACTTCTTTGACATCATTTAAGAAGAGACCAGTTGAACAACTGAAAGGTAATCTTACACCTGGATGCAAGCCAGTTCAGTTGTGACTGATTGACTGACTGATTATATTGTCTTATATAGAGATACGATCACACAATAGGATGAACACAATGGCAGGTCAGTGTAGGACGAGGGAGCAACAGAAATAGGAGACAAGGACGATCTCCAGATCTTCATACACTGCCTTCTTATCATCACCTTAAAACAGCTCCAGCCAGGAGTTGTGAATGAGTGCTTTCCCCTTATTTCTGTCCATTTACGTGCCTTCTTCCATAAACTGCTGCAAATCTAAACTCACCCAGTTTCTAATCTGATCAATCCATCTCTTCCTTGGCTGACCTCTTGATCGTTTACCTTTGAGTTCCTTCTCAAACCATACTGTATGTGGTAACTGGTATAAAGAAGCTTCTGTAGAGTATTAATTTTAATCTTAATGGAACTTGGTTACTCCCAAAGAAGATTTCTCACAAGATGATAAAATTGTGCTCCATTCTGTACTCTGCTAGTGATTTCTGAAGATGATCAGCTATCTGTTGTTTTTACGCTGCCAAGATAGTGGAACTGATGTACTCGTTCCAACTTTGATCATCTAGAGTGATATTAGTACAGATGTTCTGTTGACTAACAGGCAAAACTACTGTTTTGGACTCACTTATCTTGAGTCAAAATTGCTTGAATATAGCATTCCAGTCATTCAGCTCCTGTTGCTTTTCAGCCTCATTATCACCCTATATTACAACATCATCTGCAAAGGCTAGATATTAAAATTCAGAGTAGTTGTTGAGTCTCTTAACTCTTTTCATTATTTCATCCATTACAGTGATGAATAAAAATGGCAAGAGTGTGCTGCTTTGTAGTACACAGAGCATTTTTACTTTATTAATTAAAGCACATGATAAAAATCCATTCTCAAGGCATTCCCAGATTTTTTTTTCTCTGTACACTGTCGTAAGTCATCTCAATATTTAGGAAAATGAAAATGACATATTTTTTTTTTCCTAGTGCTTCTATGTGATTATCCTTACAGAAAATATTAGATCTGTTGTTGCCCTATTCCTTTTTAAACCATACTGCTTCTCTTCAAGCTGTGGTCCGATGATAGTTCTTAATCCCTTTTCTATGACTCATTTCATTATTTTGAGTCCATGAGGTAGAAGGGCAATGCCCCTGTAGTTGCTGGGTTTCCATCTGTTTCCTTTCTTAAATAAAGGGACGATGACTACTTTAGTCCAGTCTTCAAATAGTTTCTCTTCTTTCCAAATGGTGCTTAGGAAACCACTGCAATCCTTGCACTCCAGTAGCCTTGGCTATACTCATGTTCTATAGGCCATTTTCCACTTCCATCAATGTTACATGGGGCTCCACATATTGAATAGTTTCTTTCGCCATGTTCTCCCATTGTTTGATATTTAAATTTTCACTATTCTTCTCCTTTACTTCCCATTTCCAGTCTTCTGGGTTGGGTTGTGAATCAAGGGCCTCCACAGTTTTCTCTCTCTCCACTGCTCCTTTTCTCACTTGAATATTTCTTCTACTTTTACTCCTCTCTTCTCTGTACTCCTTTTTACACTGTCTGTCTACATCTTTCTGAGCCTTCCCCATTGTCTTCCTTCTCTTATTTTCTCCATAAATATTCACTTTGGAACTCTATCCTCTTCCATTCTGAGCCCAGGGGCCGATGACCTTCGATGTTAGGCCCCTTAAAACAACAAGCATCACCATCATCATCATCATCATGAGCCCACACCATTTCAGCTTAGTGGTCTCTATCTTGTCTTGCAGTTAAGGGAAAATTCTCTCTCTGATTACTATGTTTCTGATTTTATCCTTTCATATCTTCCCAATTATTCCTCTAAGGAATTTCATCTCAGCGGCTTGCATTTTGCTTTTATCACATTTTGTTATTGTCCTTGTGCCCACCACATATGTCAAAATTGGTGGGTAATACATTAAGTTCAGAATTTTCTTTCATTTCTCTGGGACGTCCCGGTTCCACACTATACCTCTCACACATTGGTAAAATCCATTGGCTTGTTGTATTCTCCTTCCAGTTTCTTAATTTATTTTCCCATCTTCTGCAAGTATGCTCCCTAAATATTGAACCTTTTCACAACTTCTAATTGTCTTCTATTTACTTCAATATTCTGTTTTCATTCTCATCATCACTACCGTCTTACTATTCTCCACACTCATTTCCATTCCATGTTCCTCTATCTCCCAAGTCCATACACTGACTTGTTCTCGTACTTCCATTTCAACTTCTCTCCATATTACTATGTTGTCTGCAGAGAGTATGGACCTTTGCCCCTTAGCTTCCCATATTTTGCTGTACACTCTTGTGGATTTCATCCATGACTGTGATGTCAAAGTCCTGTTTCTACATTGAACTAGTTTGTTTGTCCTTTGTTAGTCTTCACACAAACACTTTTATTATATTGCTTTGATCACTTTTATTTCTTCTTCTTCTTGTAAGTTGTTTTACGTCACACCAACACAGATGGCAACGATGGGATTGGAAAGGGCTAGGAGTAGGAAGTAAGTACCCATGGCCTTAATTAAGGTACAGCACCAGCATTTACCTGGTGTGAAAATGGAAAACCTTGGAAATCCATCTTCAGGGCTGCCGACAGTGGGGTTTGAATCCACTATCTCCTGAATACTGGTTACTGGCCTCACTTAAGTGACTGCAGCTACCAAACTCGGTACTTATAGTTCTGCTCTGCCTACCTTCCTTTTTATCAATGCAACCCAGACCAGTTGCCGCGGTACACTGTCATATGCCTTTTGAATATCTATAAATGTCATCACTAAATCCTTTCTGAACTCCTATCTTTTCTCCAACATGTTCCGTAATGCAGAAATTAGATCAAAAGTTGTTCTCTCTCTTCTAAATCCATGTTTTTCTTAATCCATTTCCTTTTCTACTTTCATCCTCAGTCTACCCTCTACATGTGAAATGAGGGTAATTCCCCCATAGTTACTACATTCTTTATTATCACTCTTCTTGAACACTGAGATTATCAGACCCTTCCTCCAATCTTCTAGTACTTCCTTTTCCTTCCATATCAATGAAAGTAATCTATAACTCCAATGTAACCCTACTGGTCCTGCTGCCATTTTCATCTCTGTAGCAGTGGCAGCACATGACCTTTATCAAAGTGTTAGCACACTAATTTGTAGAAACATAGATAAAAAGTAGAAACATGCATTTTTAAATTTACACATATTAATCCTCTCTGTACATCTGCATATAAGTTACCGCTATTACATCTTGTAACAGAGCTCTATCCGACAATTTTTGGTAGCAAAAATGTCTATATCAGAATCATGGAATGCCGGATTCTTCCTACAGCTTTTCAGAAGGTTTCTCTCAATTGAAATTAATTGAAAATTTTAATGACATTTCTTGTGCTTGCATACTTCTTAAATAAGTTTATATCCACTTCATTGCCGAGAAACATCCTTTGACAGAGGTGCTTGTAGCAGAAATAGTCAAAATTAAAGAACAGAGTTTGGTTATTACAGGTAATGCCACATTTAATCCTGAACATGTTACTGTACATATTTATACAGTTCTAGCATGCAGGACTTCTTAAATTCTGTTGATGTGAAGATGGCCGACAACTAGGATTTGAGAACCAGGACACTGAATTAGCTACCATATGATTTAACCAGAGACTCGCATGGCCGAGCAAGAAAAGAGTCCATATACGTTTCGAACAAGTCAAAATCCAAAGGTAAGGTAAGAGTGTATTCTGCCCGAAGGCAGGTCTGAACCTCCGCAGAGGTGTGCCTGAGCCGGAGTTTACGTACGGTAGGGTGGCCAGTTCCTTTCCGTTCCTCCATTCCCTTACACCCCCCACCAACAGAGCATGGCAACCCATCCAAATCTTGACCATGCCCAATGTTGCTTAACTTCGGAGATCTCACGGGATTCGGTGTTTCAACACGGCTACAGCTGTTGGCAAAATCCTAAACAGAAAGAAATTCCAGCTTATTCAGTTTGGAAAAACAGTACATTATATGTCGAACCATTGTATCAAGTACTTCACAATGCAGTCTGTAGTATGATTTCTGATCGCCAATTTCCACATCGCCAATTCTCTGCTTTTAACTCTAACTTCATTTTTGTTTGATGAAACTGATGAATGTTCATCTGTGCACTGCTTTCCAAACGAAGTAAATTTATCAAGTTTGTCATTCAAAAATCTCTTGAATTCGGTGATCGGTAGGCCTACTTACATCACTGAACCTAATAAATCTCTCCTGAATATCATTAAAATAACAAAGCACAGTAGAATGCTGAGATGTTTGATTTAAATCCTCATCTTTTATCACAGCTACAAATGGTATTTCTTTGATCTCTTACTTTAATTTTATTTTTAAAACAGCCAAAACTAAATCGACTAACATATCTGGATATCATGGGAAGTAGCAAGGAAACCAGCAGATATTTCCAAGTGATTCTGTAATTTTTCATCATATGTTCTATAATGGAGCAATTAAAAAAAAAATCCTCTATTGATTGAGTTGTGGTTTCCAGTATGACTCCTAAAAGGCAGGTCTTGCTCCACCAGGAAACAAACAGCATCAATTAGACAATTAACTCTATACCCACTTGCTTTAGTTTCTTTATTAGGTTTGTCCCAATTAACATTGAAGGCTAGGCTTAGGAATTTCTCTATTCCAGTGCTACCAAACTTCATTAAAGCTATTTTGGAATTAACATGATCTACACGTGTCTTTTTTTAGTATATAACATAATAACTGTTAACATCACAAACTCCCTTTGTTGTCTAAACTTTCATGTCTGTTGAAAATAAAAGGCAAGGCCAGCAAAACAAGGAACATGACTTCCTACAGCCACACAGCCTTGTATCATTTGTGCACCAGGAATCATTAAATAGACACATCTTGCCTCTTCTTTCTGTTACAATATCTGATATATTAAAAGTGGGTCTCTCATTGCCTATGATTTGTATCTAAGCAGCATGAGTTTCGCTAGCGAATGAATGTGTTAACAAGTTCTCAATAACACAGATGCATTTGTCCTTCATCATAACTGAATCTCTCTTTAACAACAAGAAAGCCACAGCAAGCACAGGACACGCTCCTAACAAACACCACTGAACACTGCATCGATTACTGTTAAGTTAGCCTCGCGATTGAGGCAAACACGCAAGCCTAGTAGCCAGCATAGTCAGCTATGTGCTGTTTGAATGAGTACATCGAATGCGCAAGTGCGCCATAACTGAATTCGAGCTTCTCATGTTTGCCTCAGTGAAACGACAAACAGAGCACATAGTCGGCATATCTTCATCATTCGACAGATGCAAAGCTTTTGTCATTTAAAGTGGTATTTATGCGGAAGAAAATTAGTTTTTATGATTGCTATAATATAGTATATGGTACAGTGGTGGCCGGAGGCCTCTCAGGTCGTTAGGGGGTGTGCCAGGGTGCCACAGTAACTTTTGTCTTTCTTTGCTACTGACCAGTAGACTCATGCAAGTCTTCCGCGTGAAAACAAACTAATTCACTGCTACCAACCCTCACAAAATGCGGGATGCAAGCTGAGGTCTAGTTTGAATCAAAATTGCTGGTCTCAAATATTACATATCAATATTATTATTTATTACTTTTCTTCTTAAAATATAAATAATAGAGCAAACAAGGTCATAAATTATTATTTAATTTTATTGCATGCAACCATGGAGATTTGGCTGGTGGTGCATGCTTGTATAGGGCTTTGTGAGGACATCTTGACTGCTACCCTGCTACGGACTCTGTCCAAGTTAAAGCCTCTTCCCACACCCTTCCTCCCCCTGAAACTGCCCATTGGTGTGCTTCCCCCTTACATCTTAAACACCTCACCACATTGTATCCTCAGACGGAAGCTCAAGATTCCATGCCTCATCTTCAACCTGAAAACATTTACCAGTGAACTGCGCTCTGAAAGTCAGTCACCTAATTTTGATATTGTCAAACACTCTTCCTTATTGATGAGAATTTACAGTTTTACAATGAAATGTATTTTTTAAGCATTATTCGAGTCCAATATTTGACTTCAGATGTCGAGAGAAAATAAAAGAACCTTTTCATTCTCTAGGGGGACATCGTCCAAGAGTTCTAATACAGTATTAAATAAACAATTTATATGCCATAATATTATGTAGTCATATTCATTGATCTTTCATTTTAGACGGTGTTAGCCCAGCTAACACGAAAAACATAGACTCACCGCACCTGCTCTGTAGCCACCTCATCCCACCTGATGCTTTGTCACTTTTCATATTCTTTATAGCTCCTTCTATTTCTAACATTGTTACATCTTCATTTTGGTTTTCTTCTACCATTTCTTCTTCATGTTCCTCCTCTTCCTCCAGCTCTTTGAATTTGATATTAAGTATGGTAATTTAGCAAAATACTCCTCCCATGACTGGAGAATATCTTCCCTTTGTGTCAAAATTTGTTCCTTACCTTTCCTTACAAGTTTTGTATCTTCTCTCCAGTTTACCCTGCTTTTAACCAATCCATACAACACTTTCTTACCGGGAACGTCTTTTTTTACATCTTCTCATAAGGTTTCTTGTGGCATTTCTGTTTCTCTTCCTGTACAATCTTCAGGCATGCTTTCTTTCCTTCATAATACCTTTGCCTACTCTCCATATTTCTGCCTCCCATCCAGCTCTTCCATTCCTTTTGTTTTTCTTTCACTGTATCCCTTACTTTGTTATTCCTTCTTTTTTCCTAACACTCTACCACACGTATCTTCTGCACATTTCACCATTCCTTATTTGAACTTGGCCCATTCCTCTTCAACACTGCCAACCTCCCCTTTATAAATATGTTTTTTCACTTCTTGGAACTTCTCATGTGCTCCCTTTTCCATTAATTTTGTACCTTTATTTTTCTTTCTCTTGCATCTTTTAATTTCACTATTTTACCAAGTATTAATTTAGCTACTACAATTTCATAATCTTCAAAATCTTTTCTTGGCATAGCTGTCACATCTTCCAACTGTCTGCAATTCTCTCTCTCTGTCTCTCTCAAATAAAATCAGATCAATCATAGTTTTTGTTCTCTTTCATCCCCATCCATATCTAGTTATTTTCTGAAGAAGTGTTTGGATTACCTAGCTGAACAAGCAGGAGAGAAATTAATTATTACAAGTAATGAACTTAATTCAGGTTCCGTATTGACTTCAAATATCTAGGATGAAATTATAAAAGAATATAATTAAATTAGGTTCACCTAATAAATGCACTTCTGCCATTTAATAAATTGTCTGTTTAAAAAGTTACATAATGTTTAAAATACCTGTTTTGACCTAGCTTGGAGGTCATCATCAGCGAAATAATAAAGTAGAAAGACATATAACAAAAACAGTGACACATAAAAAATCTGAGATAAAATACAGTCAACAAATGCAATGGGAGTTTATGTTAAAATTTATATAGCTTTAATATTAAAAATATATTCAACAAGTACAATGGAAATCTGTTAAAAATGTACATTGATTCAAACTTGGACAAATTAAGTTGTAAGTGTGGGTCCAACCGTATTTAATGCAATATTGGTTGGCTGGTGGAACTACCGTACTTAAAGAATTGTGAAGACAGTTAGATGTTGTTTTAATCTGTCATGTCTCTGGAAATGGAGTGAAGTTTTCAAAATATCCGTTATATTGCATCACGGAGAATACAAGTATAGCAAGGATGTCTTCTTTCCTCCAGCCCTATACTTGTGTAGATCAGGTTGGGCCAGTGTTGACCTCCACACTTTCTTGAACTCTCTTGTATCTTTTAATTTCACTATTTTATCAAGTCTTAATTTAGCTACTACAATTTTATGGTCTCCTTCAAAATCTTCTGTTGGCATAGCTGTCACATCTTCTAACTGTCAGCATTTCTCTCTCTCTCTCTCAACTAAAATTAGATCAATCATAGTTTTTGTTCCCTTTCATCCCCATCCATATCTAGTTAATATTTGAAGAAGTGTTTGGATCACCTAGCTGAGCGAGAAGGAGAGAACTTACTTATTATAAGTAATTTTGTATGTAAACACTCCCCTCCTCCCAGTGTGGAGGTCAACACCGAACCAACCTGATCTACACAAGCATAGGGTTGGAGGAAAGGGGACATCCTGGCTATACTTGTATTCTCCGTGATGCAATATAATGGACCTACTAAAAATTTCACTCCTTTTCCAGAAACATAACAGATTAGAACAACATCTACCTGTCTTCACAATTCTTTTAAGTTGTCCCTCCAGCCAACCAATATTGTATTAATATGGTTGGACCCACACTTACAACTTAATTTGTCCAAGTTCGAATCCATGTACATTTTGTACTTGTTGAATATTTTTTAAATATTGAAGCTATGTACATTTTAACATAAACTCCCATTGCATTTGTTGACTGAATTTTACCTTGGATTTTTATGTACCACTGTTTTTCTTCTTTGTTATTTTGCTGATGATGACCTCCAAGCTATATCGAACACATCCTAGGTATTTTAAACAACTATGTAACTTTTTAAACAGATCATTTATTAAATGGCAGAAGTGTATTGATTAGGTGGACCTGATATAATTAAATTATTTTAGAATTTCATCTTAGTACTTAATTAGTGCTTTCCGAGCAAATGGAATAAATCCTCTTGACTTGCAGCAAGTTCTGAGATGGCTACCATAGAAAACTATAGAAGGTTGTCAGTGGAAAGCATTGTTGGAAGAATTTTTAAAAGAAACACAGAACCGTGTATTGTCCCCTATTAATCCATTACTCTCACAAAAATCTAGTAGTAGCTCTCCTTCATGCATTTTTATTTCTGTAACTGAAAGGACCAATTATTTCTTCTTTCTCTGCTATTTGCTTTACGTCGCACCGACACAGATATGTCTTATGGCGACAATGGGATAGGAAAGGCCTAGGAATTGGAAGGAAGTGGCCATGGCCTTAATTAAGGTACAGCCCCGGCATTTGCCTGGTGTGAAAATGGGAAACCACGGAAAACCATCTTCAGGGTTGCCGACAGTGGGGCTCGAACCCACTATCTCCCGATTACTGGATACTGGCCGCACTGAAGTGACTGCAGCTGTCGAGCTTGGTTTATTTCTTCTTTACCTTGCCTCTTTGTATGTGGGCATTCATGTCTCCCATTATCACCACTTATTTATCTTCAATGCAACTCCCCAGTTCCTGCAAGAAATCCTCTAGGCTCTCTTCGACATTACCTGTCTGAGGTGCATGTACTTGGATAAAATTTTGCACTCCACTCTGATTTTTATGTTTCTGTCCTTTACCTGGTAGACCTTCTCTATGTACTGTACCAGGTTGTCCACCACAATAAAACTCACTCTATTATTGCAGTCTTCAATCAAAATAACTGAAACCCCTTCCTCAGTCTCTTCTGTTCCTTTTCGTTCCACTTGGATTCACTCACTCTCAACAGTGCAATGTCCTTCTCTCCATTTTTTCTATTAGTTCTTCTGTCTTGCTGTTAAGGGACAAGATATTTATGGTTGCAATCTTCAACGCTGATTGGCCACTTTTGACAGTTCTGCCGGGACAGGAATTGTGTATTACTTTTGGGGTACGCCCTAACTGTTTCTGAGGCCTCGACTCACTCTCAATCATTTTATAGGGTATTAGTACGATAGGCACCCAAAGGCATTTTATACCTACTGCCAGGATTCTTTCAGACTGCCCCTAACATACGGCAATAGACGCAATTTTACAGCCGCTCCTAACATGGAGTGTAGATGCTGCTAGATGGACTTTTGTGGTATTACCTGCACCAAGGAGCCATCAGCCCTCCTAAAGAGCCTCATCTGCCCAAAGCCATTGGCTTCTTTAGATTGTACTAGTATTTATCTCAGAGTTCAGGGCTGCCTCTTCCGCCATCTCCACCGTAAATGTCGTTGAGGTCTTCATCCATAACCCGGAGTTGGGACTCTTACTGGATGTTACGTACTGGGTTAATATGCTCTGGGACTCATATAGGCAGGGATGTCACTCCCTGGGTAAGGCTGCCTTCGAAGAGGGTCCCTACCTGCTATCACTAAATATTCACCATTATATAATCCCAAATTTTCTACATCCATCTCTTCTCAGCTCCTATCCCCCTGTGGGTGGGGGCAATGGAATAACACCCCCAGTATCCCCTGTCTTAAGAGGCAACTAAAAGGGGCCCCAGCTCTCAATTTAGGAGCATGGGCTGGTGACCATGGGGCTCTTTGTTGAGTCCTGGCATTGCTTCCACTTGCATGTGCCAGGCTCCTCACTTTCATCTATCCTATCTGACCACCATCAGTCAACTCTTGTTCTTTACTGACCCCAATGGTATTAGAGCATTCGAGGCCTAGGGAGTATTTTATTTTCATGCCCTTCTTGGCCCTTATCTTTCTTTCATTCTTCAAAGCGTCGGATCCCTTTCATTTCTTCCCTTTGATTAGTGTTATATTGAGGATGTTTACCAAGTTGTATTCCTTAAAACAATAATCACTGTCACCACCCCTCTCAGCTCCTAATGAGCACATTTCTGCTTCTCAGCTTCATGTTGAGGGCAAACATCAACACTCATTCAGGGGGCCATCTTGACAGATCTTCAGTCTTGATGTGGGAAATATAGGATAAGAAGAAAGCCAGATCAGTAGAGAAAAGGGGAAGAAATATAAAACAAGAGTAAATACAGATGGTACAAGATTACGAACTCTGAACAAGCACAAAAGGAGAAATGGTTCCCAACGGGATCATATAAGTATAGTAAAAGAACAAACAGGTGCCAAATGAAGTCATATATAGAGAGAAACAAGAAATTAAATTTCATATCACTAAATATAAGTAGTTTGTATTTAAGGAGCAATTTAAAAGTGCAGATGTGTATATCACTGTAAATTTCGTTGAAGGCTAGAAATTTCAGTTAGTAAAATCTTGTATTGAAACAGTACCTTTCCCAATATAGGCTTTGTACTCTTTCATGCAAATGAATTGAATGATGTTCTTAACTAAACTGATGAAGTAGGTACCTCACCAAGCCAAAAGTACTTGCTTACTATAAACAGGGGCGAAGCGTCAGGGGAGACAGGGTAGACAGGGTAGACAGCGTGTACCCTTAACATTTTGTGAACAAAATCTTATCTAGTTAACTTTTTATAATAAGTATTTCCACATTCATGACATTATTGTATTCCCCGCTTTACTTATTTTCGTCAAACTTCGGCAATGCTAGGGCTCGTATCAGTTACACGAAGCACGTAGGCGAAAGTAGACGCTGTCCATTCTGTGAATGTTCCCTTTGATTTTCAAAGCTTTCAGATAGAGCAACACTAACGCTATCTGTAGGAGCTGACTGTGCAGCTATGACTTTCCTATAGGGAGATTTCTCCGCCCAGTAGACAGACTTGTCAGTGTCTCTTGTTGCTCTCATTGGCTAGTATTTGGATCTCAGGTATAAATGTGCTCTTATTGGCTACCATCTCAGACATGCTTTTAATGTAATTAATTTGAATTTACTTTATTATAAGGCAGGTCTCAAAATAAAATAATAATATTCAAATATGAAATATAGCACACTTACACCTAATAAATGAATGACAGCATGAAAACCTTTCAAGTACATTTATTTTCTTGCCCACCAATATTAGTCACGATATTATAACCCCAACAACTATTGGCTTACATTCTTAATAATAGACTCCAGAGTGTACATAAGGAAACAACAAAATTGCTTAACTTGATGCCGTATATTCCGTTAACGTCAGTTTTTAGCGATCACGCAATGGGTGCCTTCAAACAAATTAAAACCTATTTAAGGAATCCGATGACCAACCATAGACTGTCTAACTTGGAAACTCTAGAAGGAGCTGTTGTGGCATCTTAGAAAGACCCCCGACTTCAAAACGAGAGTAATAGATATATTTGCTGAAATGAAGAACAGACGGATTGATCTCATTTACAAGAATATTGTTTAAGGCGTCTTGTACGAAAGCCTATTTATTTCTTATTTCTCTTATTAGTCCGCCTCTGTGGTGTAGTGGTTAGCGTGATTAGCTGCCACCCCCGGAGACCCGCGTTCGATTCCCGGCTCTGCCACGAAATTTGAAAAGTGGTACGAGGGCTGGAACGGGGTCCACTCAGCCTCGGGAGGTCAATTGAGTAGAGATGGGTTCGATTCCCACCTCAGCCATCCTGGAAGTGGTTTTCCGTGGTTTCCCACTTCTCCTCCAGGCGAATGCCGGGATGGTACCTAACTTCAGGCCACGGCCGCTTCCTTCCTTCTTCCTTGCCTATCCCTTCCAATCTTCCCCTGGACCCTGTTCAGCATAGCAGATGAGGCCGCCTGGGCGAGGTACTGGTCATACTCCCCATTTGTATCCCCGACCAAGAGTCTGAAGCTCCAGGACACTGCCCTTGAGGTGGTAGAGGTGGGATCCCTCGCTCAGTCCGAGGGAAATACCGAATCTGGAGGGTAAACAGATGATGATGATGATGATTTCTCTTATTAAATCTACATAGAAATGAAATATATTGCTATTTTTTATTCTAAAAGTATGTTGTTATTTGACAACTCCCGCTGCCTATTTAGTCTATATTTAAAATAAAACGAGTGCACGTAGGCTTATAGTTTGTTATAGGATTTGTCTTAGTTTCAGTCATTAATATAATATTAAATATAGATCTGTATGCGTCGAAAACAAAATTCAATATATAATATGATTAAAATAGTTTAAAGTAAAAAGCCTCTGTCTACCCACTTACTGAGTTCACGCTTCGCCACTGACTATAAACGCTCAAGTGGTTGCACTAATATTGCTGAAGATGATTAATAAGGGATGTGTGGTGTTTTATGGACAGTCTATTGGTTCTGTATTTACCAAAAGTGTCCCATAAATATATATTATTGTATAGTTATGGTTTTTCATGTGAAAATTCAGTATAAATAAATATATTTAATTGAAAACATTCAATTTTTTTATTATTCGAACCTATTGAGTAGACTGTATAGAAAAAGGGTCTAAATTTTGTGAATAAAGATATATATTAAACTATACTATTGCATGGAGAGCAACGTACTTAGCAGGTGACGGTGAGTAGAAAACTGGAATCACAGATAAGAATTTTTGCAGATTTTGAGCAGCTGCAAAAGGCTTTGACATTCCTGTGAGATGGACAGCAGACAGTATGGTGGTAAACAGAGTGAAAAGTCAATTGTAAGTTACAACAAGACAAAAAGTGTTTTCTCAGTTTTAGTTACTGTGTTGATAGGGTGCAATTTGTTCATGAGAATCACCATAACTTCATTGAAGAAATGGAAAAATCAAAAGGAAAGCAGGATGATTTGTTCAGGGTGATTTCTGGCTAATTCTTCTTCTTCTTCTTCTTCGTCGTATTCTTCTTCTTCTTCTTCTTCTTCACTGTTCCCACACTAAGTTAGGTCATTGGCACAGATTAACCTTCTCCAGTTGTTCTTATCTGTGACCAGGTTTTCCAAGGGGTTCAACTGTCATATCCTCCTTTATACAGTCAAACTATCTTCCTTTTGGTCTTCCCTTTCTCCTCTTACCAAACTCAGCCATCTCCATTACGTTTCTTCCTACGTAATCATCTGTCCTCCTCTTAACAGAGCCAATCTGCCTCAATCTTCCTTAACTAACTTTTGTGCTTAATTCCTAACAACCAATGTTCCTCTGATGTTTCATACTTTGCTCTATCTTGCCTTGTCAGTCTACATCTTCAGTCTTTATCTCTGCAATGCACATCTTTTGTAGCAACCTCTAGGGTGACAGGCCATATTTCTGCTCTATATATTGGTGCTGGTCTCACAACTACCTTGTGTCATACCCTATTATGGTTTTAGCAGTGACTTATGTGCCCTCACATTACATCCTTGATGATGATGATGATGATGATGGTGCTTGTTGTTTAAATGGGCCTAACATCTAGGTCATCGACCCCTAATGATACGAAATGAGACGAAATGCAATGACAATTTAAAAGTACAAAAAACATCCACTGACCAGAATTCAGAACGTGATGATGAAGAATGAATGGATGAATATGAATTTAAACCAATCAGTGGATCCAACCCACAATGCCTCACCATCCCAGAAACAATATTACTGACCAAAGGACTGCTTCCAAAGCACAATCCTGAATCGATGATGCTTTTTGTTTAAAGGAGTTCAATATCCAGGTCAATGGCCCCTCATAATGGCACTAACCACTAGTAGAGCAAAACCATGGTATTTCTCAAGTTGCGGTACAAATCAAAGGTAGTGTAAACTCATGGTGTTCCAAACATTATGGTATTACTCACAAGTATTGTACGTCTGCAAGTAATGCAGACCTATGGTGTTTCTCACATAATGGTGCCACTCATAGGCAATGCAAACCCATGGCGCACCTCAGATAAAGGTGTACTAATCACAGGGACTCATACTATCCTGTTTTATGAAATCTGTTACGGGGCTACCCGTGGATCAGCAGAGGTGAAACAAGGTGCCGGGATGAATGGGTATAACTACAAAGTCAAAGTTAATTTAAAATTTTAACAAAGGTTATATTTTCTTGAAACAACAACATTTAAACAACTTAGTGAAATAACAATGACATAGCAATTTAGAACCGAGACTTAAAAAGATCCAAGACTTCAGAATTTTAACACACTTGGGCTATAAGCCCCTAGTTTTACAATTTTACACAAAGGGCAGAAATCCCCTAATACATGGAGCACTTGCTCCCAATTTTCAATATCAAGCCTCCCAGAGGCATTCTTACAATACACAAAAAAAGCTGACGCTCTCTCAGTTCTCAAGCCTATTCCAGGCAACACAGTAGGAAAATCCAATAATCACTGGCCTTACAAGGCACTATTTACAAAAGCCATCTTATTACACAGAGGTATCTAGTAGCCAACCTATGGGGCCTTGGTGAAAAAAGAACAGGTTCAATAAACGGTCCGAGCAAACTGGAATGGAGTCAAAGATTTAGCTCCACCCAAAAACTTTAAAAACCTATAGGGCACTTGGCCAACGAAACAGGGGCTAATCCCAAACTACTGAGGTTGCTCGGATGGAGATAACTTTAATACATGGTAGTAACAAATGCGGTACCTCAAACCAAGATGAAGGGGAGCTCGAGAGGGTAATTCACTCTCTATCCCCGATTACAGTTAAAGGCTTATAAAATTTTACATGAGCCGAAATGAGATTTACATTTTAGAAGGTTTGTTATATAGCTAAGGTTTCGAACCTTTCCCTCGGGTTAAACTGCAGAGCTAGCAAAAAATAAAGTTAAACGGCCATTACCTTGCTGAAGAACTGCTGCGTGAAGAAAGAGGTGCCTCCTGCCCCCTGCATGACACACACACTGAGTTAGATGTTGATCAAATGGCCCAGAGCCATTTATAAACCCTTGGGGAAAGTTTGAGACCTTTCATGAATAATCAAGGCACACCCACAGAATTTTATTGGTTAAATTTAAGTTACACACCAAATCGAAGAAGAAGCCTGTGATAGGCTGAAAATTAATTACAGAAATTAGGGATTGGCTGAATTCAAAACTGGCAGAAAGAAAGATCAATATTGCCAACCCAAAAATGAGTGAATGAAATTTAGTAAAGATAAAACTTATGAATACAAGGTTTCTTCAAAGGTTCCTTCACTTCGCACCAGGGTGCATGATCATAGCTTTTAGCAGTGACATCTATGAGAGAATGTTCAAAATTCTTGATGAATGGAAAACAAAAAACAAGTTGAAATTCACACAGTTCACCATAACAAATTTTAGTGGTGCCATCTTCAGAGAAAAGGTTTAAATAGGTCTAGTTTCAAGTTCAGTGTTTCTCCTGTAGAGGAGTTCTTTTAGGTGCAAGATTTAAATGTGCAGCATAGAGGTGTACCTTCCGGTACAAAATCCATGCATGATATTTGATGGTGTCATTGCTCATTGATGTACCAGGCCAGTGAACCCTGCAACATCATAAATGGAAACAGTTTTTCCAGGATTTATCATCATCCATGAATCAACAGCGGCATTGTGGAATGACTTAAAGTGTCTGAACACTGAAACATCTCACTGTAGCCCACTCTAATATGTCTCACTGTGGCCCATTTGCAACTGTTAAAAATTATGTTTACCGCCTAAACTACAATACTGAATAAGCTGACAATTCCAGCAATTATTTTGTAATATATACGTATTTTGACCATATCTTATTTTAATGTTATTTGATTTACGTCCCACTAACTACATTTTAAGGTATTCGGAGACGCCGAGGTATCGGAATTTAGTCCCGCAGGAGTTCTTTTACGTGCCAGTAAATCTACCGACACGGGGCTGGCGTATTTGAGCACCTTCAAATACCACCGGACTGAGTCAGGATCGAACCTGCCAAGCTGAGCCACTCAGCCCGGCATATCTTATTTATTGATGTGGAATGATACTCATAATTACAAAAAAGGAAACAACAAACAAAGAAAATTTTACTTTTCTTACCTCAAAAATGGCAATGTTGTTTATCTTCTACATAACAAGCTTCTTTCAAATAGTAAACAGGATCAAAATGGCTACGGTACTTCCAAGACAGCCAACCTCTAACAAATTCAAATCAATTTTGCTCTTTCAAAAAATAGATTTAATGAGCTTGCCTCATTGTGGCCCATGTCTCACTGTGACATCCGATTATTAGTTTAGTTTTCTTGACTACGCTATATCCTTTGTTCTCTGCCATATGCCAATAATGCAGTATTTGAATTTGAATGGTAATAATCGATAACAATAGAATGGCTGTTAATTATTTTGCCAGTGAAATACTCTATATTCTCTTGAATTTCTTTCTTTAACCAACATTCATAAGGGTATTGAGTTATTTAATTAAAGAAATCATTACCTTCATGATAGGTGGAACCCAGGGGGAGCCAGAATCGCTTTCCCGCATGAACTGCTCTCGTAACTTGTGGCATCACTGTAACGACACTTGTACAGCGTGTTTCAAGCGGTAACATTAATAAGTAGTCTCTGATCAGCTGTTTAAGTGTTTATTGCATGTTTATTAAGTGAATTAGTTCAATGTGTGAGTGTTTAGATTACATGCTGTTATTTGGTGCAAGGAGGTGGCAAAATCAATAAAAGCAGGAATAACTGTGCTGTTGCAGAGTGTAAAAATATGGCCTGTAAAATTGAGAATATAGTTTATCATGGCTTTCCAAAAAAATGCCAGATCCGTGCTGTAGGGCTTGTGTGCCTGCAACTTACCTGGAGGCCCGGGTTCAATTCCCGGCCAGGTCAGGAATTTTTACCTGGATATGAGGACTAGTTCGAGGTCCACTCCGCCTACGTGATTACAATTTAGGAGCTATCTGACAGTGAGGTGGCAACCCTGGTCTAGGAAGCCAAGAACAATGGCCGAGATGATTCGTCGTGCTAACTATACCTCATAATCTGCAGGCTTTCGGGCTGAGTAGTGGTCGCTTCGTAGAACATGGCCCTTTGGGGGTTGTTGCGCTATGGGGTTTGGTTTCGGTTTTCCAAAAAATATTATGTGTGGCGTAAATGGGTGTTAAATAGTGCTAGAATGTGTTCTCAGATTTCTTCACCCATAGCTATGAACGGGACTTAAAAAATGAACTGCTGGGCTTGCCATTAAAAATGGTAATTGAAGGCAGATGTTGTACCCTACCAAAATATTCCTAACTGGCATGGAAATGACATCTATACTACAATCACCTGACAACATTTGAGCCATTAGTGGTGTTACCGTGTTTTTGCGGTAGGTAGAGTTGAAAGAAGGTGCGGGCTTGAACGGGTCTCAAACTACGAAACAGTGGCGGCTCGTGGGGTGTAAGTTTGGTGCAGCCCAACTCGCGCCTGTGCAGTAAACGTGTACATTTTGAATATGTGTTTGGATAATCTAGCTAGGAGGAAATAAGGTATCGGGTTGATGTTTTGCGAAGATATTGGGCTACAAATATGCGCTGTATAATTTTCATGCACTTACTTTAAAAAGCACAATGTAATTAAATTAAATTAACTAAAAAACAAATACTGCTCACATTCGGTAACATCTATTGCTTGTATGTTAAATCTATTCTCCGGTCCTTTGAAGCAGCGAACTTGGCAATAATGTCATCGTAAAAGGGCATTGTATGCATCAAGTCGTTCAGCAGTGACTTCTCCAGAGATATGCTTGCCAGCGCAGTTAGCCTCTCCTGGGATGTTGAATTCTTTCAGTAGGTTTTTATCCGCTTAAGACACGAAAAACTTATTTCTACTGATGAGCTGGCAGACGGTATGGTACCTATTAAACAAAATAATCGATACGCTTCTTTGAACAAGTCCGTGAGTTCATTTTTTATTGTGCGACAGAATTATTTCCTCCAAACTGGCATCTTTGTAGGTAGAATCGGAATAGATGTACTGAAGTTAATTTTTTAACTGGTGCGCGTCAAATATCTCGGGCTAGAAAACCAAGAATAACGGCAGAGAGGATCCGTCGTGCTGACCACACGACACCTCATAATCTGAAGGTCTTCGGGCTGAACAGCGGTCGCTTGGTAAGCCTTGGCCCTTCGGGGCTGTTGCGCCATGGAGTTTGGTTTGGTTTGGTGTGTTAAATATCGTGGGATAAGAGATTTTTAAGTTCTCTAGAGCATCAAAAGGAATAATTTTAGAAAATTCTTCAAACTTAGAGCTATATCCTAAGAAAAGAAATTGGAGCTTCTGCATATCTTGAAATCTTGTATCAGTTTCCACGGAGACTAAATCCGGTATCTGAAAATAAAGCACTCCATGCTTTAGAAAACTCACTTTCTGTTTTTGAACTAGAATTTTATTTTTAGTTCAATTTTGGTTTTCTTCTCAGCCGTATGAAAGTAGGTTTTAAATGTTTCTTCATTTCTTTTACCTAGTACTGTATCAGTTGCCGTGTCGTGCTTATTTTTGAGAGGCAGAAGTAAACGCTCAGAGACTTCTTTTGGAGCACGTTAAATAATATATTAGCACGCTCAAAAATGTCATTGAATACTATTGATAAAAATGTGAACTGGAAGCTATTGAAATTATTGAACAACCCCTATGATTGACTAACGTTTTTTTCAGTCTGACTGAGGATCGTACACAAGTCTTTCAAATATTTTTCTTTCAATCCCTCCCACTCCTCGACAACCACGTTCAAAAGTTTCCTATGTATTTGCTTCGCAATTACCGAACCAGCGATGAAAGTTCTTTTGGCTGATAAATGAAAAAATGAAGGAATACCACCACAGCTCGCAAAAAAAAAAAAAAAAAGAACGGCACTCTGATAATATGTTGGTAATAATTTGCTTTACCACTAGACTTAATCGGTGTGCGAAATAATGTACAAATAATGCTTGAGGGGCATCTTCTTTGACCTTAGTTTGAAGACCATTTACATGACCGCCATGACACTAGCTTCGTCATAACACTGGACAATCAATTTAGGTTTGTAGGAAAATTCACTCAAAACAGCATACAGCAAGATGAATAAAGTAATCGCAGTACAGTCCGAACTAACGTCAAAAAATCGAAAGCGTTCAACTAGCGCACATTTGTGGGTAATACGTATACCGAAGTATCGCCGAACACTGCGATTTCTTTGTGATATCAGTTGTATCGTCGACCTGAACTGAATAGAAAGAGATTTCTAAAATTTCTTCTTTCGCAGCAACCCTAAAGAAGGTATAGATGCAGTCTATTAACTCACATTGTATAGTTTTCTATTCTCCGCTATAAACCTTTACAGAAGCATAATGCTGTTGCATTTCTAATCAGCTGCTGAAAATAGTTTCAATCAACAGTTTTTTAAAATTCCCTTTATATAAGGAGGAGTCGCTCTCATCATACCCTCTAAATGCCATTTCCTGCTTAGAAAGAAATAAAACTGCACCGGTTGGTAATCGCATGAAAAGTCTGTTAAGCCTCACACTCTCATTAAATGTTATGATGTATAGACAAGTATTTCCTTTTAAAGCGTCAGCAATTTGATTCTGATTCTTTTTTTCTTTAAATCCCACGGCATTTTTTATATGCTCCGAGGAACCTTCGTGTTTTTGGAAAGACCTTGTAGCACAGGACATATTTTCAAATCCTGCGTGATTCCAGACTGCCTGTTTCACTCCAACAATAAGACAAGGCCAACAAAAGAGTCTCTGCAAATAATGAACACCGCATAACCACGGATAACTACTACATCAAGATACCTGGAAATTTCGTGTGTACATCTGTTCGGAGGTAGAACCAGTTATTTTCTGATAAGTCAAAACTGGTTGGGAACGATTGCTTGATAAAATTTATTTTTTATCCTCCTCCTTCCATTTCGAAAATGGAGTTTCTCTTAAGATACAAACTAAATGCACGGAGGGTTTCATGTTAAAGAAAAACACGCCTTGGAAGGAACACTATTCTTTCACACTATAAGAAAAGATTTGAATACTATAAGTACGGCTTCGCATGCTTCATATTTATATCCCTAATGAATTTCAACCGCACTTCCTCTCCAAACATCCATGCAACAATAATTGTGCTACGCTTCACGCAGTATCTATAAAAACGCCAAGAGCTCACTCTTTGAGCTGTGCTACTAAATGCTCTTCAAAAGCGCGTATTTTATGTACAGTTCACTCACAACTAATCCGCCACACGGTCACGATTCACATAACAACGGACATTTATTTTCACTATAAAAGAATACTCCGAGCACCACACGTTCAAATTTATAACAAGCTTCTTGTTACAGGTGTTGTAACAGTAGCCACAACTCTCGCGACAAAATATAATAGTAAATGTGTCTTGTTTGTTCAATTGTGTTTCAACGTGAGATTTAGATACGAACATGGCAGCAAACTAAGCAGAGAGGCCGCGTTACATGTTCGGATAATATCGTCCCAGCTCGTGCCAAGCAGCCGAATATCCCAGTGTCTCAATGGGCTGCACCAAGCAAAATATAGCCGTATGCGTACTGGAGGCACTCTTGAGCGTTGTCATGGCAACCGTTGTGTTACACGTCACAAGTCAGCCCGGACTGCTTTGAGCATTGAGAGGGCTGCACTCAGACCGCAAGACGCACTCGTAAAAGAAACGAACTGCAGTGCTTGCTTAATTATGGGCGCTACACCGGTTGAGTAATCACAAGGTATAAGGCGCAGTCTTCTGTTTTTTAAACGAATATGCTTAAAGAGAAAATATAGGACTGCAGAAAATGATAGACAATTGTTTTGAGAAATGTTAGTGCAGCCGGGCTGTACCTGATGCACTTGAAAAGCCGCTACTGCTACGAAATTAAAGTTAATGTAAAATTTAACAAGGTTATATTTTCCTTTCAAAAAAACAAGAAATAACAATAATGGCAGGTACAGAGTAGCAAAACCACTAATCGAGAATGTACAATTTCAGGATTTGGGCTCCGAGAGCCAGACACACAATTCTGAGCAATTAGCCCATCTTTACGATATACAGAATTCAACAAAGGGGCAGAAGACCCCAATCAAGCCCAGGAGCACTTGCTCCAAATTACACAGTAAAGCCTCCTCGAGGCATACAACACTCAGTTTTCGAAAAAGAGCCACTCGCTCTCAACCTTAAGCCTATCAAAGGCCACACCAAACTCCACCTTCAAGTTGTCCTCTAAGGACATATACACAGGGGTAAAATACCCAACCTACTGAGGTCTATTAAATGAGAAGAAGGTTAATTACATGACCTCTAAAATAACAATTTGAGAGGAGGCGATCTGCACTCCTAATGCATTTGTTTTAAAACCTAATCTGGCTCTAGGCCACTAATGCAAGGGCTAATCCCATACTACAGAGGTGACTTTAGAAAAGAACAATTTACTTTACATTAAGGAAGAATCGGTTGTGAGAAATAAGTTCACCTCAAAACAAAATGAGTGGGAGCTCGAGAGGGTTAAGCACTATATCCCAATATGTAGCCTTAAAAGATAATTGATGCTAAGAGTAGTTACATTTTAGGAAAAGGTTACGTGGTAGAAACGCTTCGGACCCGCCCCGAGAGTTAAACTGCTGAGCTAGTAAGAAAATAAGTTATTAAAAGGCCATTACCCTGGTGTAGAACTGCTCCCCGAAGAAAGAGGCGCTTCCCGCCCCCTGCTATGTACTTTACACACTGAAAGATGGTACTGAAGTGGCGCAGAGACCCTAAAATCAGCAGTTTATATACTCTCGCGGAAAGTTCGAGGCGTTTCAGGTAAGAAAACACCCGCCCACAATCACTTTATTGGCTAGGGTACAGCAACATATCCCCTTTGGAGAAGATACACCTGATTGGTTAGAAATTAATTTTAAAAATTCGGGATTGGCTAAATACAAAACAAGGGGAAAGAAAGGGGTATACCGCCAACTTAAACAATAACAGAAAGAAATTTAACAAGAAACAAACTTTTGAAATAAAATTTTCTCCAAAAAAAAGTTCTTTCACTTCACTTCTTCAATAGTGTCCTCTAGAAGAGAAAGTTCAAACTTCTTACTACAAGCAAAACAAAATTACATCGAAAACAACACAGTTCAGAAACTTCAAAATTTCCAAGTAGTGGCATCTTCAGGGTAACTTGAAAATTAACACATAAGACAAAGTTCAGACTTCTTCCAGTAGGGGAGTTTCAACTGGCGCAAAGTTTAAATAAGCAGCGTGGAGGTGTACCGCCCGGTACAGACCTCCCCCCCAAAAGTTCCTCCAAGGGGTAACACAGAGTAACATAAACTTTTGTTTGAAAACAAGGTCCAAGTTATGATTTTGCTATGGCGATTAATTGCAGAAGCATTTATCAAAATTGTTGAAATTTGCTTTGATCCAGTTTCAAAAATTCTCGTAGTAACTGCTGAAGTAATGTCTTTATGTTTGTAGAAGTTGAATTCAGAAGGAAAACTTTTAATACTTGAAAGTGAAGAAAAATTTTCAAAGTCCACCAAATATTGCTGTTGAATTCCCAAGTGTAGTAATTGCTGATAGTAAATGTCCATGTAGTTGATTAAATATTTCGATGTTGATTAAGTCGGATGGCCAGACCGGCCGTTGCAGCTTGCGTCCAAAGGCGGCCGCTCGGACCCCTCAAGTACCCTGAGATACCGCTCGCCCGCACTATGAGGGGAGCAGTGGTGTTGAAGCACGCCGCGCCCGCGGTGAACATATACAGGCTGCGGGCAAGTAGCAGGTCGTGCGCCGCACATCAGCCTTGGCCGGGAGGAGGGCTCCGGCTCGCCGTACACTGGTCGACCTCGCTGGAGGAGAGGGGGCCCTTCCTCTATTCCAGTAGCGGTACGGCGCCGCGCGGCTGCGGGGGCACTGAAACATTAAAGCTAGGCGGCAGAATTTTGTTGGACCATCATCTTTTTTGAGGGCACAGGCTTTGTGGAGAAGTTGAGGGGCCAGCGGCGTGCAGATATCCATGGCATTTTATATAAGCAAGCCACTGTGTGTAGTGGAGCAGGGGACGGGAGCGTGGTAATGGCCGTGGCAAGGACAGGATGGCAGTTCAGCTGATCGGGGGAGGTTTACAAAAATAATTACGCATAAGGGAAACAGATTGCAAGGGCAGAAGGCCTAAAAGTGAAACCTCTCAGAGAAAGAGAGAAAAAAATATAACCTTCCGATTTCTTTCAAAATAATATGAAGCAAATTAACACAGAAATTACAGCGGTTTCACCTGTGACAGATGAACCCTAAATATCCTCTCGGTGGCTGGATTACTTAATAACAACGTAACCGGCGTAAGGAAATCGAGAATGATACACGGCCCATGAAATCTGGGGGCAAGCTTGCCCGCGGGAACAAAATTCTTGACCATCACTTGGTCGCCTACCTTCAAATTGGTGAGTCTCCGTCCACGATCATATCTTTCCCTAACCTTTTCATGAGAGACTTTAAGATTGGCTTTAGCCTTCTTCCAAAGATCTTTAATGTTGTCTGGGTCTATTGTCTCAGGTAGAATGTCACTCAGAGACCAGAGGTTAGAGAGCGGCGTGTTGGGAACGAACTTAAACATCAAAGAAGCTGGAGTAAACTTGTGAGATTCATGAACCGCCGAATTCAAAGCAAAAGCTAACCAATGCAGGGACGTGTCCCACCTAGAATGATCTTCATGATGATAGGCAATAAGCGCAGACCTGAGATTACGATTAACCCGTTCAGCCAGAGATGGTTGAGGGTAATAAGCAGAAGTCGTCACATGAGAGATGGACAAGTCAAAACAGAATTTACGAAAAAGATTTGATGTAAACGCCTTAGCATTATCAGACACAATATATTGGCACGGACCAAAAGAAGCAAAAATAGAATTTAGGCAAGTAATGGTGGACTGAGCGGTAGCCAGCTTAGTCGGAAATAACCAGGAAAATCTAGTAAAACCATCTACGCATACAAAGATGAACTTGCTGGCATTTCCCTTCGACTGGGGGAAGGGTCCTACATAATCAATATACAGGCGTTCCATGGGGCGCGACGCTTGATGAGAAGACAAAAGGCCTACCTTGGTGGACATGGTTGGTTTACTAAGCAAACAGGATTTACAAGCCTTTACTAGTTCACGAATTTCACCGTCCATACCCTTCCAGATGAACATTTCACGAATCTTCTCACGAGTTTTAAAGATGCCTAGATGCCCTCCTAATGGGGGTCTCATGATAATACTTGAAGATCATAGGTACAAGAACAGCTGGAAAGACAACTTTCATCATCTTATCACGCCTCGATGGGCAACATAAAACACCATTCCTCAGAACATAAGGGACGACATGTTCCCCAGAAGAAAGGGTTTCCATTATCGGAGCCAGCGTCGGATCTTCACGTTGGTATTTCTCGATATCCCTAAAGAGCATGGGAGCATCTGTTAAGATGGCATTAACATCAGATAGTATGGACTCGGGAGGTGATGAACTGTCGACCGGTTCATGGGTCTCGACGTCGTTGGAAAACATACGGCTGAGTCCATCAGCGACAACATTTTCGGTACCTCGGATATGCCTAACATCAAATTGGAAGGCAGAAATACGGATGGCCCAACGGGCTATACGACCAGTACGACGCGGCCTACCTAAGACCCAGCTTAAGGCTTGATTATCTGTCTCCAGATCGAATTTGAC
This sequence comes from Anabrus simplex, assembly GCF_040414725.1. Taxonomy (NCBI): domain Eukaryota; kingdom Metazoa; phylum Arthropoda; class Insecta; order Orthoptera; family Tettigoniidae; genus Anabrus; species Anabrus simplex. Next base: position 1,226,835,318 of record NC_090265.1, on the reverse strand, counting down.
ATGTTCCAGATAGAGACGGAACTTTTCTAAGGCAAATAAGACTGCCAAGCCTTTGAGCTCATAGATGGAATACTTGGCTTCTTGAGCCGACAAGGTCCTAGATGCATAGGCGATGGGTCGCCTCCCTAGTTCAGTCTCTTGAAGAAGGACTGCAGCTACTGCTGACGACGACGCGTCAGTTTGGACGATGAATTTCTTTGAGAAATCAGGCATAGCAAGGACAGGGGCATTACAGAGAGCTAATTTAAGATCTTCAAACGCGGCTTGTTGAGAAGGTCCCCACTCGAATTTGATGCCTTTGCTACGAAAAAGGTTTAAGGGCGCCGCTCTATTAGCGAAGTTAGGAATAAACTTCCTGAAGAAATTCACCATACCAATGAACCTGGCGATACCTTTAATGTCCTTGGGAGGTTTAAAATCACGGATGGCCTGTGTTCTAGAATGATCGACGGCAACACCATCAGGTGATACAATATGCCCTAGGAATGACATAGAGGGCCTAGCAAAGGCAACCTTGGACAACTTAACAGTTAACCCAGCCTTACGAAGGCGATTAAGAACTTCTCGCAGATGATCTAGATGTTCTTCAAAAGTCTCCGAAAATACGACGACATCATCCAAGTAGTGATACAAGTACTCAAATTTGATGTCAGAGAAGACCCTATCTAGCAGCCTAGTGAGTACAGCTGCTCCCGTGGGGAGCCCGAAAGGCACGCGGTTGTATTCATACAAATTCCAATCCGTGGCAAACGCTGTAAGATGTTTAGACTCTTCGGCCAGGGGAATTTGATTGTAGGCCTGATTCAAATCCAAGATGGTGAAGAACTTGGCCTTACGGAACCATGAAAAACAAGAATGAAGGTCAGGAAGGGGCACAGATTGTAACACCACCTTCCGATTGAGAGCCCTATAATCAATGACAGGCCTGAAGCCCCCTTGGGGTTTCGGGACTAGAAAAATAGGCGAAGAATACGCCGACTTAGAGGGCCTAATAATGCCATCCTTCAACATCTGATCGATGATTTCTTTCAGAGCCTTCATTTTTGGTGGAGAGAGCCTATAAGGTGGAAAACGGACAGGAATCGAATCCGTGACCTCAATTTTGTATTCAATAAGGTCAGTAACACCAAGAGTATCAGAGAACACCTCTGGAAACGACTGACACAACTTACGAATACTATCAGCCTGCTCCTCAGGTAGATGTCTAAGGTCTAACAACATCTCCTCCTGGGTAGGCGAAATAGATGAACATGATGCAGAATTACATTTTAACAAGGGGATTTTACAATTGGAAGCAAATTTGAAAGTGCACGACCTACTCTGAAGATCGAGCACAAGACCAGTGTGGGAAATGAAGTCAGCTCCCGATATAATGGGGCAAGACAGGTGCTTGGCCACAAACAATTTGATTTTCCATGTAAATTTAAAAATACGAATTTTGACCTGTAAAGAACCTAGAATTTCTAATGGAGATGAATTAGCCGAAACATATTGAACAGGAGATGAGCCATAGTCAGGTAGTTTACAAACAGATTTCAATTTTGAATACCATTGGTCCGAAATAATTGAACAAACACTGCCTGAATCTAATAAAGCTGTTATTGGTTCATTATTTAACTCAATTTTAAGAAAAGGAACCGGTGCGGGGGTATCCGCCGCAATCCTAAGACATTCTTTGGGGCATTCGAAAGATGAATTTGAAGATAGAACATTCCCTGAATTTTCGACCTGTTTACCAGGGGCTGAGCCTCGGGAAGAGGGATTATCGACTCAGCCGAAGCCACTAGTCATTTTTTATTATTGGCATTGGTGGAATTTGCACCAGAAGTTGAGCAGGAGGGGGTGCTATTTGAGTTTGGGCAATTCTTGGCGATATGTGAGAAAGCCCCACATTTAAAACAGCCTTGTGATGAACCAGCTCCATTATTTGCCCTACTAGACTTGATCAGTGGACACTTATTGCGAAGATGGTCAGGCGACCCGCAAGCGTAACATTTACGGGGTGTGACTGGTCGGCGAGGTGGAGGCCGAAGATTACTAAAAGAGGGAGGGGGTTCTTTCGCGAGACGCAAGGAATCGGCGTATCTAACTCCTTCCGCTGAGACGGCCAATGCTTCAAGTTCAGAGAAAGTTTGCGGGCACGCCGCGAAACACAAATATGACCTATAGGATGGTGTAATGCCTTCCACAATAGCTTGTACAATCTGATCCTCAGGGAAGTGAAGAGCAAACACCCTAGTATAGAACTTAATATCTTGGATGAAATCTGCCAAGTTTTCATCCAATCTCTGTACTCGATAATAGTACTTCTGAATCAGAGATGACCTCGCGCGGGCAGGAATAAAATTTGCAAGCTAGTGTGCATGAAAATCTTCAATAGATGATTGTTCAGCTATGGCTCTTACTATTTTGTCAGAGAGAATACCAATTGCATAAGGATAGATGATTTGCAAAATTTGACATGGAGAAAGAGAAAAAACCAGGGGATGATCCTGAAATTCAACTAAAAACCTTAGGAAGGAAATAACTTCACTGGTGGTGTTGACAGAAAACTTCGAGATACCTCTGAGCAACATTGCTAATGGATGAGGCAAACTGCTGAACCCAGGTGACATAGTCGGTAAAGGTTTAAGTGGCAAAGAAGTTAATTCAGAACGTACATTATTCAATGAGTTACGGCGTTCAGACTCGTTGTCCAATGGGGCAGAGATCGTTTGAGCTCCAACGGTTATCCTATTGACTTCTCCCTTAGGAGGCTCTTCCTCGCTACCTACATTCATCGTGGTGGGTTGATCGATTTTGGGAGGAACTTCCCCAGTTAACAATTGGGTAACCTTACTGGATAATTCAGAAATATTTTCAAGCAACATACTAGCTTCCTTCCTCTGAACGTCATTCAACTTCAGAGACAACAGATCGTTAACTCTATTTGAAAAATGATATAGCCTGGCTTGCACACGCTTAATTTGATTTGGAGAAGGATCGTTTTCATCAAAAAAACTAACTACCGATGCTAGCCCAGTAGTATTCTCGGTGATCGTGGTAAGAGAGTAGTCAATTTCTTTCTCTCCCAAAGTGGGGATGGAAATGGGCAAATCAGGGGACTCTCTAAGCTCGTTTGTGTCTACCGCAACCGTGCCTCCAGATTGCACATTTCTAATAGTCAATTCATAGATCAACTCCTCCTTGCGCAAATAATTAAGATGGAGAACATCGCGAGGGCCGGGTATGATGACAGAACAATTTTGAAAAAGGAAAAAATCAAAACTTCCAGCAACAGAGAAAATTGTTAGAGTTCGAATCATAACAATGTTTAGCCGTCAAAAGGGGCTAAATTGAGACCCATTCAACCACGCTATGCTACCACTTGTTACCGTGTTTTTGCGGTAGGTAGAGGTGAAAGAAGGTGCGGGCTTGAACGGGTCTCAAACTACGAAATTAAAGTTAATGTAAAATTTAACAAGGTTATATTTTCCTTTCAAAAAACAGGAAATAACAATAATGGCAGGTACAGAGTAGCAAAACCACTAATCGAGAATGTACAATTACAGGATTTGGGCTCCGAGAGCCAGACGCACAATTCTGAGCAATTAGCCCAACTTTACGATATACAGAATTCAACAAAGGGGCAGAAGACCCCAATCAAGCCCAGGAGCACTTGCTCCAAATTACACAGTAAAGCTTCCTCGAGGCATACAACACTCAGTTTTCGAAAAAGAGCCACTCGCTCTCAACCTTAAGCCTATCAAAGGCCACACCAAACTCCACCTTCAAGTTGTCCTCTAAGGACATATACACAGGGGTAAAATACCCAACCTACTGAGGTCTATTAAATGAGAAGAAGGTTAATTACATGACCTCTAAAATAACAATTTGAGAGGAGGCGATCTGCACTCCTAATGCATTTGTTTTAAAACCTAATCTGGCTCTAGGCCACTAATGCAAGGGCTAATCCCATACTACAGAGGTGACTTTAGAAAAGAACAATTTACTTTACATTAAGGAAGAATCGGTTGTGAGAAATAAGTTCACCTCAAAACAAAATGAGTGGGAGCTCGAGAGGGTTAAGCACTCTATCCCAATATGTAGCCTTAAAAGATAATTGATGCTAAGAGTAGTTACATTTTAGGAAAAGGTTACATGGTAGAAACGCTTCGGACCCGCCCCGAGAGTTAAACTGCTGAGCTAGTAAGAAAATAAGTTATTAAAAGGCCATTACCCTGGTGTAGAACTGCTCCCCGAAGAAAGAGGCGCTTCCCGCCCCCTGCTATGTACTTTACACACTGAAAGATGGTACTGAAGTGGCGCAGAGACCCTAAAATCAGCAGTTTATATACTCTCGTGGAAAGTTCGAGGCGTTTCAGGTAAGAAAACACCCGCCCACAATCACTTTATTGGCTAGGGTACAGCAACATATCCCCTTTGGAGAAGATACACCTGATTGGTTAGAAATTAATTTTAAAAATTCGGGATTGGCTAAATACAAAACAAGGGGAAAGAAAGGGGTATACCGCCAACTTAAACAATAACAGAAAGAAATGTAACAAGAAACAAACTTTTGAAATAAAATTTTCTCCAAAAAAAAGTTCTTTCACTTCGCACTAGGGTGCACCGTTGCAGTTCTTCAATAGTGTCCTCTAGAAGAGAAAGTTCAAACTTCTTACTACAAGCAAAACAAAATTACATCGAAAACAACACAGTTCAGAAACTTCAAAATTTCCAAGTAGTGGCATCTTCAGGGTAACTTGAAAATTAACACATAAGACAAAGTTCAGACTTCTTCCAGTAGGGGAGTTTCAACTGGCGCAAAGTTTAAATAAGCAGCGTGGAGGTGTACCGCCCGGTACAAGTGGTATTAAAATAATTACTATACTGATATTCTGAATGGAAGAAAGATTATTGTGAATAGGCTGTTCCTGTTACTATATTTCCTTCTCTCTATGATTTTCTACTTGTATAGAGAAAAAATATTACGTTAGGTTCTACAGAACTTCACCAGTCAATGAGTACAGACACAATTTTTGAGGTAGCTGACAATACAAAAGATGAAATCAATTAGCTAAAAATAGAAATACAGAGACTAAGGAAGGAAAATTTGCCAATAAGGAAATAATTTATGGCCCTGAACAAGTCCCAAGTTACAAAATATGCTGTGCCTTTTACGAAATGATCTCTGCACAATTCAAAACAAGGAGCACGTAGTGTACTGAAGTGTGTCAGGTCATGTTTCTCTCCGCACAAAGTTCAATCCCTTCTGAGCTAAAACAAGAGAGTGAAGTGGGGCCTCCAGGACATTGCAAATGCCATTACCTTAAGAACTCTCTCTTCTTAGTCATACGTTTTATTTGCAAAAACAGAAATATCCTCTACCTTGTAATTCAACCTTTCAAAACTGGGCCAAGCATTTTTAAGCGTAAACCTGGAATTCTGACACAGGTTCTCGATCTCATTAAGACTAAAGCCAGAAACATTTAAGCATTTACAAAGGGTAGCAGTTATTAACAATAAAATGAATATAGATGGTCGTGTGTCATGATTCATCTGATGACATGAGCTTAGGTCCACACAATTCCCTTAAATTCACAACAAAATAATATTGCTGTATGCAGGAACTAAAACATTCATCAGGAATAGACAAACCAGAAAAGATATACGGGCATTTTACAAAAGAATGCTGTGAAGAAGAATCTTCTCTGGGTAGAGTTATCATCATTTAAGACAAGTTAATATCTAATCTCCATAGAACATTAGTCTAGACGTATAACAAAATATTCTTAAATTTTTGCATTTCCTGTAATCTACAGGCATATAACTCATTTTCTTAGTGTTTGTTTGTAGAAATTGAGATGGGTGGTACTTATTTACATTTTTACACTGAGTAGTTCTGTAGGTGTTTTCTAGATTACGAGTTTCAGGTTAGGATTTTGTGAAAGAAGAAATATCATTTTTAAATATTATTCACCGCTACATATGGGAGGCTAGAGGTACCAGATCCATAACAGACTATATCTTAACCGACTTCGAATTCAGGAAATCTATTAGGAATGTACGAGTTTTCCAGGTTTTGTCGATGATACAGACCACTATCTGATCTGTAGTGAACTAAGTATCTCTAGACCTAGGGTAGAGAAAGTGAAATCTGTCTGCAAATGAATAAGGGTAGAAAATCTCCGGGACGAGGAAATTAGACAGAAGTACATGGATATGATTAGTGAGAAGTTTCGAACAGTAGACAGTAAGCAGGTTCAGGATATAGAAAGTGAATGGGTGGCATAAAGGAATGCTGTAGTAGAAATAGTAAGGGAATGCCTAGGAACAACTGTGTGTAAAGGTGAACATCTTGGCGGAATGATAAAGTGAGAGCAGCTTGTAAACGTAAAAAGAAGGCTTATCAGAAATGGCTCCAAACAAGGGCCAAGGCAGACAGGGATTTGTACGTAGATGAAAGAAACAGAGCAAAAGTAGTTGTTGATTCCAAAAAGAAGTCGTGGGAAGATTTTGGCAATAACCTGGAAAGGCTAGATCAAGCACCAGGGAAAACTTTCTGGACGTAATAAAGAATGTTAGGAAGGGAGGGGAAAAAGGAAATGAACAGTGTTTTGAGTAATTCAGGTGAACTCATAATAGATCCCAGGGGATCACTGGAGAGGTGGAGGGAATATTTTGAACATCTTCTCAATATAAAAGGAAATCATCCTGGTGGCGTTGCGAACAGCCAAACTCGTGGGGAAGAGGAAAATTATGTTGGTGAAATTACGCTTTAGGAAGGGGAAAGGAAGATTAATAAACCCCATTGTCATAAAGCAGCAGGAATAGATGAAATTAGACTTGAAATGGTGAAATATAGTGGGAAGGCAGGGATGAAATGGCTTCATAGAGTAGTAAGATTAGCATGGAGTATTGGTAAGGTAACTTCAGATTGGACAAAAGCAGTAATTGCACCTACCTATATGCAAGGGAACAGGAAGGATTGCAACAAATATCAAGGTATCTCATTGATTAGTATACCAGGCAAAGTATTCACTGGCATTTTGGAAGGGAGGGTGCGATCAGTAGTTGAGAGGAAGTTGGATGAAAACCAATGTGGTTTCAGACCACAGAGGGGCTGTCAGGATCGGACTTTCAGTATGCACCAGGTAATTGAGAAATGCTAGAAAGGAATAGGCAGTTGTGTTTATGTTTCGTAGAACTCGAAAATCCATATGACAGGGTACCGAGGGAAAAGATGCTCGCCATACTGGGGGACTATGGAATTAAAGGTAGATTATTAAAATCAATCGAAGGCATTTATGTTGACAATTGGGCTTCAGTGAGAATTGATGGTAGAATGAGTTCTTGGTTCAGAGTACTTACAGGGGTTAGACAAGGCTGTAATCTTTCACCTTTGCTGTTTGTAGTTTACATGGATCATCTGTTGAAAGGTATAAAATGGCAGGGAGGGATTCAGTTAGGTGGAAATGTAGTAAGCAGTCTGGCCTATGCTGACGACTTGGTCTTAATGGCAGATTGTGCCAAAAGCCTGCAGTGTAAAATCTTGAAACATGAAAATAGGTGCAATGAGTATGGTATGAAAATTAGCCTTTCAAAGACTAGATTGATGTCAGTAGGTGAGAAATTCAATAGAACTGAATGTCAGATTGGTGATACAAAGTTAGAACAAATCAATAATTTGAAGTATTTAGATTGTGTGTTCTCCCAGGATGGTAAATATAGTGAGATTGAATAGAGGTGTAGTAAAGCCAATGCAGTGAGCTCGCAGTTGTGATCAACAGTATTCTGTAAGAAGGAAGTCAGCTCCCAGACGAAACTATCTTTACATTGGTCTGTTTTCAGACCAACCTTGCTTTACAGGAGCGAAGGCTGGGTGGACTCAGGATATCTTATTCATAAATTAGAAGTAGCAGACATGAAAGTAGTGAGAATGATTGCTGGTACAAACAGGTGGGAACAATGGCAGGAGGGTACTCAGAATGAGGAGATAAAGGCTAATTTAGGAATGAACTCAATGGATGTAGCTGTACGCATAAGCCGGCTTTGGTGGTGGGGTCATGTGAGGCAAATTGAGAAGTATAGGTTTCCTAGGAGAATAATGGACTCTGTTATGGAGGGTAAGAGAAGTAGAGGGAGACCAAGACGATGATGGTTAGACTCAGTTTCTAATGATTTAAAGATGCAAATGAAGCATTGTGGTGATGTTTAGTAAATTCACAGAGGCTTGCAGACTGAATGTTGAAAGGCATAACAGTCTTTAATGATATTATATGTATGTATGTATTATTTAAATGCAAGTAGGTTTTTTGAAAGAATACACAGACAAGACATTAAAAAGAGTTGTAACTTCTGCAGTGGTTATATTAATGCAGGCAGTAGACAAGGTGTTTCAAATAGCAGTTAAACTCTTCCACCTATCACGAAGGTAATAATTTCTTTAAATAATGCGATACTGTTGTACATTTTTTAAAGAAAGGATTTCAATATAATATACAGTATTTCACTGGCGAAATAGTTAACAGTAGCCCCCTTTGGGTGGGGTGGTAGAATAATACCCATGGTATCCCCTGCCTGTCATAAGAGGTAACTTATAAGGGCCCCAGGGGCTCTGAACTTTGGAGCGTGGGTTGGTGATCACGGGGCCCTCAGTTGAGTCCTGGCATTGCTACCACTTACTTATGCCAGGCTCCTCACTTTCATCTATTCTATCTGACCTCCAACCCTACCAACCTGGACCCAGTTTTTGGGAAGCCAGGATCTGCTTGTCACAAGCCTGGACAAAGAGTGAGTGATAGATGAGTAACACCTCTTTAAAAAAACCTTAGTCTAGTTGATCCGGCTGGTAGTCCCATGTAAGGGTCCCTTTCCAGGGTTACGGTGAAGTCCTTAATGGCTGCTTCAGTGGAGAAGGTGACCTTTGAAATGGCACAGCAGACAGATGAGGCAATAGTTGAAGAGAACCAACGACCTAGATGGCAAAGGAAGGTTAATACCACAATGGCATATAGCCCGGATGAGTTATCTTCAGGCAGTGCCTGTACTCCATGTTAGGAGCGGGTGCAGGGGCATTTGTTCTCCATGTTAGGAGTGGCCTAGGTGATATGAGGAAGGACACGGGAACCCACTTCATTACATTCCCCAGACAACTCAATGGCTTTGCTCAATTCTAAATGTTCGTACCTACTATAAAATACAATTCCTGAGTTTCAAGTCCCCCAATCGGATCTCCGGGGGAAGACACAGGAGGGTTGAGAGAAGCCTCGAATCAAAGATATTCACTTCGCAGACAGATATTACATGGAACCTGGAATGTGAGGGGTTAACTACAGACTGGCAAACTATCAATTGTTGGGAGTGAAATGACACTACATGGCGTAAAGATCTTGGGACTGTGTGAGACACACTAGGAATTTGCTGGGCATTTCACCACTACCAATGGTAATTCAGTATATTTCTCCAGACATAATTATCAATGTTGGAATGGTGTAGAGGTCGTCGTTCCACAGAAGTTATGCAGTGCAGTCATTGTTTACTGTCCAGTTAATGATAGAATTATTTCCATCAAGATAAATTGAATACCTTGTAAATTAAATATTGTACAGATGCATGCACCAACATCTGCTGCCCCTGAAGATGAGATAAACAAATTCTACAGTCAATTAGAATGCTTTATTAATAACATTCCTCAAAGAGAAGTTCTCATCATTCAAGGTGACTTCAATGTTAAAATTGGTGACACGTCATCCGATAGCCACCTTAATGTACAGGTTGGTACATAACGGCTTGGGACTAGAACTGGTAGAGGAGAGTGTCTTCTGCAATTCTGTATAGATAAGGAAATGGTTGTTACCAATACACTCCTTAACTTCACCCTCGCCGCCGATATACGTGGATATCCCCTGGAGACACGGTACGAAATCAAATTGATTTTATCCTAATCAGAAGTTATTGGAAGTCATCTGTTCATATTACAAAACGAAAAGTAATTGAGACAATGAAGCTAAATTAGTCTTCAAAAATTTACGGGCTGCGAATAACCAATGTGCTAATTCCTTGGGATGCGTAGAAGTAAGTTGGGGACTAAATCTTAACATTTATTAACGATATGGAAATTGATTGCCTTTGAATGTGAAGAAGTAGGAGACTGGTTGAAGGATTCATAGAAAAATTGTGGAGAAGGACTAGGTGGAGGTGTTGGATTAGGGTGAGAAACCGGTATAAAGGGGTTAAAAGGAGAAGGTGATAATTGACATAAATTAGCATTCGTATTGGGAAAGAAAGCAGTATAATCAATAGATGGTTCAGTTATCTGGGGAGACAAAATATAAGAAGGCGGGTTGAAAACAAAGTAGCAGAATCTGTAGCAATAGGGGACGATAAATCTGAAAAAGAAAAGTCATCAAGACGCGGATTCGGAGTGGATAAGTTGAGAGCAATAGGAGGAGGTGTAGAATAAGGATCAGATTGATATGGAGAAAAATTATCAGAAAAATATACCATAGTGAAATGACCAAGCTGTGATATCAATATAAATAAAAACAATACAAATCAGACGGAGTGACAGCAAGTAGTATTAGTAGTTTAGCTCTGCTACTAGACTTGTAGCAGCAGGGACAAAATACAGATAAGAAAGAGAAGATAGAAAGATAGATGATATGCTAGGCTATCAAAGTAGTGTGTCACAGGTTTAAATGTTGTAGCTCAACAGGTGGGAGTACATGGAAGAAAATGGAAATTGCAACACCCAGAAGGAGTGGTGCTACATCGCTGCAATTGAACATGCAGGGTGAGTGTTAGGTTGTGATTCTTCGATGATTACACTTTCAGATCCCTCTGACCGCAAGTTTGGACAACAATCAATACAGGATGTGCCCACCACGAGCTGCAATACATTGATGAATTCGTCGATGCATGGAGTCAATAAGGCCCTGGATCGCTTCATGAGGAATTGTGGCCCATGCTTGCTGCACTGCACGGGTCAGTTGTTCCAGAGTTGTGGGTGGCTGAGGACAGTTGGCCAGTTGTCGACCCATCAGGTTCCACACATGCTCAATAGGATTGAGGTCTGGGGATCTGGCAGGCCATTCTAAGGTTGTGATGTCGTGGAGAGCTTCTCTGGAGATGCATGCAGTGTGAACCCGGGCATTGTCCTGCTGAAACGTCCCATTAGCAATGTTCGCTATCATAGGGACAACCACTGGATTGAGTACCGTATCAACGTACTGTCGAGCAGTCATAGTGCCCTCAACAAGCACTAATTGTGATTTTACATTAAAGCCAATAGCTCCCCAGACCATAATGCTTGGTACTGGCCCTGTGTGCCTCTCGACAATAAGATCTGGGCGATCCCTCTCCGCGGCACGTCGGCTCACACGATTCCGGCGATCACTGCGGGGAAGACAGAAGCGCGATTCATTACTGAAGATGATCCTATGCCAATCGTCGACCCACGTCGATCTTTCTCGACACCAGGCCAGCCTTACACGTCGCTGTTGTGGGGTCAATGGAACACCTTCTGCAGGGACACAGGCTCGTAAGCCAGCTGCACGCAGGCGATTACCAACTGTTTGTTGTGTAACGTGGGGTACCACACCTGCTCGAATTTGCGCTGATGTTGCATGGGGTTCTATCCGGGCCATCCGAATGATGCGGCGATCCTCTCTCACAGTTGTGTGTTGCGCTGGGCCTGTGCCAGGTCTACGAGTGTGGGTACCTTCATTTGAACACTGCTACCATACACGTTGTACCGTAGATGCCTGTCGGCCAACACGTGCAGCGACAGTCCTTAGCGATAATCCAGCCTCACACAGCCCAATTATTCGAGCCTTCTCAAACGGTGACAGTTGTTGATAGCGTGCTCTTCTCTGTCATTGAGGCATGTTTGACGGGGAACATTTCACTGCATAGACTGCAAGTCAACTACGCTACACCAGAGTCCTTATACTGGAGTTGATTCCTTCGCAACCAATCACGTGGGGAGACCTGTAGCAACAATCCAGTGGGTCTGAAGCTTTGATCGTTTACATACCTACACGGCATCGTTCCATATCTTGAAAATCAACACAAACGACCATTGCCTTCATGGTGTTGCAATTTCCATTTTTTAAAGTGTATTTAGCGTCAAGCATAAATATGTAACATAGAACTGAATTACATCCTACAAAGCTCAATAAGTAAGTATAATAAGACGTTGCAGTGATGAACTACAACAGCTGTTAGGCCTGCTAGTGTGCCGTAAAGTAGTAGAGTAACGGCGCAGTAAAGAAGTACACCATTAGCATGGTATGCAGAGAGAAGGTGATGGGCCCCAGAGGATAAAAGGTTGAATAGAAAGAATCAGAATACTAACAAAACGGAAACATATATTTAAGCGTCAACAAGAAATATACCCTTTCTTTAAATTCGGACATCAACATAATGAAGCCAGCAATGAAGATACTAGGAACAGCTCTAAATCAGTAGTTACGAAGCAAGAATATGCCACATTTACGAATTACAATTTGACAGCGGGAATATATCCGGTAGGCAAATATGGAGTTTGTAGTGACGCACATGTAATTGCAGGATTGTAGAAGACAAGGTGATGAAGGAACTTCAAAAAGTGGAAAAGAAGGAGAATATGATAGAATTTGAGGAAAGGGGGGAGTGAGGAGTAACAAATGGGTGGTACGAGAAAGAGATTCTTCGCGCAGTAGCTTATTTGTAGAGAAATTCTCGTGTTCAACAACCATTAGGTATCACAAGCACGTAAATAGGTGTATGTAGTTAACATTCGCCTGTCCTGAATATAGTTCCAGTTCTAAAAAAAGATAAATCTTACATCACGATAGCTAACATTAACACTTGCTGGCTGAAAGAAAATGTACATAAGAAGCCAGGTCTTAAAAAAACCCTCGACCAGAAAGCCACAACGGAAATGCCCCTATCTTTCGCTCGAAACGCTTTTCCAAAGCCAGTACCTATGCCCAAATTGGCCACAACGGTTTTTTGCCTTTTGAAAACGTGGACCAACAGGTGGACTGAGAAACTGACAACGAGGTTTAACCTCCGGACACAGCACTGCTGTCGGGGTCTCATCCCCAGTCTCTTCGCTCTTCACTGGACTCTGTTGGGTGACTCTCGCTGTACAGGGTTCACCCACCGCACCGCCGTGAAAGGGCTTTGTCTCCAGGAGAACCACCTGCCAATTGACCTTCAGCGTGGATTGGAGAGGGGTTTATACTCCACACGCTGAACACTTCTACTTGGCCATGCTTCTCCCGGCAAGCACTACCACCACTACGACTACTACAACTAGGACAACTTCAACCTCCACCGCCTCAACCACCACCGTCGCAACATCTACTGCATCAACTCTAAACTGTCCTTCACACTACACAGGGATAGTGTGCACTGAGTCTGACCCTACACCGTCAACTTCTACGCCGACACGCGACTTGCATATCCCACCAGCGCCTCAGCAGAACTACAGCAGAGGAGTAACACCTAAACACCCATCAACTCAGATTGAGAAAAAGTCACCCTGTAGAAGAAATTGGAGAGAGACTCCATTCATCTTCAGCACCACGTACCAGACGCCTTGGACGATTCATTCTACCCAACCCCACCAAACCCTGCCTCCAACATCGATTTCCCAACTCTTTCACAAGCCAACAGACCAGTCACCTCCATCCACACTATCCAACCCCGCCCACAAGGCACGCACAGTTTCCTGCTTGTCAATCCCTAACCTGAGTATGTTCCTCTCAACATATCTTCAGAACAGTTCATCAATTCCACATGAAACGGGAGGACAACGCCGACATTCGTCCAATATCTAATGGGTTCATCATAAAGGTTAATGGTGAGGAAGCCGGCTACAAATTGACTCATACCATGGGAGCGGCCCAATTGGGATCTTCAACTCCTTTCAAGCATCTATCCCAACCTGCGAAAAAAACACCCCCACCACCACCTCGGTACAGCCTGTTCAGCTGTGTGATCAGGGGGAGTTGACCCGGACATGCATGATGATGTCATTTACCAAGAACTTATTGCTGAAAACATCCCTGTGAAGAAAGTATTTCGCATTCGCAATTCATCCGGGCCGACCTTCATGGTCAGATTACTCCTGCCCACCATCGCCGACGTTGGTCGTCAGTTATTGATCGAAGTGTCGCTCTTTAAACAGCATTACAGTGTAGAAACTTCGAAGGCCCCTCCACCACAGCCCATATGCTGCGAGCGGTGTCTGTTTTATAACGAATTGAGTACCACTCATTGCAGGGCTCAACAGCCGGTCTGTGGGCACTGCTCACAATCCCAACCTACCAACAAGTGTCCAAACACTCAGTTCCTACCCCACTGCAAAACCTGTGGTCAGGCCCACCCTGCATATTCCCGACTCTGCAAAGCCCGTCCTCCTCCTCCTCTCGAAAATCGCCCCGATCTGGTAGCCCCATTCAAAACCATACACCCTTCCACTACTCTCACAAATACCATCTTCGCTCCACCCTCTATAAAGGACATCGTCAAGTTCTTCACCCTATCACTCCTGAATATCTTCCCTTATCAACGTCAACTTGTCCTCTCCCCACTCGGATCCACATCCCCCACATCCCCCACATCCCCTACATCCCCACTCCTTCTGCGAATCCGTGAACTCTACCGTGTACTTCCCAGCCAGATCCTTCACATTGCTACAATTTACACCCACCAGCGCTGCCACCTTACCATGGACATTACCTACCTTCACCCCACATTTCAGCACTATCTCATCCTACCTCACCTCAACCTCCATAGCCGTTCACCCAACGAGATTCAACACATTCACACCTTTCTCAGCCGTATTGACTCGTCTCTAATCCCACTCCCAGGTCCCCCTGCCCTTCCAGCCAAACCACTTCAGACGCTGTCATTTCTTACAACTCCCTTATCCACCTGCTAAACGTTTCCTCTCCCCTAGCATCGGCAGTGACCATCTCCCCAACCTACTCCAAATACCCTTACACTCCTCCAGGTCAAATCCACCTCTCCCTCGTCTAATACGAAACTTTGCAAAAGCCAATAGGTCCGGTTACTGTGAACACATAGAAAGGTCCCTCTCACAATCACCCCCAATCCCACTGATGCCCAATCCGTAGACACCCTAGCCAACTTCATCCAAACCACCATAACCCATACCTAAGAAACACACATCCCCACCTCACCAAACCCCGCCTACCTCTCAGTTTCCTCTATCTCCAGAAACTCTCCCAGTCTTACCTATGTGAATACTCCCGCACACGTGACCTCTATTTCCTTCGCCTTCATCGTCAGACACTGCGAACTGTTTCCCGTTACCTAAAAGATAACCGTCGCAAAACTTGTTCCCAGACCTGCACGACCCTCACCTCCATACTTGCCACACCCTCTCAAGTTTGGTGCAAGCTATCCTCCCTAATCGAACAACACAGCATCCCTTCCTACCCCGTCATCCACAACGGAAAAGCTCCAACCAACACCCAGGAAAAGTTGGAGATATTCTTTTCTCATTTCCGCAAGTACTTCAGCCGTTCGCAATGCCGCTTTTCACGACCTTCAGATACTACCCTCTACTAGAACACCCTTTCTTCCCCTCTCTCCAACATCTCCTACACACACCCTACCCCTTTAATACCCCTATAACCGCCGCCGACATAACCAACGCCCTAACCCGCACCCGTGACACAGCCCTAGGTCCTGACCAAATCCGATACCGCCATATCCGTCAAGCACCATTTGAACTCATCGTGTTCCTAGCATCCCTGTATACATTCATCCTAACCTCAGGCTTCTATCCGTCCTCCTGGAAAATACCCACAAAGCTCCTGTTCCCAAAACCGGGAAAAGACCCCTCTGACCTAGATTCACACTGCCCCATCTGCCTCATCACATTCCTTGCCAAAATCCTAAATAAAAGCCTCATCCTTCAAATACACCCAAACATGCGTTCACTCCACCTTCTACCCTCATCCCAATGTAGTTTCCGTCTCGGTCTCTCCACCTCTCATCAGCTTCTCCACCTAATCCAATCAATAGCCTATAACTTCAACCTAGCCCGACCGTCACATCTGATTACCTTCGATTTTACCCTGGCTTTCGATTCTGTATGGCATCCCGCCCTAATTTTCAAGTTCCATTTCTTCATGTTCCTTTTCTTCTACATCCAGTTCTTCGCTGCCTATCCCAGCAACCGAATCACCCGTATAACACTCAATAGCCATCTCTCCCCGCCCTTCCCCACGACAGTAGGTGTACCCCTAGGTTCTCCTCTATCCCCACTGCCATTTGTCCTTTTTGTAGCTGACATCCCCCAACCACCACCACCGATCCAAATCCTCCAATTTACCGATGACACCAACATTTGAGCCCCACGCCTGTCTGTCCAGAGCATCAACAAATCCCTGCAGCCCGTCCTGAACACCTTCACCTCCTGGTGCGATCGATGGTTCCTCCGCCTCAATCCTTCCAAAACGCAGTCTATCCTAATCGACCTCTAAAAGGGCTCTTTTCCATCACCCGCAATCCGGCCACCCTCCGACTCATCATCCATGAGGCCCCATTCCGTACCCAACCATCCCTCAAACACCTAGGCATCACCATAGACCAGCACCTCACATTCCGCCCTCAGTTCCTCAACCTTAAATCCAAATCCTCCAAAAGGTCTCATCTGGTATATCGGCTCGCCGGCACCAGCTGGGGTCTTAACACAAAACTCCTCCTCCTCGCCTACAAATCCTTTATCCGGTCTGCCATTACGTATCGTCACTCCACCTGGGCGGCCATAAATCACACCAAATTCAACCGATATCATTCCCTCCTGTCCCTAGAACGCCGATTTGTCCTATTTTCCTGCGACTCCCGCCCTTATTTCATACCAAGGACCTTTATGACATCTTCCCTTTCCGCAAACTTGATACTCACGTCTCCCTATTCTTTCAGAGATTCCTCGACAAGGCCCTCCCTCGATCCCAACAACCCGGTTACATTCCAATCCCTACAGAACAACCTAACACCCCCTACTACATCTTATCCCCACACCACTAACACCGCATACTCACTCAACCCACAGACAGGCTAACCCATGGGAACAGATTGTACTGAGGTAAAACCTTACCTTCAATCCAACCCACCTTCTACACTCCACTTCCCCAATAGTCATTGTCAAGCGACTACAGTTTTCTGTTCAGCAAAGGCTGAACTCACCATTAACCTTGCAGTATAACCATTAACAGTTCATCTTTCAAATATTGTAACACTGAACTATGTAACATTTCGTTCATAACTTCACATGTACATCTAATTCAGTCAGTCAGAAACAATTTGTAATATATCTTAGAAAGAAAAATCGAAAAAGTGCCCCCCTCCACATACCTGTAATAAAGTTATCCCGCTATCACGTCTCATTCAACCACGCAGTCCATTAAAGCTACCCCAGAAATCACAGTACCGTTCCATTCACCTCATCCATCCGTACTCCTGCCAGACCACACCATCTCTCCTGGCCAGAGAGAGGGTGTTGTCCTCTAGGTGGTCCGCCCCATCCATTAAAACTACCCCAGAAATCACAGTACCGTTCCATGCACCTCACCCATCCGTCACTCCTGCCATACCACACCATCTCTCCTGGCCAGAGAGAGGGTGTTTCCCTCCAGTTGGCCCGCCCTATCCATTTAGGGTGGGGAATGAAAACATTTGATGATGATGATGATGAAAAAAGGAAATAAGGCTAGATGTGCCAAGGAAAATTCTGAGTCAAAATAGTCTAGTGATTTTCTTGCTCACCAAACTGCACGATGTAAAGGATGGTATAGGACAAATAAGACGACACACAGGCCATTGATGTTCCATCACTCCGTAACTATGCGACTTCGACTTGTGAGGGGTGGAGCCCGGGTTATATAGCACTATGGAAAAATCTGGAAGCATTGATTACAGAGAGCCATCGTTTTCCGGAACAATGACGTCACCATCACATGTCCATGAGCAGACGTTGCAGCAGGCGAGCAAGGCAGTACGTAGCGAAGGCAGAAGCATAACAGTCCAAAAGTGAGGCGGCAGCAGAAAGTAAGAATATAGAATTACGATGAAACTTGCATAGTTGTAGATAGAGCCTGTTACAACACCCATCTCCATCATCTTTCTCAACATCCAATCATTCCACTCCAAGCGTCTCCACCGTCAGGATCTCACCATCGAATACTCCTCACCTGTCTTCCTCCTCAAAGAAACCATGCTGCGCCCCCATTCCTTTGCCCACCTTCCCGCCTTTGCATTTCACCTTGCTGAGCACCCCCATGACGTAGGCCATGGGGGGTCAGCTATAACAACCACCTCGTCCCTTCTTATTCGTAGCCACACCCCTCCTCAACCCCCTTCCATCCCCGAATGCATCGCTGTATCCGTTTACTTCCGATCCCGAATCCTTCACTTCGCTTCCATATGCCATCGGTCACACATTCCGTTAACTCTATACTACCTCACCCATCTCTCTGACACCTTCCCCCACTCCCTACTTCTCACTGACCTAAACCACACCTAGCGATTCCGCCGTGAATTCAATGTCCTACAATAACTTCTTAGTGATAGAGACTGTTCCCTTGTCCCCATCCCAGGTCACACCTGCCCCCCCCCCTCCAACACCACACCGGATAACATCATAGTCCACAACTCCCTCGTTCACCTCCTGAAAGTCCAACTCCTACCCGGCATCGGCAGCGATCAACTTCCCGTCCTCCTCCAGATTCTCTCCACCAACAACCACCCTACCCCTCCTCCACCAATACTCATCGTTGGATATTCAAAAGCAGACTGGCTATCCTACCGTACCCATCTATCTCAAGCCCTAGCAACCTCTCTTCTTCCCCCCTCTGATCAACAATCCATCGACCACCTCAATACTACAATCCTTTCCGTTATTTCCTCTACTTCTGATTATAGCATCCCAACCACTCTCAGATGCCCCTTACAGCCAAGACTTCCACCACGCTTTGTCCGCCTACAGAAGCTCTCCCAGTCTTAACTCCGAGTATTCACATCCTCCCTCGACCCATATTTCCTTCGCTTTCACCGGCGAACACTCCGATCCATCCGCAACTATCTTGTCACCCATTTCCGCCGTTCTTGGTCCCAAACGTACGCCAATCTCTATTCTCTTCACGCCCATCCCTCCAAATACTAGAGAAAACGCAATAGTCACCTAGGCTCCAAATCCACACCCCTATACACAATTCTCCATCATGGCTTAGCTCCAGCCATCACCAATAAGAACTTGTGATTTTTGCCGAACTCTTTCACAACCGCTTCAACACACATCCTGATTCCGATTTTGACTATATCGACTCGTAACTCTACCTGGCCTTAGCATCTTCACCGCCACTCACTCGTTCCACTTCCCGTACCCTTTCCAATCACCTCCTAGTCACGCACATCGCACCGTCTGAAATTCAATCTGTCCCCTCTAAATCCCGGCACACCGCCCCAGGTCCTGATAAAGCCCGTTACCTCCAAATCCATCAAACCCCATTACCCCTTCTAACCATCCTGCCTACCCTCTATATCTTCATCCTCAGAACCGGACTGTATCTCACGCCTTGGAAACACACTACCATGCTCCTCCTTCCAAAACCAGGCAAACCACTTTCCGCATTTGTCTCCTATAGCTCCATCATCCCCATCTCTCTTCTTGACAAAATCCTAGACAAAATTCTAGTCCGCCGTCTCCATCCCCACCTCCAAAATAACCTTCTGCTTCCCCCTTCCAAATTCGGTTTTCGTCCTGGACTATCCACATCTGACCAAATCCTACACCTTGTCCAGATAACATCAAATAATTTCAACCACGCCCGTCCTACACTACTCATCACTTTTGACTTCCACCTAGCCTTTGACTCCTTCTGGCACCCTGCACTCCTGTTCAAACTCCGATTCTTCACTATCATAATCTCCTACGTCCGACTCTTTTCATCCTATCTCTCCAATCGACCCACCGAGATTTCCATCAACCACCGGGTCTCTTCTCCTTTTCTCTTACCCTAGGTGTCCCCCTAGGTTCCCCTCTCCCACTCCTTCTCTTCATACTATTCTTCGTCGACATTCCCTAAGTCCCCCAACCGCTTTAACTGTACAAATTTGCTGATGACACTGCCATCCTCGTTCTTCTCCATTCCCTTCAGTCAGTTTACCAGGAAATCCAAACCCACTTAAATGCCTTCACATCCTGGTGTGACCGATGGCACCTGAAGCTTAAACCTACCAAACCGAAGCCATCTTCTTCCGTCATTGTCTTGGCATGACTAGCAACTCATCATTCCCAACACCCCTATACGAACCCAAACATTCCTTAAATACCTTGCGATACATTTCGACCAACACGTCACCTTCCGCCGACATTTCCTTCACCTCAAAACCAAGACTGCCACCCGTGCTCTTTGGTGAGTCGCTTGGCCGACAATGAGTGGGGTCTGAATTCCTCCCTCGTCATCCTCACCTATAAGACGTTTGTTTGACGCCCTGTCATTTATGTCCTCACCGCCTGGGTAGCCGCCGCCCAATCCCACCCGAACCTCTTCTGCCCCCTCCTCTCCATCGGAAGCCGTACTGTCCTCGATGCCCTCCACCTTCCGTTCACGTACCATATCTCCGATCTCTACGACATCCTCCCCACGGAGGAGGTAGTTCAGGAAGGGATAATATCGGGCGAAGGCTCGTTGGATTGCGCGTTGGAAATGGGTGAGGACGTAGGTGTCGGAATTTTGTCCCACAGTAGTTCCTTCTCTTGCCAGTAAATCTACTGACATGAGGCTGGCGTGTTTGATCACCCTTAAATACCACCGGATTGAACCTACCAGCATGGTTAAATTCACGTTAAATATTACGAATATCCAGTACCTGGGACTCAGAAGGTTAATGAGCAATGCTTCAACCGCAATTGTATTGTTTATATTTGAACAGGCATTAAATTGATATACTTCATAGCACAACGGAATTTTTTATCTTATAATAGTTGTTTGTGGCCTCCTGGTGATCGTGATCGTTAAGGTGTCAATTCTGTGTGGTCCGACACCGTGGTTTTTCGGTCCGAATCCCGATGCTCGAAAATATTTTCCAGATTATTCGCTGGCATGATGTACCGAGCTATCATTGGAAAGATGGAGTGGAACGACATTAGTTGACGGATAAGTTTCAGTGGTGTTTTTAAAAATAAATAAGAATGCAATATGAAGAAAACTTTGGAATTCAAGAGGACAAATTTGGGTAAACATTCGTCTATAGGAGGAGGGTTCAGGGTTGGAATAATTTACCGAGGATGATGTTCAATAACTTTCCATCTTCTTTGAAATTATTTATAAAAATACTACATAAACAACTGTAGGGAACCTGCCACTTGAGCGACTGCCATAAATGCAGATCAGTGGTGAGTGATTGTTTGATTGATTGGTGATTCGTCCACCGGATAGAAACATTAAGCCTTGAGCAAATCCCTTGATACTATACTACAGGAGTAGGCCATATGCCAGCGTCGGATTTAACCCGCCATTCATTTTAATATTAATATTTCCTTTGACGAGGTTGACTTCAGGAAGGACATCTGGTCGTAAAACTCGCTGCGAGTATTCTTTTCACTTCATGACGGACCTCATATAGAAACGGGACAAGGGTTAGACACACACACATACACTAGTATTGTTTATAACACTGACGATCATGAGCTGAACGCAGGGTTTACCGTAAATGGTGAACTGGTAATATCATACAAATTATGTAAGAAACTGGATTATATATTTGAACTGTATAATCTCTATAGCTGGCAGAACTGACGTAGTAAAAGGGTAAAATAGTTAGATGTTCATGCTTATTGTTGTCTTATAGGCGCGAACATTCATTTGTCGACGCCAGTACAAACGTTAGAGGTGAGAGAGCATTCCTTCATTGAACCAAGTTTCCTCCAAGTCAGAGCGTCCCTTTAGAATGCAGTCGAGGGGGGCACATAACAAGACAGAAGCGGCAAGTGATGCCACCCGTAGCTATTCTATAGAAGAGTAAGTTTCACAGCAATTTGTACGACAGGTTGGTGTGCAATCATTTGCATTCCATCACATTCAACTCATTATCACGCTATACAAATACGATTAATTAATATGCGTCCTTGTTGAAGACTGGTTACACTTTTGGTTTGTCTTGAATTGTTTACTACACTGAAGAAGCTTGCGTTTCGTTTAAATAGACTGACCGTTTGTCGTCAGTGTGGTAACTTGTTCCTCACTCACACTATCTTTGTACAAGTTGAAAGTCAGATTTGATCATTATGTAAACGATAATCACTTTGTGAATTGTAACTCCTATCTCTTAAAATTCACCTTCGTATTCCGAGGCGGATGTTTGACGCAACACGCAGAAGCAGTCATTCCATGGTTTTCATGCGTACTAGTTTTTCCATTAGAAACTCACAATGCGCATGTCCTCTAGACGTAGAGTGGCACTTTCAATGATGTCAGCAACATTGTATTTTCCCAACCTGGAAGCGGGATGTTTTTTTTTTTTTGCAAATAATATTCTTTTTGTAAAACTTGTCTTCGTCCTAGGTTATCAGAAATGATAGAATGCAGGCTCTTAAATCTTCAAAACTCTAGCGTTTCGCCAAAGTGTGGCAGTGGCCTCATCAGTTGGATTCCACACTTATCCAAGAGCCTGCACACTGGAGTATTTTAATTAAACACTGGTCAAAATTATTTAATGGGATTTTCTAACTGGAAATGCAATTTTTTTGTGTGAGATATTGATATATTGTTATGACGTATCATAAAGTAATTTATTCTTACAAACAGGAATCAGACTCTTGTAGTTCGTCGGATTCTCGTTTTTCCTCGTCATCCTCTTCGTTATTATCTGTTTCCGGAAGCAAAAGAGACATAGTTTCCGGAGAGAAGGGCTTGCTTTTCTTTTGCGTTTTTTTCTTAATGGTGCTTAGGAATGGGACGTAGCTTAAAAGGAATCTATTTAACACGTCTACTTTCTCTTGAAAACTTTCTTGCAACGTTTTACTGTAAACTCTGAAGTGTTTGATGTGAGCCTCTGTCGCTTCTTTGGACAAGTCTGTAGCTTGGTTCTAAAAGAGCCAATGTCATTTTCTAAAATCGAAATTGAGATATTAACTGATACAAACTCGTTTATCCTGGCTTGCAACATGTTAAAAGGACCAATGTCTCTGTTAAGTACTAAACGAACAGCTAACGTTTAATTAAATAAGCCCTTGCCAATAATGTTAGATTACAAATTAAGATTAGAGACCTGGCAATTTTTAAAGAATACGATAGAAAAAATTAGCATTTAATAAGGTGACTTCCACAAAGAAAGTATAAAGTTATTTAAAGTTAGTTGTTGAAAACAATAATTGGAAAACTATAAGCAAATGCTCATAGCTCAAAACCAGGTTTTTTGACATTGGCCCTTTTAGAACCAAGCCAAAGAATTGTCCCATCGATAGAAGTGAATGTACAATGTTGTACAATTACATAAAATAGAATCTGTTAATTCCGTGCAGAATTCATGTACTAAAACTCTAGATTTAATTTTAACAAGTTTGGCAAGTATCATAAATGTAACGAGAGAATTTCTTCCTATAATACCTGAAGACTTTCACCATCCTGTATTGCCAGATGAATTGTCTATCAAACGAACCAATCCTTCCATTAAACCTCAAGTGGTTGAAAGTTACAATTTTCATGATGTTAATTTCTATAAACTGTAACCGGGCGAGTTGGCCGTGCGGTCAGGGGCACGCTGCGGTGAACTTGCATCCTGGAGATAGTGGGTTCGAATCCCACTGTCGGCAGCCCTGAAGATAGTTTTCCGTGGTTTCCCATTTTCACACGAGGCAAATGTTGGGGCTGTACCTTAATTAAGGTCACGGCCAGCTTCCTTCCAACTCTTAGGCCTTTTCTATCCCGTCGTCGCCATAAAACCTATCTGTGTCGGTGCGACCTAAAGCAACTGGCAAATATATATATATATATATATAAACTGTATGTTAAACTACAATATGAATTGTGGAAGGAATTAACCTTAGGGATCCAAATGAGGCACTTACTTGTTTGTACAGAATACCTAATTCGGTGGGGAGCCTCCGTGGCTCAGACGGCATCGCGTCGGCCTCTCACCGCTGGATACCGTGGTTCAAATCCCGGTCACTCCATGTGAGATTTGTGCTGGACAAAGCGGAGGCGAGACAGGTTTTTCTCCGGGTACTCCGATTTTCCCTGTCATCTTTCATTCCAGCAACACTCTCCATTCTCATTTCATAGCATCTATCAGTCATTAATATATCACTTTGGGAGTGGTGACCCCATCGTACTAACAGCCTATATTTGTTTCATTCATTACATCCCTGCCCCGGTCAATGACTGGAAAACAGTTGTAGGTTTTCATTTTCACTTAATTCGGTGATGGAGGATGCTGTATTGTAGCAAAGATTTTATAACGTATCCATGTTGGCATACCAAAAATATAATTTGTTTATTTAAGCTAAAAGAATATCACTGACAGCGATCTAAATTTTCAGAGCATCATTTCAAAAAATACAAATACACCAGAAGAGAATCTAAATCTCAGATCAAATATGCATAAATTGCTGAATCTGACAAAAATATTAAAACTAGTCCTGAAGTTTTTGGAATTCCATTAAATGCCTAAGGAAGAGAAATATGCTTACAAATTCAATGACATTTGTTGGTACATCACTAAATAATAGTAAGGATATTGAGACAACTTTGCTTAGTTTTTTAAAAGTATTTATTCAGACCAATAATCCTTTGACATTATTACCGAATCAAATAAAGTATCTCACGTCTTGCCAATATACTGTACAGTATCAGTAGCGAGGGTGAGTATCGGGAGTCAATTAAAAATGTTAAATCGAGTAGGTGAAGAGGGCCTGATGATATACCTGTGTACGTATTAAAATAATGTTCTGAAATACTGATGAAATGAAATGAAATGTCGTATGGCTTTTAGTGCCGGGATATCCCAGGACGGGTTCGGCTCGCCAGGTGCAGGTCTTTCTATTTGACTCCCCTAGGCGACCTGCGCGTCGTGATGAGGATGAACTGATGATGAAGACAACACATACACCCAGCCCCCGTGCCAGTGGAATTAACCAATTAAGTTCAAAGTCCCCGACCCGGCCGGGAATCGAACCCGGGACTCTCTGAACCGAAGGCCAGTACGCTGACCGTTCAGGCAACGAGTCGGACTGAAATACTGATGAAATCTTTATGTGAAATATATAATTTACTGATAAGTAACCAAATATTTCCGAATTTATGGACTATTAGCAGAGTATGCCCTATCTTCAAGTCTGGTGATAGTCAAAGCTGGAAAATTATAGACCTGTATCAGTATTGTGCGATCAGGCGAAGGTTTTTGAAGAAAATTTATGGTCGAATTTTTGCAAATGTAAAATGTTAAATTACTCCCTTTCAACATGTTTCCTTGCAAATGTTAGTTAAGTTTATTTTAATCGAATGGATAATAAGAACCAAACAGATATGATTTACAGTGATCATAAGGAGTTGTAACTCATTGTGAATTCCGCCGCAACATTTCCGATATTTCGTATAGATACCCGTTCAAACTATCATGAAAGTAATAATTTATTAAATTAAATAACACGATTCGCCTGTAAACTTCGATTTAAAAAGAAGTTAAAGAGAATACACAGTAATTTCACTGGATAATTACGGTACTTAACAGTTTTTGAATTGTTGAAGATTCTATTAGAATTGTTGACGATTGTTGCTACATGCACATGGTAGTTGTGTAAATAAATACAAAATCAGCTGATTACTATATTCCGATAATTTGTAGTCTTAGTTACCTGCATACTTTGTACTTTCCACCTTCGTTTATTAATCGAGTAAAAGTTAACATTGCCGGGCTGAGTGGCTCAGACGGTTAAGGCGCTGGCCTTCTGTCCCTAACATGGCAGGTTCGATCCTGCCTCAGTCCAGTGGTATTTGAAGGTGTTCAAATACGTCAGCCTCGTGTCGGTAGATTTACTGGCACGTAAAAGAACTCCTGCGGGACTAAATTCCGGCACCTCGGTGTCTCCGAAAACCGTAAAAGAGTAGTTAGTGGGACATAAAGCAAATAACATTAATTTATTAAAAGTTAATATTCAAATTCCTATAGCCCAATAATATTGCAGTTCAACCCCCGGCGTAGTTTTGACAGAAATTATTGTAGACAACCTCTTATTTTTCAGCATCTAAAGACACTTTTATTCTCCGTCCCGCGTAGTAGTTAAAATAATAGTAATCCACCAACGGTAAAAATTCATATAACCACATTTCAGCTGAGAATTGTACTGTAGATACAGTATATTTAGATAGTACCGTATCTTGTCTGTTATATTCGTGTGTATCTTTCGTGTGGATCTATTAGAGCATAGTACTAATAATAATCTGTCTAAGCATTTAGCTTTGTTCGTAATCTTTGAGTACAGTAGTTCTTGCAAATTTCAAACTTGCAATTGTCATTTCTGTTTGTGCTTAGTAGTGACATTCGGTACCGGTAATGTAATTAGGATACGTCTGAACGTAGTTTAAACTTATTGTAGTGTACTGTACAGTAGTATACGAGTAATATTTTATTAGAATTTAGCGTGCTTATCTTATTACTGTAAAATATTTGTGTAGTACCGGTATAGTAGAGGTATCTGTAGAAACTATTTTACTAAAACTCTGTTGTTGTAATTAGGATAGGCTTAATTGCAGTTTAGATTTGTGTAATTCTTCTGTATTCCTTTCGGTATTTAGTAATTAACAGGTGTTGTAGGATAAAAAGAGAATTGGACTAAGTAGTATTGTAGTGTAGTCGTATATTAATAACCTTATTGTCGTGCGATCTTTGAGTACTATCCCAGACAATATATCCCTCCGTTATTTTTTTTTCACATAAGATATTTTATTTTTCCTTTTATTTTGATTTTTTTCGTAAAGAATGGCTAAGGAGTGCAAGTGTAGGGACTGTGGGTGTGGCGAGGCATTGAGGGGTATGAGGGAGGAGATGGAGTGTTTGAGGGAGATGATTAGGATTCTCACGGAAGACAGGAAGGAAGATATGCCTCCATCAAACAATGTACAGGTTACAGTAGGTGTACAAGAGGGAGAGGAAGGAAAGGGGGGAGTTGTAGAAGACAGGTGGTCTAATGTTCTAACGGGAAGGAGAGTGCGGGCTAAGGGCTCTATTCAGGATCAGAATTCAGGACAGGTGTCTGTGCGAAATCGGTACGAGCCACTCCAGGTACAGCAACAGAGGGAAGATGACGAACAGGGAACTGTTGCTGAGATGTGTGGAAGTAGGAGGAAGGGAAAAGGTAGGAAAGGGAAATGTAGAGTAAAGGATAGAAAAAGACAGGTGGAACAGGGTCATGGGTAGCAGAAATGGGAGGAGGAAGTAGCTTCTGTAGCTATCAGGAAAGATAGGGCTGACCAGGAGGGGAGGGGATCAAATGTGGTGGGTAGGGTTGAGGCTCTGGTCATGGAGGATTTCATCGCTAGACATGTGGGTAAATTGTGTGGAGGAAAGGGAACCAGGGTAGAGCGTTATCCAGGAATTAGGTTGAGGCAGATGTTGAGGAAAGTAGAAGAGAGGGAGGAAGGGAAGGAGAAGGTGGTAGTGTTTCACGTTGGTACCAACAACGTAAGGCAAACTGATATGAGTACCAACATAGTTGGGGATGTGTGGCATCTGGTAAATGCAGCACGGATAAAATTTAAGAAAGCGGAGATTGTTATCAGTAGAATTCTGTGTAGGAGGGATACTGACTTGAAAGTGATTGGGGATTTAAATGAGACTATGGAGTGGGTATGTGGGAAACTGGGAGTGAAATTTCTAGATCTTAATGCGTGGGTAGGAGATAGGGATCTGCGCTCAGATGGCCTTCACTTAAACCACAGTGGTACGTATTGTTAGGAAATTTGTTTGGAAGTGTAATAGGGAGGTACATTCAGGGAAACGGGGTTGTCTAGGGAGCGGTGATAAGTCAAGTAGGGATGATATAAAAATGTTAGTGTTGAACTGTAGAAGTATTGTAAAGAAAGAAATAGAATTAAGTCATTTAATAGATATATATATTTACCAGATATTGTAATAGGAGTTGAATCATGGCTGAGAAATGATATAATGGATGCAGAAATTTTCTCACGGAACTGGAGAGTGTATCGTAGAGATAGGATAGGAATGGTGGGAGGGGGAGTATTCATTCTGGTGAAAGAAGAATTCGTAAGCTACGAAAACGTTGAGGATGAAAAACATGAAATTCTGGTTGTAAGGCTCATTTCTAAGGATAATAGGCAACTTGATTTTTTTGGAGTGTACAGACCGGGAAAGAGTGGCGCTGACACGGATTCAGAAATATTTGATAAGATAACCAGCTATGTGGGAAACGATATAGAAAGGAATGTGATTGTAGCGGGGGATCTGAATTTACCAAATATCAGTTGGGAAGGAAATGCGAACGACAGGAAGCATGACCAACAAATGGCAAATAAGATAATATGGGAAGGACAGCTGATTCAGAAATTGATGGAACCAACTAGAGGGGAAAATATCCTGGACGTGGTGCTGGTAAAACCAGATGAGCTCTATAGAGAAACCGAAGTAATAGATGGCATTAGTGATCATGAAGCTGTTTTTGTCGTAAATAAAAATAATGGTGTTAGAAAGGAAAGTCTTAAAAGTAGGACTATTAGGCAGTACCATATGGCTGATAAAGCAGGCATGAGGCAGTTTTTTAAAAGTAACTATGATCGGTGAAAACGGTAAATAAAAGTGTAAACAGTCTCTGGGATGGGTTTAAAGCAATTGCTGAGTAATGTGAAAACAGGTTTGTACCTTTAAGGGTGCTAAGAAACGGTAAAGACCCACCTTATTATAATAGAGAAATAAAGAGACTAAGAAAGAGGTGCATATTGGAAAGAAAAGAGGCACAAATGGCTGTGAAAGTAAGGAGAAATTGAAGAAACTTACTAGGAAATTGAATCTAGCAAAGAAGGCAGCTAAGAATAACATGATGGCAAGCATAATTGGCAGTCATACAAATTTTAGTGATGAATGGAAGGGTATGCATACGTATTTTAAGGCAGAAAAAGGTTCCAAGAAGGACATTCCAGGAATAATTAATGAAGAAGGGAGTGTGTAGGTGAGGATCTTCAAAAGGCAGAAGTATTCAGTCAGCAGTATGCAAAGATTGTTGGTTACAAGGATAATGTCCAGATAGAGAAGGAGACTAATGTTAAAGAAGTATTAAAATTTACATATGATAACAATGACATTTACAATAAGATACAAAAGTTGAACACCAGAAAAGCGGCTGGAATTGATCAGATTTCTGGGGATATACTAAAGACCATAGGTTGGGATATAGTACCATATCTTAAGTACTTATTCGATTATTGTTTGCTTGAAGGAGCTATACCAAATGAAGGGAGAGTTGCTACAGTAGCCCCTGTGTATAAAGCAAAGGGTGATAGACATAAAGCTGAAAATTACAGGCCAGTAACTTCGACATGTGTTGCATGTAAGCTTTGGGAAGGCATTCCTTCTGATTATATTAGACATGTTTGTGAAATTAATAACTGGTTCGTTAGAAGGCAGTTCGGTTTTAGGAAAGGTTATTCCACTGAAGCTCAACTTGTAGGATTCCAGCAAGATATAGCAGATATCTTGGATTCAGGGGGTCAAATGGAATGTCTAAAGCATTTGATAGGGTGGATTATGGGAGACTACTGGCAAAAATGACTGCAAATGGACTAGACGAAAGAGTGACTGAATGGGTTGCTATATTTCTAGAAAATAGATCTCAGAGAATTAGAGTAGGCGAAGCTTTATCTGACCCTGTAATAATTGAAAGGGGAATTCCTCAGGGCAGTATTATTGGACCTTTATGTTGTCTTATATATATAAATGACATGAATAAGGAAGTGGAATCAGAACTAAGACTTTTTGCAGATGATGTTATTCTGTATAGAGTAATAAATAAGTTGCAAGATTGTGAGCAACTGCAACGTGACCTCGATAATGTTGTGAGATGGACAGCAAGCAACGGTATGTTGATAAACGGGGTTTAAATTCAGGTTGTGTGTTTCACAAATAGGAAAAGTCCACTCAGTTTTAATTACTGCATTGATGGGGTGAAAGTTTCTTTTGGGGATCATTGTAAGTATCTAGGTGTTAATATAAGGAAAGATCTTCATTTGGGTAATCACATAAACGTGATTGTAAATAAAGGGTACAGATCTCTGCACATGGTTATGAGGCTGTTTAGGGGTTGTAGTAAGGATATAAAGGAGAGGGTATATAAGTCTCAGGTAAGACCTCAACTAGAGTATGGTTCCAGTGTATGGGACCCTCACCAGGATTACCTGATTCAAGAACTGGAAAAAATCGAAAAAGCAGCAGCTCGATTTGTTCTGGGGATTTCCGACAAAAGAGTAGCGTTACAAAAATGTTGCAAAGTTTTTGCTGGGAAGAACTGGGAGAAAGAAGACGAGCTGCTCGACTAAGTGGTATGTTACGAGCTGTCAGTTGAGAGATGGCGTGGGAGGACATCAGTAGACGAATAAGTTTGAGTGGTGTCTTTAAAAGTTGGAAAGATCACAATATGAAGGTAAAGTTGGAATTCAAGAGGACAAATTGGGGCAAATATTCGTTTATAGAAAGGGGAGTTAGGGATTGGAATAACTTACCAAGGGAAATATTCAATAATTTTCCAATTTCTTTGCGATCATTTAAGAAAAGGCTAGGAAAACAACAGATAAGGAATCTGCCACCTGGGTGACTGCCCTAAATGCAGATCTGTATTGATTAATGGTTTGATTGATTGATTGATTGATTGATTGATTGATTGATTGATCGATCGATCGATTGATTGATTGATTGATTGATTGATTGATTGATTGATTGATTGATTGATTGATTGCGATTCTTCAGAAGCCTTTGATAAACTTGATCACGGTAAACTATTGAAAACCTTTCTAATTATGGCTTGTCCTGGGAGCGTTTGAAATTAATATCATCTTATCTCTCTGTGAGAAGAGAATTTGTAATGTACTCCTAACAAATAACCTGTATTCAATGTTACGTCTGGTGTGCATCAAGGCTCTGATTTAGGGCCTCTCTTTTCACATTATGTATTATTATCGTACCAAACGTCATCAATTATTCAATATGTCTTATGTATGGCGATGATATTAAACTGTCACCAGTCATGGGGATAATTTGAAATTACAGACTGATATCAATAATACGTATATGTTGATATCAGTAAGTGTCTCACGGTAACCTTTCCAAGTAAGAAATCTACAGTACTCTTTGCATATAAAATTTAACGCTGTTTTACGAAGGTCTAAATTAGTAAGATAATTGGGAATTATAATGGATATTACATTGTCCTTTAAAGGTAATATTGAGAAAATTACAAATGATATCTACAAATCCTTCAGTTTTGTGGTTCCGAATTCAAGGGAAATAAAAAAATGTTCGGTACATTTATTGCTCTCTATAATACATATGTGCGTAGTAAACTTGAATATGCATGTATTGTGTGGACATCTCATTATCAGTCCCATACAAATAAGATAGAAAAACGTTCAGAAAATCTTTCTTTGCATTCTGTATTATAAAACGCATTATGCTTCACCACCGATAGGAAAGGTTTCATACAACAACTTGTTAAGTGAATTTAAACTTTCGTAAGTATGTAACAGAAGGGAAATTCTTCAACAATTATTCTCGTGCAAATTCATTAATAATATGAATGATGACAGTGAGCTACCTGCTATGGTGAACTTTACTGTGAATATTACGACTTTACGGACTAAGAAAAGTAATATTTTGAACAGTCCAAAACAGTGTGTGTCACGAAATGTGTTCAGTAGTTAAAATTTCAACAAATTTGTTGCATGTAATCAGAGAATATAGATTTACTATTGCTCTTATCGGAACTTCATGCATCTTGTGTAACCTGCAGTTCTACACAGGTCATATCCTCTGATCTAAAGTCAAATATTGTTATCATTATTTTTAGTTAGTGTAAATAAAACCGGGTGTGACAGGTTTTTATTAAGACATTATTTTAGAACAATTCTATTACTGTAAATATAATTAATATTTATACTAAATACGCTTATGGAAACAACAAGCGTACTAAATTTTTGTTTTATTTATCATGTATGTTTTTAATTTCTATTCTTTTAATTTAAAAATACTCTTTTCTTGTTATTTATTCACAAGTTCTGTTTCGTTCTTTATAATGTGCATTGTGTTGTATAAAAGCCACGTGTAAATGGAGAATGTCTCTGTTGTTTGTATATGTTTAAATAAATAACTGAGGCAGCAAGCTCAAGAACACTGTGCACTGCATGTGTCATTGGATGCCAACTGTACAAATTTGCATAGAGTTCAGCAGTTCCTTTACATTACACAGTGAACTTCTTGACGTCAGTTCTGTGTCCACTAGAAATGGTTTCCAGTGTTATTTTAAACTTCTTTATTTGTTATGGTCTGCCACTTCTTTAAAGAAACGAATTCTTACATGTAGAATTTACAGATCAAACCTCAAAGTTCAAGGACTTTCTTCCTTGGTTTCATTTAGATTGGAGGTTTTCCCACAAATATACCACCGCATTGTTGAAGATGTACTAGTTACAGCATTCCCGACCTTAGCATCGACCATTGTAGATAACAGAGTATGTTGAATGTGTAGGGTTCCACTGAATATTTCAATTTGAGATTTCGTTAATTTCGTGACTTGATATTTCATATGCT
Organism: Anabrus simplex; assembly: GCF_040414725.1. Lineage (NCBI taxonomy): Eukaryota > Metazoa > Arthropoda > Insecta > Orthoptera > Tettigoniidae > Anabrus > Anabrus simplex. The sequence goes on along the minus strand of NC_090265.1, from coordinate 1,226,802,501 downwards.
GAATTTCACCGTTATGAAATACGTTGCACGAATAAATAGAATTTGAATTGACCTGCATTGCCTGGCAGATGAAGGCACTGGATTCGCCCGTATAATTTGTTTCACATAATTGTTATTACTTACCAGTCTCAAAGGTATAAGAGAACTTCGGTATACTTGCATCACTGTCAGAGCTGTTTACAAAATTCTGTTTAACTGGGTCTGTTAGGAACAGTTACATCCCCATTTCGTTATAAGTTCCATATTATGACATCCTTCTGGGGTTTCATTTTCTATAACTTCTTCCAAATATACAATCGCATAGAAGTATGGTCAAGTAGATCATTGCAGCACACATTTCCGTCCCACGCATAGACTCCCCCTGTGGGTGGGGGCGGTAGAATAACACCCACGGTATCCCCTGCCTGTCATAAGAGACGACTAAAAGGGGCCTCAGGGGCTCTGAACGTTGGAGCGTGGGTTGGCGACCACGGGGCCCTTAGCTGAGTCCTGGCATTGCTTCCACTTACTTGTGCCAGGCTCCTCACATTCATCTATCCTATCCGACCTCTCTTGGTCAACTCTTGTTCTTTTCCAACCCCGAAGCTATTAGGTTTGCGAGGGCTCGGGAGTCTTTAATTTTCACGCCCTTCGTGGCCCTTGTCTTCCTTTGGCCGATATCTCATTTTTTGAAGTGTCGGATCCCTTCCGTTTTTCCCTCTGATTAGTGTTATATAGAGGATGGTTGCCTAGTTGTACTTCCTCCTAAAACAATAATCACCACCACCACCACCACAAAGCATAGACTGTACGCTTACACAGCACTCTAGTTTTTGTTTATTTAAAAGGGAATACCAGGAGCAAATGCTCTTAATCGTATTATGTAATATTTCCCATTGTCTTCTTGTGAAATCGCTTTAGGCTTTTTCAATTGTTAAATTGCCAGCGTTTCGCCCCAGTGTAGCAGTGGGCTCGTCAGTTGGATTGCTACACCTTTCTAAGACACCGGCGGCTAGTGCGCCGTTGAGACACAACTGCAAGCCTTTTATGTAGGACAATGCACTGACGCACAGTGGGTAATTTCTAGCATCTAGCCGGCCAAAAATAATATTTTCAACCCTTGTCTTTGGTGCGCATTTTCTGTGAGTCGTGTTTATAAGACTCTTGGGTACAGTAATTAAGTATTGAAAAGTCGCGCTGTCTGATTATCTAATCTCACCGAAGGCGTAAAGTGGCTCTCCTCCGTTAGGGCATCATATTCTGGCGAGGCGAGAGCGCAGTTATTATTATGTGAGGGCTCAATAAAGACGGCAAAACTAAATATTTCTTTAGATTGCAATGTGATTATGTTAGAAGAAGGTATGTATTTTATATAGTATGTAACATTTTCTAAAAATTACTATATTGTTGTCCGGAATATGCACTTAAAAGTCAGATACGGGGTGACCAAGCGCTATCTAATTATACAAATTTGAGCTGACTTTCAAAATGGATTGCCTTTGATTTCCGCAATGAAAGTCTTTTGGATGAGTTATCTAAAACCTTAATGAATAGAAAACTGTGACTTTTTGCTGCGACCAGGCGCGACCATGAGAGTATTTAATTTTTTTCAGAAGCCATGTGCTCTCTAACCCGGAGGTCGATTTACGAGCTGTTGAGGAACACCAGGGAATATAAGCGGAACGATGATATTGCGAATGTTTTAATTGAACATTTAGGATTTGAGGATTGTTCCGAAGATATATCCAAGTCAATAAGGAAATCTGTGAATATTTTGTGTGCTGAAATTCGATCACGCTGGGCAAAATATAGTAGAAAAAGGGACAAATTGCTGAAGTATAAAAGTTGGTTCGAACAGAGAATGAGCCTTGTAGAAGGACGTGCATCACAACAATGTCAGGATGAGCCTGCCAGTACTATAGCTCATTCCATGTTAATAAAACAGTATTGCTCTTATGAGACAACAGGGTTGCCATATCGAACGACTCCGTTCAACGCCATCACGGGAAAACGGCGGCACATACATTTGTGAAATTCAGTATGTAAGTTCAAGACAAAAGACTGAAGAAACTAAGCTACAAATTACTTTTATGAACTAAAGGGGACGTGGGGTTTACAGGGGCCACTTTTGGTTTGTACAGAATCAGAGGTAAACTACGGCACATAAGAAACCTCAGCACTGAAATATAAGGCTCATGGCGAGAGAAAATAGACAAATAATTTTATGGGCTCGAGGAGCGGGAGATGTAATTAATTGCATTTAGTAAATTTATCCAGACAATAAAAGCTAGAAAACAGATGCAATAAATAAATACTGCAGATGACTAAAAAAGATCACAGTATTAATGTTAAAGAAATAAATCACACACGAAGGCTTATCGCATAACTCTCGCTCAACACAATACATTTACGCACTGATTTAAAGCCTAAAATACACACTCAATAAATAAATACTGTAGATGACTTCACTACAGATGTTCAGGGAGGAAACGCATCTATTGGTTGATATCCGAAGCAAAGTGCTGGCAATACCAATGATGGAAACTGCTAGAAGATTCTTCAGAGAGGCTTCCACTTCTGCGGATATTACTGGAGTAGATATAAATTTAATAAACCATCTACGTGCCATCTTAGAAACTCTTTCGTGTGGGTATGCCATTGATTAAGTGACATTTGGCATGTACGCAAAGGAAACTATACAATTGTACTTACAAAAATACAAATCGTACTACATGCCTGTAACTTTGCACAAACTCTTGGTTCATGGAGAGGAGGTCATTGGGCACTGTATTATACCTATTGGACAACTTTCCGAGGAAGCCCAGGAGACCAGGAATAAAGATAATAGGAAACCTTCCAGAAAGACACAAATAATAAATAATCTTTTCCATAGGCTGCTTATATCATCAGACCCTTATATTATCAGCTTAGGGAAATCAAGGAGGAGGACGTTAATTCCGCTTTCATAAGAAGTGCTCAACTTACTGTCTGAGCCTCCTGTATCTGGTTCTGCTGAAGGAGATAATGACAGTGACGACAGCGATTCTGGTGTAACTGCTTCTAATGACTAAATTGTTTGGCAAGTACACGTAATCCTATATCTGTTTTTAAACATTCTAAACAGCATGTCTCACTATTAACATCTATTTAATTAATTAAAGCTATAACGAAAAATGATTAAAATTACAAAGAATACTAATTATATTCCTGGCGTAGTAATTTTTTCTTTGTACTTGATTGACCACACACTTAATTACCTCCAATAATAGCAGTCACATACTAAGTTTTATGTAAATCGGTCCATTAGTTTCCGAGATACGATTTTTGGCCGGCTAGATTTATGAAATTACGCACTGTGTGACGGTGTACTGGCGGAAGCATGTGCCTACACTTGTATAAATGTCTGCCTTTGGCCTTTATATCAAAAATAAGGTTCCTAAAAGGAAACCATAATTTAATTTCATTGATTGCAAATGTTAGAAACATTTAAACTCTTTAGGCTTTTTTAATCGTGAAATTATCAGCATTTTTCTCCAGTAGGAATGGGCTCGTCAGTTGGTTTGCTACACCTTTCCAAGACGCTGGTGGCTAGTGCGCCGTTGAGACACCACTGCAAGCCTCTTATGTACGACAATGCAGTTACGGTGCACTAGGGGAAGTATCTCTCTTTTCGTATAAATGCCTGCTTTTGGCCTTTATATAAAAAATAAGGTTCCTAGAAAGAAACCATAATTTAATTTTATCGATTGGAAATGTTAAAAGGTTTTGGAACTTGGAAGCTTGAGTTGGTGAGACGTTAATGCCTTAGACGCTGTGTGTTTCTTCACTACTTCACTATACGGGTATATCCTTTTGGAACACTGAAGCTCGTGTTGGTGAGAGGGTTATAACTTGTATAATTCTAGCTGCCGCACTATGGACACTTCGACGAAATGTATACTTTCGACTATTGACCAGTAGTATACTGTTGAGATACTACTGCAGGCATTCATTACAGCGCAATGCACTGATGATGCGCAAGGAGATACATTTTTGCTTTGCTAGAAATATCTGCCTAGGCTTTCACAAACAAAAATTAGGTTTCCAGTAGGGAAGTTGACTCATACCAGCTGCATAAGTTAACACATCAGCAGGCACCTGCTCCCGCAAGTATTTAATTATGGCGCCGCTTGCTACTGTCACTAAATTTCCCGAATTCCTTCTTTGGTTGACCCAACTTTTGTACAGTCCTAGAAATCATATTGATGGGCGCGTTACATCATTTTTTGTTTTGCTTTTAAAAAGTTATTATTTTCTATTAATAGATATCCATTTCTTATTCAAAACAGACTTAAAATGGCCGAGGAAAATTCTTTAAGACTCTATTATTGTCAGTTTGATATTAAGTGATCTGTATAGGTTTGTTTTCCATATACAGTACAACAATCTATCTTTTATTTCCCTTTTAGAGGATTCTTTCATCAGTTTATACAAGGCCATTCTATTCATCTCCTTTAACATCTTAGGTGATTCTGAAAGAAAATGTACGTACTCTAATATAAAGTGTCAAGAGCACTCGCTAACTTCAAATGGGTATTCATGAAATTAGTACATAAATTATTTGCTCAAATTTTTTTCTTCATTTATTTAAAACGAAAGTTACATTTTATGACAGTGAAGCAAATTTCAATCGACGGTGCACGGAGCATATAATTACACAGAATTATTTGAAATAATACTTTTAAAATATAATTAAGCACTGAACGAAAGTATAACTATTTAAGGGAAAATCAAATACAAAAATATACTACAATAAGTATGTACCTTCTGCTTCCACTTCAATAAGTATCACTTTTCAATTCCACGTAAAACAACCTCAATAAAATAATATTTATTGCAAATTACAGCGAGGAGAGTAAGAGTGTCTGACTCAGGCAATGACTGGAGGCCTTCGGCCTGGAAGAAGAACGGAACTACAAGGAAGCCATGAGTTAACGTTATGTTTGTTGATGTTTTGTATTTATTTATTTATTTATTTATTTATTTATTTATTTATTTCCAATGGTTCCATACAGAGGTTGTCTCCAACTTGGACCCTGAGTTGTCCACCACCCCCTACCCTGCTACCATAACACATCAACACAATACACGACATATACGCGCAGATACTTACATCAGTTACCTCTCTTCCTAAATTGCCGTGCATGGTCTGGAGCGAACTAAAACAGTTCGGAGCTGGACTCGTGCGTAGTCGAAAGGGGAGCGAAGGGACAGGAAGGCAAAAACCCCCATTAATAAAAGAATGGATCAAAAGAAAATGGGGTTTATTACAAACACACACAATATTAAAATGATAGCAAAAATGGGAAGCTGCATTAAAAGTTACTTACATACCTGAAGAAAAATAGAACATAAAGTAGAATCTCGTTCAATGACATAGTAAGTTTTGTGTTACACGGCAATAGTACACACGAACCCACTATTCACTTCCGTATGACCATATAAAAATACAAACTCGCTTCAGAAAAATAATGTGACGTGGAACACGTTATCGAAGGAATCAGAAAATGGACCCAAGAAAGCGATAATGCAGTCATACTAATGCGGACCGCGCACATATCAACAATTAGCATCCGTGCTCCAAACGAGTGTCCACTCGATGCTAGGGCGCCACAATAACAATGCCAAAACACAGCCTCCCAAACGAGCCGAAGCAAAAGAACTAGAAGATGTTGCCACAGTTGAAAAACAAAAACTAATCACCGACAATGGAGCAGATAACGGCCTAGAAATATAAAATAGCACACCACACATGGCCCGACGAAGCCAACTAAAACGAAAAATAAAAGAAAAATTAAAATTACGAGATACGGAGAGTACTATAAACCGTACACAGGCAGACAGCACAGACACACACACACACACACACACACACACGTATGAAAAAGAAGAGGGACCCAATATAAAATCGACGCAGACCACACTGGTATGTCAAGGCGCGACGTATACTATCGCACAGGACAGCGACGGATATCATGGATTCACGAGCATGTTTCTAACACCACCGATACAATGCTGGACCGCCGCAAAAATAGGCAAGGCTGATCCAAATATATAATAGTAGCAATAACAAAATTCGTCGACCCGCTACCCGGACATCCAAATGGCCTCACGTGGACAAACATGGATTAAATCCCTTAGCGTCAAATCACACAATATACCAATGCTCAGGCATGATTCCAAACGATGAGGAAACAGAAGTGCATGGTCTCAAAATCCACAAACACACAGGTCCAAACAAACAGATATGTAAATACCACTCTCCGTTCCCGCGCGTGTGCACACAAACAAAGAAAGAAAAATTTAAAACACACACAAAATTAATTAACTAAGAGCCTGCAAAGACAGGTGATAAAAGACTACCGAAATACAATCACATAGAAATGTTCTTGTAACTATGGCACGTAAAATGAAATAAAATGAAGGAATACCTGCGAGCAGCAATCAGGAATCTCGAAATATTTACGTCAATCAAAATAATGACTCCCAGCAGAGAGTCGAGCCTTGAAACAAGTAAATCCACGATAATAGCAATTCGTAGATCAAGAAGCACATTTTAAATCCCAGTTTATTCATCATTTTCGATCCCTCCATTGTTGGTATCACGAGCAGACCAACTTAACACTCGGAGAGCGAGAGACAGACTGTGTATCAACACAGATGCTAGAGCGCCATTTTCAGTGAGAAACTATAAGTTTCATGTCACATTCGGGTAATGTTATCGCTAATGGCGACAAGAACAGTCAAGGAGAAGTAGGAATAAAGAAAGTGCATCACCAAGACAGGCATGGTTCGGCACAGTTGTTAGTAATGAACCAAACCAATATACAGTTAAATACACAAACATGCTGTGGTAAGTAAAGTAGACCCTCCACGCAGCGACCACCACCGGGTGTGACCCGGAGTATTGTGCCCTCAGCGCGGTGTTCACTGCGTTTTGGAGTCTGGAGGTTACCAGGTAATCGGCGTTTGCCAGTAAACACGAGGCTGCTCACGATATAAAACAGGGATATTGGTGCTAACCACTGGCGCGAGGACATTCACAATTATAATTATTGGGAATCGTGAGGCTACTCACAATATTGAAGAGATGAACAAAATCAAAGAAATAAAATGATAGGAGTAATTGTCAGGAGTCGCGAGGCTACTCACCATCCTGAAAGAATGAACAAAATAAAATACAATAAGTAACACAATATTGTGCAAACTAATGCCTGGTGCTTACTCACCTGTTCCCTGCAAGGGGCCAGCCGACCTTCTGCTGAGTGTGCAAACCTTTTTACTACTTAAACTGGTCTGTTCTCTTTTCCATTTAAATTCCGATCTGGTTGATCACTTACATCATCACTATTTACAACTACGCAACATTCCAAACTCAATTTATTTCCACATAGCTTCCTCACAGCACTTAAGTATTTGTTCAAACTGTTTTCACTGTTCCATTCTTTTACTATCAAAGCAAAGAACCTTGGATTATCCTTGTGTCTACACATCACTATTTGTTTCTCACTTAACAACGTCTTTCTCAAATTCTCGGTTCTCTCACACTTCCCAATCAGATGTATATCGTCCGTCTTCTTTTCACATAAGATACATAATGAAGTGTCTTTTCTCCTAATCCATCCGTTGTTCTTGTGCAGCCCCATTATCCGCCAAATCAATCCCCCTTTAGTCTATTATTTCCAAATCTTATACTAATCTTTGAGACTTGGAGTACCTTGTAAAATAAACTAAAAGAAGCTCTCTTCGCACATTCCTCTATCAACCTTTGCGTTTGGATATCCTTAATTCTGGCTATCATAGCTCTCTGTCACCTACAACCTTTGCCCTTCCATGTTTCCATCCAAATATAACCCAGCCCTATCCTTTCCACGTAGGTTTTAATGTTCATCAACCAACTCTCTGTGTACATATCCTTTTCCTTCTTCTTGAAGGCTTCCTGGACCACAAGGCTACCCTGTCTTCTCCTCAATTTCATCAAATAGTTCAGGACCCTTCCAACACAATCTACTTCTATACATTCTCCACATAATAATGTCACCCCCACGTTCGCTGTGCATTGAGATAGCCTCATACTTATTTTGCTAAATGTACATATAATTTGGTTTAACATATACCTTTTGACCAATCCCCATATTTCTGCTCCATATAGTACCTTACTCAAAACTATCGTCTTTAACACTAAGCTCAATATCCTATAGCTAATCCCGGGAATTTTGATATTAAGATTTTAACCATAGAAAGTGCTGCAATCCCTCTCAACTTTTCCCTCTTGATATGATCTTTCCATACCCCCGTCTGTTTAATAGCACTCCTAAGTATTCTAACTTGTCTAATTCTTCTATGCATTCTCTCTGTAACTTCCATTTCCTTTTCGCTTTCAGCCTCTTGATCTTGCTTATAGTTAGTACCTTGGATTTGTTGCTGTTAACTCTTAATGCCCCCTTCTTTGCGAACTCTGACAGCTCGTCCAAACTTTTCTGCAGGCCCCCTCTTGTCAAAGCCATTAATATAACATCGTCTGTGAAAATGAAACCCGGAATCTCTAGATTATTCATGACCGGTACTGCCCATTCTTCTCTACCACGCCCTTCCAAAATGTCAATGATGAACAACAGAAATAGCAGTGGCGAAAGTTTGCATCCTTGTTTAGTCTCGTCTTACAGTCTATAGGCTCGCTAATTAAATTATCCTTTAGCTTGATACAGCAATGAACCTTCTTGTATAACGCCTTTATCGCTCGTATCATTTTTCTTGAGACCTCAACCTACCTATTTTCCTACCAGTGCTTTTCTGCTGACTGTATCAAAGGATTTTTCAAATCGATGGCCGCAAGGTACACACAACCTCCTTCCATACGTAAATATTTATCTATTATCATCCTGACTGTTATAATATTGTCTGTTGTTCGTCTTCCTTTCCGGAATCCTCCTTGGAATATTGATATTATAGACTGACTTTGTGCCCAGCTCATTAACCTGTTAACCAAAACCCCTGTATAGATCTTACTCAGTGAGTCCAGTATCGTTATTCCTCTATAATTACTTGGTGTGTTTCTGCTCCCTTTCTTTTTGTAGATTTGGCAGATGATTCTTCTTTCCCATTCTTTCGATATAATGCCGCTATCGAATATCCTATTGAATAATTTAACTATTTCCTTCCTCAACTGACTGCAATTCCATACTTTTTCCCAACCTAAATTATTGATGCCGTTCCTTCCCCACGCCGATTTATTCTTGAGTTTGCCTATTACCTCTTGTAATTCTTCTATAGAGATCTCTTTGTCTAGTTCATATATACTAATTTCTAAATATCTCCATGTATTTGTCATCCCGTCTTCACACTTACATCTATCCCTGACTCCTAACAAGCCACTGAAGTGCGTTACCCATTGGTCTTAGTCGATTACAACATTATCAAACCTTTCCTTCTTTTATTAATTCGGTTTATTCTTTCCCATACTCTCTCCACTTGGTTTAACTTACATTCCCTCTTAATCGCTTCCGTTTGTTCTGTAATCCACAACTTCTTCCCATCAATATTTCCCTTTTGTATTCCTTCCTTAACAGACAGAAAAATTCTCTATCCTCCATATCTTCACTTAATCTGTATTTTTAAAGTCTTTATAACTTGGTTTCCTAATATCTTGCATTCCTTGTTATACCATCCATTCATTCCATTCTTCCTCATCTCTTTCCTTCCTCCAACCGTGCCGCCCCCTTATAGGATACTCAATTAGGTCCAATGCCCTATCTATGTTATTCTCATCTAACGCTACAAGCACCCACACTTTATTAACTGCATCTCCTTCTTCATAAAGTCCTCTATTTCTCTATGTGTACTCTCGGTCCATATATACTTGGAATAGCTCTTACCCCTCTATTCCACACTAATTTTAAGCCCTGACCTATCCTACCCTATATTGCTTTCTATGCACACCCTTATTGGTGCGTAGTGTGATTCTATACAATCTACCATTTCTATTTTTCTAATTTTCCCTAGAATACCTCCCGAACACAACACTACGTCAATCACACTTCCCCCTTTGGCTGCTATATATGTCAATTTCCCTACTTTGTCCCCCTCCCAGAAGCCATTTAGAATACAGAATTTTCCTGCTTCACAGAACTCCAGTAACATCTTACTTCACTATTACACCAATGCCCCCTTTGTTCTGTAATAGATTTTTCTTGGGTGTCACCCACGACACCTACCTCCTGTGCTCTTGCATTTAGTTCCATGCTGCACTGCACACTTACCCCTTCGTTGGTTTCACTTATTGTCTCGGTTCCTCGCTCCTCTTGATCTGCCGCCTGTGTTCCGTCTTGTGTTGAATCCAGGTCCTCTTCTTTCAGATTCTCATCCATCCATCACCTTCCATTGGACACCCACAGTCGTTGTCCACTAATATACGCTTTCAGTCCCTGCGCTCTTGCTCTCCCTTAATGTCTCTTCAGGATTCTTAGGATCTCGCTGCCTTCTCTCCCCATGTCTCTCTTAATCCAAATTTTCTTTCCTTGCAAATTGCTCCGGTTTCTTAATAGTATGTCCACCATTATTGTAGATATCAGCTGAAATTTTATCAGCCTCCTCCCTTTCACTTTCCTTACCCTTACCACGTCGTCAATATCAACCTCACAGAAGTTAATTTTCATTTTGTTTTGTGTAATATCCGCGACTTTATATATTATGTCTAACTTCGATTCTGTCCCCTCTTCCTGCACTTCATATATGAAAAGGTATTTCTTCATCCTGTCCTGGCTTGTGCCCGCCACCGCTCTCTTCAATAGCACAACCTCCTCTTCAAGACCTTTTACTCTTTCTCTTAACCCCTGAATCTCTTTCTTGTGTCTTCCTGACTTCGCCTCCTCCTCTACCTTAATTTCATCCAATCTCTGAGTTCCTCTTGTCCCTTGCTCAACTCCTCCAGCTTCTCCATTACCTTTTTCCGTATTGTTTTGGTCCTTCACCACCTCCCGTATCTTCTCTATATCTTCCCAATTGAAGTTTCCATTCGGGCCGGGGTTCAATTCCACCCCACCCCCCTATCACCAGCAGCACCGCTATCACCGCCGCCACCAGTAGTAACTTTCCCAACTTCCCCTTTCCATCTACTTGCCGTCTTCCCCGTAGTTATCTTCCACCTTCTCAGCCAATTCCCTATAGCCGCCCGGTGTTGTTCCACTCCCACCATGTCTCACCGCACTCCTCTCTCCCCACGTCTGCCCTTGCCTCTAGCTGACATATGACTGTTGATGTTTTGTAATATAGTTGCTATGGGCATTTTAACGAAGTGTCTACTTTAGACTATTGACCGGTAGTATAATATCGGGACACCACTGCGGGCGTCCATTTCAGCACAATGCTGTGATGGTGCGCAAGGGGATATATTTTCACTTGCCATAGCTTATTCCACGTTAAGAGAACTGTATTGCTCTTAAGGACCTACAAGGAGTGAACACACCCCCTCTTAGACACCCATAATTCCTCCTGATTAAGGGCTATTATACTGTACTTTGTAACGTATTATGAAAGACAGATAAAAAGGATGAGGCATTTTTGCCCTGAGTTATTAAAATAACTAAATAACATTCCACGTTTTATAAATACACTTGTAGGGTGAAGCACAATTGTGGTAACAGCTATCGCTTCGTTGCCTTCCTTCGTTTCTCTTCTTCTGTGTTGCTCTGGTACAAGCCTCGAGTAGTCCCTCACCCTGTGAACCGCCGGCAGCTCGCTTTTGTAGTGAAGTCATCTGCTGTACTTATTTGATGATTGTGTGTGTGTTTCGGCTTTAAATAATTACGTAATTATTTTCTGTTGATTGAGATTTATGCGACAATCCTACGTGTGTGATTTTTCTTTAATATTAATACTGTGATCTTTTGTAGTCGTCTACAATATTTATTTGTTACGTCTGTTTTCTAGCCTTTATTGCCTGGAGAAATGTATTAAATGCCATTTAATGCATCCCTCAACTCTCGAGCCCATATATATTATTTGTCTATTTTCTCCCCCACTTTGCTTTACATTTCAATGCTGAGGCTTTTTTATGTGCCGTAGTTTACTCCTGATTCTGTACAAACCGAAAATAACCCTTGTAAACCCCCGTACCCTTTAGTTCATAAAAATAATTTGTAGGTAAGTTTCTTCCGCTTTTTGTTTTGAACTTAAATACTGAATTTCACAGATATATGTGCCGCCGTTTTCCCGTGTTGGTGTTGAACAGAGCCGTTCGATATGGCAACCCTGTTGTTATAAGGGTAATACTGTTTTCTTACCATGTAATGAGCTGTAGAAATATCGGGTTAGGCTTCCAAAAACAAAAATTAGGTTTCCACTAGGTAAATCTGTACATTAACAGTTTTGATTAACTAATGTTTTCAGTCTGTGAAACAAATTTTGATTCCCTACTGGAGATAAATTTTTGTTCATCTAGATTAGACATATACGGTACCTACTTGGAATAGATAGCCAATGTCTTTTTCTTCCTTAATAATGTTAATTCTTTATGAGTGAAAGTGAGTTTGCTTGCTGTGCGGTAGTTCAGTGAATGACTCAAGGATATATCCACCACCATGAACTTCAACAGACAAACATCTTACTTAGTGTTCCTGATACTATTGAGGTTTGGGGTTATGAAGTGAGACGATATTAGCCTTGGAAGCAACACCGAGCAGATTAGAGAGTTACAATTCTACTCTCAGCTACTCTTGTGTTTTACCACATCTAAATCTACAGAGGAATTCCGCAATGGTTCCTTCTCAATTCTAGTTCCAATTACAGTATTTACAAATATACACATAGTAGTACGCATGCCGCAACTAAACAGCTATCAAGCAGAAGTAATACGGTGTCTCAATTTATCTGAGCAGTTACATACTTCGTTAAAAATGGAGCTGCCTATTATTTTGTACAGAACAACAGTAGAATGTTTAAGTTTCAAGATATTTTTGCTGTTTGTTTAAAGTCGCATTAACTCAAATAAATGTTCGCCGACGATGAAATAGGAAAGGATTAGATACAGCCCCGGCAACCTCCTGGTGAGAAAATAAGGAGACATAGAAAACAACCTTCGGGACTGCCGATGATGTTGCTGGAATCCACAGTCTCAGTGTGTTCTTCGTCGATGTAATGAAACGTTTCGAAAGCACCACCATGATCTGATTTAGCCATTTTCGCATCAATGAACAGCTGCGTAATTTTATTTCTCATTGTTAACTTTTCTAAAGGTGACATACCTTTAAAAAGAGGCAGCAAGCTCATTAAAAAGTGATAATCTTCACATTGTTCATTAATATTTTAAGGAGTTCGACTTTTTGCTCTTCTACCAGTAATATTTTCTTTGCCATGTCATCTTGCACATTTACTTTTCTCTTACGGGGATTTTGAGAACTGAAACTTGAGCTAGGGTGGGACATACTTGAGGGAGTTTCAGAACGTTATGAAACAGTCGAACACTCGCCTTTTAACTCCTTCAAACCGTCCTTTTTTTGTGACTGCGTGCCATCGCCGCTATCATCAAGTTCATCGAAGTTCATGTCGTTGGTATAGGCCTACGGGGATGAAATCGTAGGAGACGGGTTCAGGTTTCCAGAAGTTGTACTTGGATTCATCTCATCTTTCAAAAAGTAGAGCAATGGCCAAGTCGAAAGTTGTGTTTTACCTCCGGCATCACCAGATTTGTATTTCATCGTCTTTCTCAGTTCCTTTCTGTAATGATCTCTCATGTTCTTCCATTTACTTCGAGCTTCAACCTCTGAAAGAAAGTAAAAACATTTCTGAAACAAACTTGTTTTCTGAGTTAATGGGGTAGCTTGGTATAGTAGGTCAAGCCGGGTTTCAGTAAAAGAGTAACAGACACTACCCCCATATTTATACTATGTAGTATAGATAAATTTTATCTTTAGAACTGGCAGCGTTGGAGGTCCTTATCACTTAGTGTTTTTTTTTAATTTCATAACTTATTTCATTTTTAAGGGAAACGGAAATTGCTGTCACCCTGTTGCTGTAAAATCTACCAAATGTTTTTTTTACATATATTTTGATAACAAATTACAACTATTGTGGCTGATTTTGTTTTAGGTATTTAGCCACAGGTGCTTCATTTCAAATGCTGGCTTATTCCTTCTGAATGGGATATTGAAGCGTGAAGTCTATTGCGATAGATTCGCGCAAATTACTGTGGAGAAGACCTAGTGAAAGATCACATGCCCGTGGTCATTACTGAATAATTAAAGCAATCAAGAGCGGGGTTTTGGGACTTATGGAACTTGCCAAATTGTGTAGGAGCACTTGATGGAAAGCACTGCAGAATAAAATGTCCTCCACATTCTGGATCGGAATTCTAGAACTAAAAAAAAGGTTTTTCTCAGTAGTCCTGCAAGGTGTGTCTGATCCGGAATACAAATTCTTAGCCATTGACGTAGGTGCGAAAGGTAGGTAGAATGACGGCGGTACGTTTGCTGCTTCTTCACTATATGCAAGCCTCGAAAACAACACTTTCAATATGCCCCCAGACTGCGAACTTATTTCTTTCGAAATATTACCAAACGTTCTCATTGCAGATGAAGCATATCCCTTGAAAACGTACCTGCTGAAACCATAAGCGCGGAATGATCTGACTCCTGCAAAAACAACCTTCAATTATAGATTGTCATGGGCTCGGAGGTGTATTGATTGTGCTTTCGACATACTTTACTCAAAATGTCGCATTCTTCAGAAAGACATTGAAACGAAAGTACCCCACGCTAGAACAATAATAAAGTGTGCTTGTGTTCTCCACAATGTTGTAAGGGACAAAGATGGTGAAAATGACCCCGTGTTCAGAGAAGCCACAACTCTACACAAACATAGGAGAAATGACAGATACACAGCTCGAGCACAGGAGATCAGTGATAAATTTGCCAACTATTTAAAAACACAAAGACTTTTGAGAGGAGACTATAGTGTCTAAAAGTGTGGTTAACTTTATTATTTCATAAACTATAGTAGTTAGAATAGAAGTGAACTGAATTGAATTGAAAAGAATTTCTTTAGAAATAGTCTAACATCAACATTATATAACCATACCAGTATTCTGTGTTGTTATACGAAATATAGCTAGGTACTACTTGTTGTATTCATTGCTCTTCCTATTTCATCCCACAGCTTCTCAATCACACCTCTGTTACGATAATGCTTGTGCTTCGATTGCCAAATAGGCGGTCTAGCAAATACCTCGTTAATAAGTAGTTCGCCGTCCATGGTACAACGTGCAGCCCGCGTCTACCCGCCTCAAGAAAACAAACTCGACTGTTCCAAGTTGGCCCGCGCCGCGTCGCGCCGCTCCGGCTCGCTTCAAGTCGCTGTTCGTTTGTGCAGTCCCATAGCTCAGTACGTACCTGTTCATACCGCCCCGGACCGCCCCGGACCGCACCGCTTCCTGTGTGCCCTTACACTAAGCTTATATCAATACGTCCAGCACCACGTAGCCGACATGCTCGATGATAATAGCTATTTTAAGCGAATATTGAAGTAGCACCATACGTCAATGCAAGTGTCAGCGAGAAAATAAGTGCTATAATAATAATAATAATAATAATAATAATAATAATAATAATAATAATAATAATAATAATAATTGTACCAGGTGGTACACCTCCACGCCGCTAATTCAAACTTTGCGCCAGTGGAAACTCCTCTACTGGAGGAAGCCTGAACTTTATCTACAGTGTTAATTCTCAAGTTTCTCAGAAGATGTCCCTACTTGTAAATTTTGAAGTTTCAGAACTGGGTCGTTTTCGATGTAGTTTTGTTTTGCCTGTAGTAAGAAGTGTGGACATTCTCTTCTAGATGGCACTACTGAAGGACTACAATTATGCACCCTAGTGCGAAGTGAAAGAACTGTGTTTTTGGAGAAATTTTGGGTTCATAAGTTTGTTCTTTGTTAAATTTCTTTCAGTCATTGTTTAAGTTGGCAATATTAACCCTTTCTTTCCGCCAGTTTTGAATTTGACTAATAAGGAATTTCTGTAATTAATTTTCCACCAATAAGGTGTTTCTTCTTCGTTTAGTGTAGTAGTTTTTGCCATTATCCAATAAAAGGCTTGTGGGCGGGTGTTCTTATTCCTGAAACGCCTCGAACTTTCCACGAGGGTATATAAACTGCTGATTTTCGGGTCTCCGCGCCACTTCAGTAACATCTATCATTGTGTAAATTATGTAGCAGGGGGCGGGAAGCGCCTCTTCCTTCGGGCAGCAGTTCAACCACCAGGTAATGGCCTTTTCATTTCTTTTCTTGCTAGCTCAGCAGTTTAACTCTCGAGGCAGGTCCGAAGCCTTTGACCATGTAACTTTCCTCTAAAATGTAAAGACACTTGGTATCAATTCTATCTTTTTAAACTACAATTTGGGATAGAGAGTGCTTAACCCTCTCGAGCTCCCACTCATATTGCTTTGAGGTGAACTTATTTTCACAACCGTTTCTTCCCTTCTAATGTAATGTAAATCGTTTTCTTATATAAGTCACCTCTTTAGTATGGGATTAGCCCTTGCATTAGCGGCCTAGTGCCAAGTAGGTTTTAGTAAAGTATATTAGGAGTGCAGTTTCGCCTCCTCTCAAGTTTGTATTTTGGAGGCCACGTTATTGTCCTGTTTCTTCACTGAATAGGCCTCAGTAGGTTGGGTATTTTTACCCCTGTGTTATTTGTGTTTGGAGGTCAACTTGAAAGTGGAGTTTGGTGTGGCCTTTATAGGCTTGAACTTACGAGCGGGTTGCTCTTTCTTAAAATTTGTTTCTGCGTGCCTCGAGGAGGCTTTACTGTGTAATTGGGAGCAAGAGCTCCTGGGCATGATTGGGGTCTTCTGCCCTTTTGTTGAAACTTGTATATCGTAAGGTTGGGCTTATAGCTCAAGAATTGTGTGTCTGGCTCTTGGAGCCCAAATCCTGTAACACTGTAATTGTACTCTCTCGAATTCTGGCTAGGCTACTGAGTACCTGTTATAATTGTTATTTATTGACCTTGAAAAGAAAATATAACCTTGTTAAATTCTATCTTAATTTTAATTTCGTATTTTGAGACCTGTTCGCCCCTGCACCTTCTTTCTCCTCTGCACATCCACAATACTCCGTAATAATAATAATAATAATAATAATAATAATAATAATAATAATAATAATAATAATAATAATAATAATAATCTACATACATCTTTATTATGGGCTGTTATGCCTTTCATTGTTTCCGTTACCTCTGCCAATTTACTAATCAGCTAGTGCTGTGGCCTCGTTAGTTCTTCACCTGTTATCTTTAAATCGTTAGAAACTGAGTCTAACCATCGCCGTCTTGTTCTCCTTCCACTTCTCTTACCATCCATAAGAAAGTCCATTAATTTCTTAGGTAACATATCCTCCTCCATTCACCTCACATGACCCCATCACCGAAGCCGGTTTGTGCGTAAGGCTTCATCAATCGAGTTCATTCCTAATTCAGCCTTCATCTCCTCATTACTAGGACTCTCCTTCCATTGTTCTCACCTGTTTGTACCAGTAATCATTCTAGATACTTTCATCTCGGTTACTTCTAACTTATGAATAAAAATAATATCCTGAGTACACGCAGTCTTCACTTTTCTGAAGCAAAGCCGATCTGGAAACAGACCGATGTAAGGATAGTTTGGTCCGGAGCTCACTTCCTTCTTAGAGCATACTGTTAATCGTAACTGTGAACTCACTGCATGAGCTTTACTGCATCTTGATTCAATCGCACTTACTATACTACAATCCTGGGAGAACACACATCCTAAATACTTGAAATCATCTACCTGTTCCAGCCTTATAATCACAACCTGACATTCAATTCACTTCGGTTTTTTACCTACTGATATCACTTTAGTCTTGGTAATAATTTTCCTATCACACTTATTCCACCTATTTTCAAGTTTCAAGATATTAGACTCCAGGCTTTTAGCACAATCTGCCATTAAGACCAAGTCGTCGGCATAGGCCAAACTGCTTACTGCACCTTAATACCTTTCAGTACTCTATGAGCAAAAAAGGTGATATATTTGAAAGCCTTGTCGAACCCCTGTAGATGCCTTGAACCAAGAAATCATTTTACCATCAATTCTCACTGCGGCCCAATTGGCAACATAAATGCCTTCGATTGATTTTGATACCCTTAATGCGGTAGGCCCCCAGTACAACGAACAACTTTTTCCGTGGTATTCTGTCATATACAATGCCTAGTTCTACGAAACATAAACGTAACTGTCTAGTCTAGTAGCATTATTCAATTACCTGATGCATACCGAAAATATGGTCCTGAGAGCCCCTCTGTAGTCTGAAACCACACCATTTTTCAGCTTATTCTCAACCACTGATCGCCTTCTCCCATCCAAGATGTCAGAGAACATCTTGCCTGATATAGGCCTACTGAAGAGTGAAATAATAATTGTACCGGGGTACACATTCTCCGGACAGTTGAACTGCGCACCTTCTAAAGGCCATCTAGGTTATCTAACTAAAACTGATGCAGTACTAAATAGTTTGGGTTTCAACTGTTAGATGTCTCTACCATAACTTTAATTGCTCCATATTGCGCCGTTCCCGCGTCCAGGCAAGGACACAAGAGATCCAGACTAGCTCTAACTTCAATAAATCCGGTGACTGAGTTCTACGGGTGTGAGTTCCGCAACAGAAAAACGTCCAGGTCAATCAACGGTATTCTCTAACTAACGCAGAAAGACGTCTCTTACTCGTATTTAGTTAGGTACCATTCTCATTAATTCTTAAGGAAATCGTCGTCGATCGTTACTACTACAGTCTTACAACTAATCCTTATGCTAAGAACACAGAGAAAGAGTTTTTAGGTTTCACCATTCAAAGTTTATTTAAATATTAAATCAGATATTCAAGAAATTATTTCAAAATTTTATTAATGAAGTAGCCTTTGTAATGAGTGACTCATTGTCGACCTAGTAATCCATGTCCGTCGATAACTTTGGAAAAATCACGTCTTTCGACTTCACCCCAAATGATTGAATGCCTTCTCGGCTTAAATAGCTTCCTTTCTTAGTACTCATTCATCTCCGAAATCATCAATTAATAGTGTAAATGACATGTAACATGTGGGAAGATTCTTAAAAAGAAACTGCCCTATCCTTCTCTTTCAATTCACCTAGCGAGTTGGGTGATGAGTAAATAAATTAAATTGAACACAGCTAATAGTATTTACAAGTGCCTTCTTGGCAAGAAAATAAAACATGACAATTATTTACATTAAAAATGTAGGATGCATCCACAGAAAAGAAAAGAAAACTCCTATCAACTATTATTTACAATCTTTCTAGTTGTATTCCTTTGAGAAATAAAGAATCGCATATGGAATTTCTGAGCTAAAGTTCAGTCAAGAAATGGAGTTCCATTTGTTTAAGTCAATCATTCTTAGAAATCGCATTAGATTATGGTAATTAACACTTGATATTCATTCTAAAAACTGTCACATTACTTAAATTTTCACTGACTGATTGGCTGTCTGTAGTTTTAAGACTATCAATAAGGCTATTATAAACTCTTCTTGCGTTGTTCTGACAAGTACACACGTATATGTTTTACGTCTTAAATATTGATCTCTGCCTATCTAGTCGCTTCTTAGACACTCATATTTCCTTGTGTTACACATCATGAGCTAAGCTACGTCCATTGTAAGCCGTAATCATCCAATAAGTAACATCTTCGCAAGATTTAATTCATGAATTTAAGGTAATATGACCATATCTTATTGACATAGACTACGTGCGTACGAAGTAGCAAGAAACGTCACCACACTGGTTATACAGGGTTATAATAACACATGCTACCAATGGAAAATCTACTTAATCGGATGACACTATCTCCAGCTAAAAGAAAATGATTCTCCTTCGAAAACCTAGGTCACCAGTGATCGGCCTATAGATTGAAATTTATACAGAAATGTAATTATTCAGTGAGAGTTCTCGAGATCTTCCTAAGCGAATCAGTGAAGGCTCAAATCTATCCAGAGTAAGCATATGCTTCTCCAGGTAACTTAATATGGATAAAAGAAACATTGCACTACACGTCCCGAGATCATGTCCTGAGCTAGATAAAATGCGTAGGCTTAGAATCATTGCGTGGAATTGGCGAGAAATCAGTGACCTTCTCAATTATAATATTTGAAGTCACGAGACCTTATTTCATGCAACTATGACTCTCTCTCGAAGAAACAATAACTACAACCATCATACATCATCAACAACTCTATATCATATCCATGACGCGTTAATTATTACTCTTATTTCATATAACCACACTATCACTTCATCACGTAATTCATTATCTTGACTTGCACATCAACGTGCCGCGACATTACTAAAATGCCTACTTTATTTACTACAGTCATAGTGCCAAATTTAACGTAACTTGGAGTAGTCTACTGCCATTCCTTCATAACACAAATCCTATGCATGATCTCGAACAATTTGACGTTGCTTAAGTTTAGGACACGCGGATATAAATGCCTACTTCATTCTTTACACATCACTGATAATAATAATAATAATAATAATAATTTTAGCGATCTCTTCACGCATATCTCTGGAAAACATTACGATCGGGACATCACTTGGTGACCACGCCTACAAATGGAATTGACGTTTCATACGGATGAGTACCTACTTCCAATCAATTTAGCTAGATGTTTATTTATGCACTGTGTTCGCACAAATAAATACTACCAAGCAAATAAAGAAATAATATCTTCTTACTTACGAAAACGACTTGGATATTGGACTTAGCTTTGCTCAAGATGGTCTCGGCGTTTCCTCCTCTCCGGTCATCTGAGACTAGGAACTGGTCATCTGGTTCCTCCACAAGTGGTCGGGTACATCGTGGCTTCTCATCATCGCTCACTGGTCATCCGGGACAGCCAACATCGTCTCGCCTCGTCAGGATCCAAGCAACATCGCCTTGCTTCCTTACAGACCCATGGTGAAGACTCGTGCGTATGGAACAGAACAATGATAGAATATTTGACTCATTGCTGACATTTTCCAAGTACTATAGCTCTTGCGTTGCTCAGATTGCATAGGTTTTTACTGGGACACAGTTAAATCAATAAATAGTCCAGAATTGTCTAAGACATATACTCGGTATATTCTGATTTGAAAATAAATTTCTTTCCGCCGTCTTTTATCAGCCTAAATGCATTCAATTACTGGTCCGTAAGTGTCTTTCAATGTTAAACGGTGTCGGGCAAATTTCATCAAGGGCTTGCGTCACTGCGTGACGTAGTTCCACAGTAGTATATCTTATCTCTTATTGTTTCTCGTATTAAATCTCCCGCGCGGCGTTTAAATCTTGATCTCCGCAAAATAGCGTGTAGTCGGGAATTAATCTTCGTTTCCAAATCTCCAATATATCGCTCCGCTGGATAATTCCTTTAAAATGAGTTTTACGTCTTCTTAATACACCGAAGTCAGATTAGATAATAAAAGATGAGCATCTTTTTTTCTTGAATAATGGTTTCAAATAATGTCCATCTGTCATTTTTTTCTGCGCCTTCTAAACGCGGCTATTACCGTAACCGACTGACGAAAAGACTTATAATTTGGCCCGTACTGACGTTAAATGTATTTTATTTGAGATTTTGACCGCAGAGACTCCATCTTTGTTGCTCTAGCTCTTATAAAGAATTGTGAAACGGCACATTAACTTCCCCTACGTTGAAAGAAATATATGGCTTGCTATATATTTATTATATTCGTCTTCCTTTTTATAATGGGACTTTTCACTGTTCTTTATGAGTTCTTTTCTTGCATTATTACTCCTTTCTTTGGAACAATTTGTTTATTCATGCTGTAAGTGGCTTCAATCTGTACTTCTTTGACTCGTCATCACCTGAGATGGTTTGCCCCTTTCCTATTCTTTGAAATATAACTTGATGTTTGCACTGTTATGTACTCCTTTACTGTTTCCATTTAAGTCGTGAATTTCGTATGCATTATTTCTGAATGAACGGTTAATCCTAAATGGTCCTTCAAATAAATGCAGGAATTTCGCAAAGATTTTGTTCGTTACATTGGAAATTGCGGGTTTCTTTATTAATACAAGGTATAACTGTGAATTTTGGAATCCAATGCGTTCTTTATATTCTCAGAGTTTTTCTACAGACAGGCTAACATTCCTTTTCTTCTTCCGGGTAATCTAGACGTCCATTTTCGTTCATCTTCTTTTCTTCTTGCCTTCATCTTCTCCTTCGAAAATGGTTCGTTCTTCTCAGAATTGTTTATGTAGTAATCCTCTGAAATAACCTTATTTTTTTCTGAAGTTCGTTTGGTGAGTACCATGTTAGTCTCAAGTAAATGCATTTCTTTGTCTTCTTCATGCATATCTGCTTGATGCATATTTATGTAGTTCTGCATTCGCAAGGTTCCTACAGAGTTTGCCTTGGTTTGCATTCTTTTTCTCTTTATTTGTCTCTCCTCCATTCCTACTATCTTCTTCAGCTGCTCTCGCTGCCATTCTTCTCGTATACCTGGTTCTCTTGGTTTTCCACTTCTGTTTTCTTCTCGTAGTAGCTCTAGTTGATTCTTCTCTTCCATACTTCCACTAATTTCAGCTTTCCATTCATCTATATTGTTCTTCATCTCCTCCATCTTCTCCTGATATTTATTCATTTCTTCCCTTTGTTCTTGCTGACCTCTCCTTATTTCCTCCATCATTTCTCTATGTTTTGCTTCCTGTATCTCCCCCATTTTTCTCTCCAAATTTTCCATGAATCTCTGATATCGTTCCTCTTGTTCTTGCTTCTCTCTCTTCCTCTCTTCTTCCTGCTTCTTCTCCTTCTCCTCACGTTCCTGTCTCTCTTTATTCTTCTCTTCCTCCTGCTTCTTAGCCATTTCTTCCATCTGCTTCTTATTCATTTCTTCCATCATCTTCTTCAACGTCTCTTCCTGCTTTCTCATTTCTTCCTGCCTCTCTTTCTTAGCTTCCTCGTCGCGTCTTCTAGCTTCTTCCTCCCGTTTTTCATCACGCATTCTAGCTTCTTCATCGCGCTTTCTAGCTTCTTCATCGCGCTTTCTATTCTCTTCTAATCTCTCCTTTTTAGCTTCTTCCATCATTTCCTTTATAGCCTGTAACAATCCTCGATGCTCTTCTTTCTGTCTTCTTTCTTTCTCTTCCTGTTCCTTTTGATATTTCTCTTGTTTCTCTTCTTGGTCTTTCCGATACTGTTCTTGTTCTTCTCGTTGTTCCCTTTGATACTCCTCAAATTGAGCTTTCAAATGGCTTAACGTCGTCATATCGATATTCAATTAGTATTCTAAATTCTAAAAATCCTAATAAACTCTATGGTTTCCCTAAATTCTCCACAACTTAAGTTCTCCAACAATGTCTCTCCCACTACTCCAATCAACAATATATATATATTCAGCAAATACACAGGCAGGCTTCACTACTTGGATCTGATTCAGCTCACGATGTTGACCCAATCACACTAGGAAATATGAGGTACTTGTTCATGTACTTATGACTCCAATTCTTAACTGAAAATAACTCAAATAACCTCTTACAATCTATCTCTTATATCTAAGTTACATCTAAATAAATTGACATATTAGCAGTAATTTATCCTTCTTTCCTAGTTCTGACTGCTACCAGCTATTTTCTGTCATCCTCTTCAGAGCAACCATCCATTTCTTCTTTCTCCTGTTCCATTATCTATACTGGGCATCTACTCGTTCTCACAGTCTAATATCTTGCTGTGTCCACTTCGATCCTATAAGATAATAACGCCTAACAGTCCAGTAAAGAAATTACCGTATAACATCTCCATTTCCATGCAATCATCCTGCTGTTACCATCAATAATTCCTCATCCATTAGTTTCTAAAATATCTCCTTCGTCTTACCCACTTCTCTTGAGTAAATTCTCCCATTTTATTCTAATATTGCACCGAAGACCCGTCATTCGACTATCATCTCTGTCATCTTCTTACTAGGTTTCCCGATGTTTTCCTCATTCTTATTGCTACATATGGGAATCGACCTCTTCACAGTTCTGTGTCGTATTCTTTCTCTTGACTTCCCACGACGACTTTCTCTTGAATTTCCACATATATGAGTATCTCAAAAAAAAAAATTCTCTTTGGTTTGCCACCAACAGTTCCCATGGCGTTTTCCTCCATTCGCATCACGTAGAGGCGCCATTTTCTATGGCGACCAACGGTTCTTGACCACGGTGTCTTTCTCAAATTGCCACACGTATGGGCGACATTTTCTACTTGCGCCGTTCCCGCGTCCAGGCAAGGACACAAGAGATCCAGACTAGCTCTAACTTCAATAAATCCGGTGACTGAGTTCTACGGGTGTGAGTTCCGCAACAGAAAAACGTCCAGGTCAATCAACGGTATTCTCTAACTAACGCAGAAAGACGTCTCTTACTCGTATTTAGTTAGGTACCATTCTCATTAATTCTTAAGGAAATCGTCGTCGATCGTTACTACTACAGTCTTACAACTAATCCTTATGCTAAGAACACAGAGAAAGAGTTTTTAGGTTTCACCATTCAAAGTTTATTTAAATATTAAATCAGATATTCAAGAAATTATTTCAAAATTTTATTAATGAAGTAGCCTTTGTAATGAGTGACTCATTGTCGACCTAGTAATCCATGTCCGTCGATAACTTTGGAAAAATCACGTCTTTCGACTTCACCCCAAA
Organism: Anabrus simplex; assembly: GCF_040414725.1. NCBI lineage: Eukaryota > Metazoa > Arthropoda > Insecta > Orthoptera > Tettigoniidae > Anabrus > Anabrus simplex. Next base: position 1,226,777,763 of record NC_090265.1, on the reverse strand, counting down.
TGATTGAATGCCTTCTCGGCTTAAATAGCTTCCTTTCTTAGTACTCATTCATCTCCGAAATCATCAATTAATAGTGTAAATGACATGTAACATGTGGGAAGATTCTTAAAAAGAAACTGCCCTATCCTTCTCTTTCAATTCACCTAGCGAGTTGGGTGATGAGTAAATAAATTAAATTGAACACAGCTAATAGTATTTACAAGTGCCTTCTTGGCAAGAAAATAAAACATGACAATTATTTACATTAAAAATGTAGGATGCATCCACAGAAAAGAAAAGAAAACTCCTATCAACTATTATTTACAATCTTTCTAGTTGTATTCCTTTGAGAAATAAAGAATCGCATATGGAATTTCTGAGCTAAAGTTCAGTCAAGAAATGGAGTTCCATTTGTTTAAGTCAATCATTCTTAGAAATCGCATTAGATTATGGTAATTAACACTTGATATTCATTCTAAAAACTGTCACATTACTTAAATTTTCACTGACTGATTGGCTGTCTGTAGTTTTAAGACTATCAATAAGGCTATTATAAACTCTTCTTGCGTTGTTCTGACAAGTACACACGTATATGTTTTACGTCTTAAATATTGATCTCTGCCTATCTAGTCGCTTCTTAGACACTCATATTTCCTTGTGTTACACATCATGAGCTAAGCTACGTCCATTGTAAGCCGTAATCATCCAATAAGTAACATCTTCGCAAGATTTAATTCATGAATTTAAGGTAATATGACCATATCTTATTGACATAGACTACGTGCGTACGAAGTAGCAAGAAACGTCACCACACTGGTTATACAGGGTTATAATAACACATGCTACCAATGGAAAATCTACTTAATCGGATGACACTATCTCCAGCTAAAAGAAAATGATTCTCCTTCGAAAACCTAGGTCACCAGTGATCGGCCTATAGATTGAAATTTATACAGAAATGTAATTATTCAGTGAGAGTTCTCGAGATCTTCCTAAGCGAATCAGTGAAGGCTCAAATCTATCCAGAGTAAGCATATGCTTCTCCAGGTAACTTAATATGGATAAAAGAAACATTGCACTACACGTCCCGAGATCATGTCCTGAGCTAGATAAAATGCGTAGGCTTAGAATCATTGCGTGGAATTGGCGAGAAATCAGTGACCTTCTCAATTATAATATTTGAAGTCACGAGACCTTATTTCATGCAACTATGACTCTCTCTCGAAGAAACAATAACTACAACCATCATACATCATCAACAACTCTATATCATATCCATGACGCGTTAATTATTACTCTTATTTCATATAACCACACTATCACTTCATCACGTAATTCATTATCTTGACTTGCACATCAACGTGCCGCGACATTACTAAAATGCCTACTTTATTTACTACAGTCATAGTGCCAAATTTAACGTAACTTGGAGTAGTCTACTGCCATTCCTTCATAACACAAATCCTATGCATGATCTCGAACAATTTGACGTTGCTTAAGTTTAGGACACGCGGATATAAATGCCTACTTCATTCTTTACACATCACTGATAATAATAATAATAATAATAATAATTTTAGCGATCTCTTCACGCATATCTCTGGAAAACATTACGATCGGGACATCACTTGGTGACCACGCCTACAAATGGAATTGACGTTTCATACGGATGAGTACCTACTTCCAATCAATTTAGCTAGATGTTTATTTATGCACTGTGTTCGCACAAATAAATACTACCAAGCAAATAAAGAAATAATATCTTCTTACTTACGAAAACGACTTGGATATTGGACTTAGCTTTGCTCAAGATGGTCTCGGCGTTTCCTCCTCTCCGGTCATCTGAGACTAGGAACTGGTCATCTGGTTCCTCCACAAGTGGTCGGGTACATCGTGGCTTCTCATCATCGCTCACTGGTCATCCGGGACAGCCAACATCGTCTCGCCTCGTCAGGATCCAAGCAACATCGCCTTGCTTCCTTACAGACCCATGGTGAAGACTCGTGCGTATGGAACAGAACAATGATAGAATATTTGACTCATTGCTGACATTTTCCAAGTACTATAGCTCTTGCGTTGCTCAGATTGCATAGGTTTTTACTGGGACACAGTTAAATCAATAAATAGTCCAGAATTGTCTAAGACATATACTCGGTATATTCTGATTTGAAAATAAATTTCTTTCCGCCGTCTTTTATCAGCCTAAATGCATTCAATTACTGGTCCGTAAGTGTCTTTCAATGTTAAACGGTGTCGGGCAAATTTCATCAAGGGCTTGCGTCACTGCGTGACGTAGTTCCACAGTAGTATATCTTATCTCTTATTGTTTCTCGTATTAAATCTCCCGCGCGGCGTTTAAATCTTGATCTCCGCAAAATAGCGTGTAGTCGGGAATTAATCTTCGTTTCCAAATCTCCAATATATCGCTCCGCTGGATAATTCCTTTAAAATGAGTTTTACGTCTTCTTAATACACCGAAGTCAGATTAGATAATAAAAGATGAGCCTCTTTTTTTCTTGAATAATGGTTTCAAATAATGTCCATCTGTCATTTTTTTCTGCGCCTTCTAAACGCGGCTATTACCGTAACCGACTGACGAAAAGACTTATAATTTGGCCCGTACTGACGTTAAATGTATTTTATTTGAGATTTTGACCGCAGAGACTCCATCTTTGTTGCTCTAGCTCTTATAAAGAATTGTGAAACGGCACAATATTGTGGGGTAAACAACAATTTATCCATAAAGAAATGTACAATGTGGGGGTTTTCAATCTTGTTCTTAGAATTATATTTTATGTATCAAAGTTTTCTACACTTCTGCTGCATCCTTCTTCAGTAGCTACGAGTATCAACCAATCCGAAATTTGTAACTATTTTTGATAGCTAATTAACATTTGGGTTGTGTGTAGAAATCCTGCCTGTCGTTAAAGAGTTCTGGAAACTTCCCCTCGAAATACTATAAAGGCTGGGCGCTTTAGGGCCGTATTGTCATCTTCATCGCACCAGTTTAGCGGGCGTGGCGTGTTCTCCGCGGGTAGGGGCCGCGGTCTGCGTTCGGAAGGCCCAGCAACTGAGGGTAATGGCAGAATATTCGTAACGTGTGATAGCTATGGCAGATAGCTTGAGGGGAAGGTTTCAGACCTCTTTATTTTATGTACATTTCTAAAGGTGGTGGTTTAAATGTAGAATTTTCTGCCAATCTCAGGACCCTACTTTTTTCCCTTCTGGGAAATATGTAATGCAAGGAAGCAAACAGTGATTACCCTCTGTCGATTCCCATTCAACTTGGTATGGGGTGAATAAGTTTATAATCATCTACATTTCTTAATACCCTTTTGGAATTTAATGTTTCTAATTTAGTCACTCTGGCGTAGAATAGGGTTAGCCTCTGTATATTTGGGTCATAAGCCCACTTAGGGTTTTAAAATATTCTAGTGAGTATAAGGATTTCGTCTCCTAGCCTTTTGCTCATGGCCAATCATATTAAACCTTTTCTTTTATACATTAAGGCCATTTAGTGTGGGCACTTATTGCCCCTGTTTATTCAGTAATTGTTGTTTATTGACCAGTGTATAACAAACTGTTGAGTGATAAATAAGCCCACATTTATTTATTTATTTATTTATTTATTTATTTATTTATTTATTTATTTATTTATTTATTTATTTATTTACTTATTTATTCACGAAGCACAAGATACAGCTACACTGAGCAAATTTCACTTACACTGTCAACAGACTATTTAACAAACGTAAACTTTCATAATAAAATATAACAAACATAACAAAATATAACAAGATCAGGTACACAGCCTACTAATAACAACTGTCTACATCGAAGACCACGAGAATGTCCATGTTCATAGCCAAGTCGTCGTGGATCAAGATGACAGTATAATCCCTTCACATCAACTTATCTTTAAGAGTCTATTTACACCCCTCTCGAATATGCTTTTATTTGATGCTACATCAAGCTCTTGTCTCCTATTAATATTGTTAAAGAATGTTGGGAGGCGGATCAGGAAAGATCGTTGAAGAATTGAGTGCTGAATGTGGGGAATGTGGAGAAGATCTTTGGTTCTTGTGGGGCGGGAAGGAACACGGAGAGAGAAGATTGAGACAAGATGTTCCGAGCGGTAATGCCCATTTAAAATCCCGTGGAGGAAACTCAGGTCAGCTACCTGTCGCCTGATGTGCAGCGGTGACATATTAATTGCCATTAATACCTGCTGCGTAGACAGATTTCTGAGCTTGGGGTTTCTGTTCCTTACAATTGCAGCAAAGAAGGACACTGCTCTGTCTAACTGCTTAGTATTGGAGGGTTAGGCTGTTGTCCAAATCAGAGAGCAGTACTTTAAGAGAGGTTGAATGATCGTGAGGGAGAAGTGACGAAGAGCAATGGGGTCAGAAATTTCTGTGAAGTGATAGAGAATGCCTAGTAATTTCATAGCCTTAGTTGTATATGTTTCTATATGGATCTTAAATTGTAATTTTGTATCGAATGTTACACCTAGGTCACGCTGTTGTGTAACTACAGTGATGGGCTTGTCGAGTAGGTAATATGATGTCGACCGAGCTCGATAGCTGCAGTCGCTTAAGTGCGGCCAGTATCCAGTATTCGTGAGATAGTGGGTTCGAACCCCACTGTCGGCAGCCCTGAAGATGGTTTTCCGTGGTTTCCCATTTTCACACCAGGCAAATGCTGGGGCTGTACCTTATCTAAGGCCACGGACGCTTCCTTCCCATTCCTAGGCCTTTCCTGTCCCATCGTCGCCATAAGACATATCTGTGTCGGTGCGACGTAAAACAAATAGAAAAAATATATGATGTCGGAGAGGAGATTTACGTAGTGTTATGGTCATGTGGCTGCTTTTTTTGTGGATTGAGGATAAGTTTCCAAGTGCGGCACCAGTTCGAGAGGGCATTAAGTGAGGACTGTAGTAGAGCTGCATCTGCTGGATTCCTGATCTCCCTAAATATCTTGCAGCCGTCAGCAAAGAGTAGGGTATTCACTGTTTCGTTGAGTTCGGACGGCAGATCGTTCATAAACAAAGAAAACAGCAAGGGGCCAAGAGTACTGCCTTGTGGGACACCGGAGGTGACTGGTAACCATGAGGATGAAGAGCCTGATATTAACACTCTCTGCCAACGGTTATGTAGGAAGCCAGCAAGAAGGGTCAGAAGACTGCCATGTATATTAAATCGTTCGGATAGTTTATGGAGCAACAGAGTATGATCTACAGAATAGAAAGCTTTCGAAATGTCCACGTAGCAGATATCCAGCCGTGATTTAGCTGCAATGGCATGTGATGCAAAGCTATGCAGAGTGGCCAGGTTTGTTAGACAAGAGCCACCTGGTAGAAAACCACGCTGCTTGGTTGATGTATACGGCAAAGTGAATGCGAAGAGACGCTGGTGTATAATTTTTTCAAAGATAAAGGATAGTGTGGGGAGAATACAAATTGGTCGGTAAGATGAAACATTAAAATTGTCACCTGATTTGAGAAGTGGAAGAATATTTCCCTGTTTCCAGGTAATAGAAAAATAGCCCACGGAAAAACATCTGTTAAATAATTTAGAGAGAGGGACGCAAAGAGTGCTGGCAGTATTTTTTATTAAAAGAGGACCTATAGTGTCAGCACCGGTAGCTTTGTTGGTACGAAGAGTTTGAAGAAGGTTATGAACTTCACTTGGTGTTGTAGTTATGCTTGATGGGGTTCTGTTTGAAGCTGTACCTACGGGAGGGAGCGGTTGGTTTTGTAATGGAGGGGAGAAGTTGGAGAAGAAATACCTGTTGAACAGTTCATTGCGATCGGCGCCATCTGCTGTTGCATCGTTGTGGTTCACGCTGACAGGAATCTGCTCCGTCCTTCTCCGTGTGTTGATGTGACTCCATTAGCGCTTGGGATTGCTGCAGACGTTTTCAGTGACAGTGTCTACGTGTGTTTTGTAGTCTCTTCTGACCATAAACCTCACGTGGCGGCAGTTTTTAACGAAGGTATTGTGAGTGTGTGGGTTAGGGAAGTCTTTCCACAGGCGCCAAGCTCTCTTCTTATTAAATAGTATCAGTCTGGTCTCTTGTGATATCCAAAGCAAAGCAAAGTCACCACCGCACAGGCCATGAAGGCCCTTGGAGGAGTGGAAGGTAAAGTCTTCCATCATTGTTAACCTTGGCACGTGATGGGGTACAGTGGTTAGCTCTACGCCCGGCCGCCTTTGCCCCCAGGAACTAACCTGGTACTCATTTTTGGTGTAGGCTAAGTGAACCTCAGGGCCATATGCACCTCCGGAAGTGGAAATCTCGTTTCTTAAATTTTACGACTTCCTGACGGGGATTCGAACCCACGTCCTTCCGGGCGAACCGAGCACGCCTTTACCGCCTCGGCCAGGCAGCCCCTCTTGTGATATCTAGTGTTGATATTTGCTGGTAGTAGCCCGTTGTGCAGGTACGAAGTTTTAAAATGCAGCTTGCAGCCAGTCGTACATCAGAGCAACGATGTGTAAGTACTTTAATTAAGAATAACCTGCAGGTTGTAAGTGTGCTGTTAAATGTTGATGCCTCTGTGAAGCTGGACTATGATATAGTTGGGGCCCAAACTCCGTTGTAGTGTGAAGAATAGGAGCAAATAGTGTGCCCTTGTAAAGTTGTGTCAATGTGTTTAAGACGGTATCGTGTTAGGATAAGGCAAGTAAAGGGTCGCTAAAGTGAAAGTAGTGCTGACGAACGGTTAACCCATTTCGGACGCCAATCACGACACTGCCTCGAGTTTCATGGAGGCGATCGCCTCGGAAGAGATTATATGTTGGAAAATGCGGTTGGAGTGGTGGCGTCAGAAACGTTTCATTAAGAGTGAAAAAGTCCGGGGTATATTGGGAGAGGAAAAAAACACAAGGCAGCAGGTTGGGGGATAAAGATCTTATGTTAACATAATAAATTTTCAACATTTTACCTTGGGCAGTGGACTGCACTTAGGGGAAAAGTGGGAAATTCATCCTGTTCCCCGAATATGCCACGTCCACGGGGTACTTTTTTGCTAGTGGCTTTACGTCGCGCCGACACAGATAGGTCTTATGGCGACGAACGTGAGTATTTAAGATCAACCTGGCTGCCAATTGGACTTGGGGATATGTGGTCTATGAAAGGGCAGGATGTACTGCAATATCAACGTTACGTTCAGAACTTGGGGAAGGGAGGATGGAAGAGGATGCTGGGGTAGAGAGATCCTCAGGTTTGGAAGGTTCAGGAATTGGCTTAGCTTTGCATCTGTAGCTAAAGGCGGGATGAGAAATGGTGCAGTTGACACATTTGGGAGAGGATTTATTGGAACATTCAGCTGTAGCGTGCTCTTGACTGGAGCAGATTGCACAAATCCGGGGATGAACACAAGGTCTACATGGCGGATGATCATATTGTTGACATCTACCGCACCGTATCTTCTGTGGAGGCGAAGATTTTGATGGCTCCACCCGATGTCGGCGCGCGTACACCATGGCGCCGTCACGAAGCATTGCGTCCAGAGTCACCACATCCCGAGATTGTATTCTGACGAGTGAAGTCGGTCCTTGGGCATTACGAATACGTAATACCCGATAGATTTGATGCCCCTGAAGTGTTAATTGATCCGCTATTTCATCTTCGGTCAGGTCCCTGTCAACACCATAGGCCACCACTTACCGTGCTGGTGCAGGGCGAGACGGTGGCTCCATTCGTCGTGCAGGCCTCTGTTGAGTGATGTTCTGTGCTCGACAATGTGTTCCCAATATTAGCAATGAAATGGTTGTGAAATATTTTCCGGGTATTAATACTGAATCTATCCCTAGTGCGTTGGAGTTCTAGATAGGCGTAATAACCTTGGAAGTTCGGTGTGAGTCTGGTTATCAACTAGTAGTTTTTTTGGTGTTGGCTTGTTTGGGTCAATGTTTGTGAGTTTTATGATGAAGAAAGTAGGTTCAAGTGAAGTGACGGTGGTATGAATGATACTCCCCTGTCGAATGTTGGGTGGGAGAGCAGGATTACGAGTAGCCTGCGCGTAACTTCGTACATTGGTGGGCATATACGGCGCAGGGTTCAGAGAAGGTGGCGCTCGGCTGGCAGGTTGGACACCAGCTGGAGGAGCAGCTCACAGTGGAGAGATTATAAGCAAGTCCTGTTACCCTAGGACAGGATTTGGTGATTTATAAGTGGAGCCTGTCAATGGTAGAGATTCCTAGTCGGCGTACATTCGCTTGCGTCCGGTGTCTGGGCTGGCAGAATTTAAGTCCTCTAGTTTGCGTGGATGCTTCCCCTTGTCTTGTGACTCCAACTCGTTGTCACTCATATTGACGAAAGTTGAATCGTAGCTTCGATCGTAGAGACTGGAACGAAGAATATCCTGAGGTGATACCTCACTACAACTACTCAGTCCACTTATTAGGTCCACCTTTTTAATTTGCAATAAACACACGTGGCCTCGTCCGGTGTAAGAGCTGCAGTGGACAGCGAAGGATGATTCGGGGTCAACCCCACTAACTTGAGGTAGGAAGGTCAACGCTTTACTCATCAAACTGCTTAGCCCGTCAAGAGAATTTCTGCAGTAATTTTTACATTTCAACGAGATCTTCTCACGTTCTACGATACTACCAGAGTCAGTTTAAAACTTTGTCGTTTTAAAGTCAGACGCCCTTCCTGCTGCCATGCGTTGGCTGTAGTGAAAATATCATGCAAAGTGGCCGAAATTCGAAAATGAGATGGCAGCCATGTGGCTAGTAACACTTGGTCCCTTTCCGTTTCATTCCCCAGAAATACAATGAAAACGTTATCCAGGTAACTGCATTTGTTTGACCTGGAAGTCATGAATTATGTCAGAGATGAAAATATTTCATGTCTTTACGAAAATCTATGCAAATAATAAAACATTTCAATGATCACGCGATACGGCATAAGCGTTTTCTTCTGGGCATGATGCAGGGTAAAATTTCTGAGAAGAGGTGGCAGGAATTGTAATATCGTCTGTAACTTCACTTATCTTCTTCTTCTTCTACTACTACTTCATCATCATCCCATTATTATTATTATTATTATTATTATTATTATTATTATTATTATTATTGTTGTTGTTATTATTATTATTAGCAAATGTGCCCGTGCTTCGCTACGGTATTCTACATTGTATACGGATATCGAAGTAAATACTGTACGTGCAGTAAATACGATTGTTTTAAAATTGCATGTCTCTCCGAGAAATATCATGGGGAGATTCCCATACGTTGTTTCCAATGTAAAGTGTGGCTTGCGGGGTTGTGAGGATAACGGCAGGCTCACTTGCCTACTGCCATTCGCAATCGATTTGGGAAGTTTATATTATAACTGCAGACCCCATTGCCTACTGCGCGGTCACAATCGATTCGGAGAGTTTTCGTTACAATGGCAGGCCCCCTTTCCTACTTTCAGACGGATAACAGTTGAGAAGTTTTTATTATAATGGAAGGCAACTTCCCTACTACCAGTCAAAATTGAGTTGTGTGGTTATCATTATAATGACAGGCCCGTTTTCCTGCTGTCAGCAAGATTACTGCCAGTCACACTGAGTTGGTGAGTTTCCATTAAAATAGCAAGCCACTATGCCTAATGCTAGTCACATTTTAGTTGAGTACATTTGTTTATAATGGCAGTCACACTGGCCTACAGCTAAACACAATCGGGCAAGGGAGTTCTGAACAAAATTTCATGCTCCCTTGCCTTCTGCAAGTCAAATCAAATGAATTATTCATGATACTGGTAGGCCTTCCTTACAAATGTCAGTTACACAGGAGTTGGAGAAGGACCCATTCCTACTGCCAGTTGAAGTTGGTGTGGGGAGTACTGATTACAATAGCAGACACACCCTTTCTCGATCGCTACAAATCGAACATCAGTGAATATATCGACATACGAAAGTATATGCATGTTTATAATATTGCAGACCATCATTTACGGATTAACTGCTGCTAAACGGTACGTCCTATCGACAAAGGATTGTACCATAAGACGCTGTATTTAGCGGCCTAAATGGCTGGTCCTATTATATTTTCTCGCATCTTATCTATTCATGGGTCAGATTGAGTTAAAAACGTTTAATATGGTGAAATTATCTTACATTCGGATAAATATGTGACATAGCATTTGGCTCACATGTGGGTACTGGGTGGGCCAATGATCGTGTATAGTTTGATGATTCTATCTTTCCTGTAAGTGACTGAAAATATGAATTATGCAGGCAAAAATTCCAAATTTAATTAAAATCGAGAAATAGAGACGAATCTAACGTATAAGGGATACAGATACGACAAAATGTCGTAAGACGAAGGTTGAAGATCACTCCAAATTGAAAGGAGATTGTGCCATCCGTTATGTGATAGGACGAAATACCTCGAAACGAAGGTCTGCACCATCATTAAAATTGCCTCCTTATTTCGATATTCTTCGGGAATATAAAGTAAAAATTTAAAGATCTCGGAAGTTTTCCGTCCGCTACAGGCTAAAACGTATAATTTTGCCAAATTTCAATTTTCTTGCTCGTCTGGCAGATTATGTCGCAATCTGGGTAAAAATTAGGACTTTCAGGAAACTACACCAAAAATATGCAGATGGTTATTATTACCACTCAAACGGCTAGCTGTATGAAAATTTCACCAAAGTAGTCAATGTACAGGCACACACAGCTGTTACGATTTTATTTATATAGATAGATAAGGAATCTTCACCACGTACAACACCTTTTGGGCTATGTCCGCTGTACTTAACCTGCAAAACCGACCGTTCATGATATCTCACTTATTAATCCTCCTGTCGAAAAATGCACATGAGAAAAGAAGTTTTAGAAATGGAATTCCATTAAGGATTGTAGATTTCCATTAATTTCGGATGTGCATATTTTGAGGGAGTGCAAAATCATGTTTCGATTTCGAATAAACCCCCAAAATTTAGGTATTCAGAAATAATATTGGCCCTAAAACCTACTCAAGGACAGGTGGATTCTAAATATCAAGTTTGGTAGCAATACATTCAGTAGTTTTCAAGTTATAAGGATTCATACAATCAAACAGACAGACAGACTCCAAACCTAAGAAATATGCAGATCGTCATTATTACACCTGAAACGGACAACTGTACGGAAATTCCGCCAAAGTAGTCAATGTACAGACACACGGTCGTTACGATTATATTTATGTAGATGACGGATGTGCATGGGCACGTTTGTAAGTGCAAACCTTCATTTCGAGATTTACTGCTTCTAAACGGTGGATCATACCAAAAAACAGTTTGCACCCTCAGACGTCTCTTTCATTGCTCTACATGTTTGGTCTTAAAACATTTTCTCGTATCTCCCATATTTATGGGTTCGATTCAGTTACGATATTTGAATGGGGTGAAATTTGGGTACATTTTTAACATTTTACACTATTTTCAACATACTTATGTGGAAGTTATATTCATAAAATTTGGTTTGCATATAGCCATTGGTCTTGTCAATGCGCGTGCCAAATTCGATGACTCCATCTTTCCTATAAGTGTGACAAACTAAGTAACATACGTGTAAACAGCACAAAATTTACGAGTAATCGATATATACAGCCAAATCTACCCTATAAGGGAAAGAGAGAGACGACAAAATGTCACAGGACCAAAGTTGTAGATCACTCCAAATTGAACGGAGATTGTGCCATCCGTTTTGTGATAGGACTTACCGTTTAGCCGCGAAACACCTCGAAACGAAGGTCTGCACAGTCATTAAATTGCCTCCATATTTCTATATTCTTCGGAAAAAAAAGTGAAGAATTTAATGATCTTGGAATTTTTCCGTAGGTAAATACTAAATATAATGTTTGGTCCAAATATCTTCAGTAATTTTCAAGTTGTAAGAAATACGCTTCACACGCACCCGCTCTTGCGTTAAGTGTGGAGGGAGTTGTACCTAAAAACGGTCCGTTAATGATATCTCCCTTATTAATCCTGTTATTGAAATGATGCACATGAGAAAAAAGGTTTGTAAATTAATTTTAATTAAGTAATGTGACCATATTTTCTCAAGCTGAAAACGGGACACTTATCAACTGACCAAAAGAAAAAAGTATTACTTGGTCTATAAGTTAAAGCAAATAGAAAACTATAAGCCTGTTCATCTATTTATTACAAACATAAGGCAAAATTATTACAATAGACCTAATGAATACAGAACATTTAAAGCATTACAATTACTATAAAAATCGCATACATTTTACATAATGTTATACAGTTAACCTAGAGGAAATATTTTTCTTAAGAATGGATTTTCTTCAGAAGTTTCTCATTTTGTTTCAACTAATTGAAAAACTCAAAGCAACTGTATTTTAGATTGACTTTGGTAAGCAACAATGCTTTCAGCGTTCCAACTTTTAATTGGTTTTTTCTTATGTCCATATTTTGTTCGTACTTGCAAAAACTCTCTATACAGGCAGGCCCCGATTTACAAATGGGCGGACTGGGCATTCCAATTATTTTATTAGCCTACATAAAACATTTGAACTATTCTAACTTTAAAACCTGAATTTAATATATATATTTAAATTTTATAAAGGAAATGTCTCTTCTTTCTAAAATTATTTACTTACTTACAAACCAACGGCTTTTTTAAGAAAAATAAAAACAGCCTGATTCTTATTTGGCTGTTACCTTTATTTGGATTGATAAATTTAATTATGAGAATTAACAGTATTTGCATAATGTGCTGTTTTAAAACTCATAATCTTGAAAACTTTCATATTTAATTTGTAAACAATTATCTTTAAGAGGAACAGGAAAACGAGCAGGGGGTGGGGGGCGGCTAAATATTGTTTGCCCAGGGCGCTAACTACTTGAAATCGGGGCCTGTATACAGGTGCATTAGTAGCTGGCAAGGATAACCCAAATTCTACAACCTTAGAAAAAGTACTGAATGATAGTTTTTGAGAAGAGAAATACTGAAACATTTCTACCCATCTCAGATGGGCTTCTTTTCCTTCATCATTTCATAGAGTGATTTTGTCTGCAGTATCAAATTGCTTAACATAAACAAATTCACTGAAAATAGCATTATCATCAGCATTTGATTCTCCAGATACAATTTTAATCGTAGGTATACATATTTCAACATCATTGCTTTTCAGGACATTGTTTATATACTTCTTATATACTTCAAATCTGTCAGTCCAGACTTTTAAGTACTGAATACATGAATCATAGAAACTATTAGCAATGTTTTGGAAATCCTCTACTTTCACCTTACCCTCATCTTATAGTTCATGCAAAGCACATTTTACAACATCTGGGATAAAATTGTTCTCCTTTTTCTGAGTCATATTTACTTTCAACATAGGAAGTGCCCTGGCTACTTCAACTCATGTCGTTAACTCACCTTCTACCTGGATAACTGCCTGGTGGAAAGTTGTAGCTTAGTTGTGCAGGAAAAGAAGAATTTTCGCCAATGCGTTTTCCAAAAAAAATTTCATTATCATTGGACATTTTTCCTGACTCAGAAAATATGACCCCAGTTCTTCAAAAATTGCAAGAACTCTTCCAAGTGATGGCATCAACGCTCATCACCTGGTGTTACTGTAACCTAACAATTTCCTGTACTCAGTCTCAGCAAAATTGCAGAAATCCTTTAGCGATTCTACTCTAATAGTGTATGAGTGAAAATGGTAATATATTTTGTGAATAACAAGTTCTGCATCGATATCAGCAGTCTTAATTGTGTTGTGTAGTATATGCGCTGCACATCCAACGTCAAGGATTTCACAATGTAATAACATCCTAAGTTCGTGGAAAATATTTCTGGATCCCTTACGTGCTGCCCCACCAAAATTACTATTAGTATTGTCACCACAGAATGCAATTATCTTGTTGTTAAGGTTGTGTTTTGCAAACACGTCAATGAGATAATCGGTAACAATATCTGCTGTTTCGCCAGGACGTTCATCAATTTCCAAAATTCGAACACGGACACCCTGTAGTGGTAAAAAGTACCTAACCATAACAGGAAAAATATTTTTCTCTCCATGATTAGAAGCATCTGTAAACACTGTAACAAACCTGACTGACTTCATTCAATTCCTTCTGAAATATTTCATAAGAATGAGGTGCAAGTAAGTTCACAACAATGGCTTCACACTTCGTACGACCGCAAGAGAATAATTCTGTCAGGACACCGGGACAACAGGTTGAAAAACGGTACTGTCCCGTTCAAAACGGGACGTCTGGTCACTTTAAATTAAGGCAGGTAGATTTCCATTAAGTCTGGTTGTGTACATTTTGAGGGAGTGCAAAATCAAGGTTTCGGTTTCGCATAAACCCCCAGTCAGTTCAGGGATTTAGAAACAATATTTGCCCTAAAACCTACCCAAGGACAGGTGGATTCTAAATATGAAGTTTGGTGGAAATATATCCAGTAGTTTTCGAGTTACAGAAGGACAGACAAAAACACAAACAGACAAACAGACTAACAAATACCAAAGCTAAAAATTATGCAGATGGTCATTATTACACCTGAAACGGATAACTGTACGGAAATGTCACCAAAAAAGTATATGTACAGACACACGGTTGTTACGATTTTATTTATATAGATTATTATTATTATTATTATTATTATTATTATTATTATTATTATTATTATTATTATTATTATTATTATTCTGTTTATACGCATTTTCTCGCTTCAGGCTGAAGGGTAAAGAATCCTGTCTCCAATTTATTCAACATACTATTTTCCCTAACCACAGATATAAAATTTGCCATTGAATCATATAATAGCTAATGAGCATAGGTAAAGTCTGAATATTCATGTTAGCTGCTCAAGGTTGTTTGTCTGACGTCAGTACTATGTAACTACATGAATTTTTTTTTTTTTGTTTTGCTAGGGGCTTTACGTCGCACCGACACAGATAGGTCTTATGGCGACGATACTGCATGAATTACAGTAACACGTCTTTCTCGCGCATACAGGTAAAAGTTGGTGATTATTTCATTTAACAGTGAAGAGCCGGTCTACTTCACTTTACCAGTGGCGTAAGGCCACGTTCACATTTTCGTGTTTTTATTCAATTGGCTTTATGTCGCACCGACACAGATAGGTCTTATGGCGACGACAGGATGGGAAAGACCTAGGAGTAGGAGGGAAGCGACCGTGGTCTTAATTAATGTACATCCCCAGAATTTGCCTGGTGTGAAAATGGGCAACCAGGGAAAACAGTATTCAGGGCTGCCGACAGTGGGGTTCGAACCCACTATCTCCCAGATGCAAGCTCGGCCACTTGCCCGGTGCACAGTTTGGAAGGTGGATGACAGAGAAATCCATAGTATGCCATGTCGTTCATGTGGCAGAATAAAAGAATTCTAGTGACATCTTTGCTGCTTATACGACAAATGTCACCAAATAATGCTCCTTTTCTTTGCCATCTGGTTGAGTAAAATAGTACGAAAAATTTAGCACGCAAACAAAATAAATAGCACTAAATAAAGTTGTCTGCCCACTTTAGCTGATGCAAACGATAATAATAATAATAATAATAATAATAATAATAATAATAATAATAATAATAATAATAATAATAATAATAATAATAATAATAATAATCTTAACCTGTTTACCCTCCAGGGTTGGTTTTTCTCTCAGACTCAGCGAGGGATCCCACCTCTACCGCCTCAAGGGCAGTGTCCTGAAGCGTGAGACATTCGATCTGGGGATACAACTGGGGAGAACGACCATAACCTCGCCCAGGCTGCCCCACCTGCTATGCTGAACAGGGGCGTTGCGGGGGGATGCGAAGATTGGAAGGGATAGACAAGGAAGAGGGAAGGAAGCGGCCGTGGCCTTAAGTTAGGTACCATCCCGGCATTTGCCTGGAGAAGTGCGAAACCACGGAAAACCACTTCCAGGATGACTGACGTGGGAATCGAACCCACCTCTACTCAGTTGACCTCCCGAGGCTGAGTGGACCCTGTTCCAGCCCTCGTACCACTTTTCAAATATCGTGGCAGAGCCGGCAATCGAACCCGGGCCTCTGGGGGTGGCAGCTAATCACACTAACCACTATACCACAGAGGTGGGCTAACTTATTCTCTGCGCACTTTAAATCCACAGTCTGCTCTTTACTGGCTACTATCATAATCGAATTCCACCAATAATGTACGGGTGACGTATGGATGAATGATTAGGTTATTACGTTTGATTTTCATTAACTGTGATCCGTAGCGGAAGTATACGTCAATAGATGAACTTAATTATCGTTCCTCTTGATTTATGGCTCAAAGTCTTTGTTTATCGTCACGTTTCCAATGGGGAAACGAAGAATTTAAAAAGCGTTATTCAAAAACAGAAGCTTAATACGTAAGCAACTCGCCAGTTCTACATGAGCTCGAAACGGGTTTATTATGATCACGTGTTCGTCAGTGGTATCAGACGTTTAGTCGGATAACGAAGGTTAAGCATACTCACCGAATGTAATACAAAGGCGAAACTCTGTATGTGATTTCAGTCAAGCATCATCATCTTCTTGTGCTACGGGCCAGATTTTTGGTAAGTAAGCATGGAAGCAGTCTCCTATTTTCTATAAAGTGCCGTTTCGAAGTACAGTGTTTAGAAAAGTTTTAAACATTCTGATTTAATGCACTTTTTATTGTGCTCTATGTACAGGGTCTCTCTGAAAATGAAATGGCGTAAGGCTTTTAGTGCCGGGAGTGTCTGAGGATATGTTTGGCTCGCCAGGTGCAGGTCTGAGACCAAAGGCCAGCGCGCTAACCATTTAGCCATGGAGCCGGACAGGTCTGTCTAATAAAGCCAGACCGAGCGCAGGGTGTTTGTACTCTGCGCTACAACAGCTGCCTCAGCCCAACTTACGTCGCGCGCGGCCGCGCTGCTTTAAGAGCGTACACAATCTTATATGAAATCGTACCTTAGAAAAGATGCTGGAGGTGTCATGCTTTATAATGAGGGAATTCATAAACACCATTAGGATTTTCTGCACACCAATGGCGAGAGTTATGACTGTTCACACGACCATTAAGATGAAACCTGGCCTCATCCGAAAAGAACATAAGCTGTGGGTCAAATAAACGATCATTCAGGTCGCAAGATACCACTCAAAATATCCCACTCTTGTAGCTGGAGCAGCAGGTTTTAAACAATGGGCCCATGTAAACCTGTACGGTTTGATGTGTAACAGATTTGTAGCTCTGTGTGCAGGAGAAACAGAAAAACCTACTTGTGCTAATTTTGTGAGGGATTTATTCGGTGACCGTTAGCTGCCTCTGTGGATCAATGGTAGAGTGTCGGCCTCCGGATCCCAAGATAGCGGGTTCAAACCCGGCAGAGGTAGTCGGATTTTTGAAGGGCGGAAAAAAGTCCATTCGACACTCCATGTCGTACGATGGCGGCATGTAAAAGATCTCTGGTGACACATTTGGTGTTTACCCGACAAAATTAATTAAAACTCAGCCATAGACGCCCAAGAGAGTTTCGGTTTACTCGGTCTGCCATCTAGTGGGCCTAGAGTAAAATGGAACGTCGAAATTGACGAGCAGACAGCCAGATGGCGTCAACTTGAAATGTCTGCACACGGTAGCTGAGGCCATACGATTATTATTATCGGTGACCGTTCAAGATTCGCAGCAATGTCATCTAGCTTTGGCTCTATTAAAACTGTTCGTGTGCGCGCATGTTATTTTTTTCTTATTGAGCACTGAGCCAGTAGTTTCAAATTTATTTACAATTGCGTGAATCATTGCTCATGAAGGTGGCACATCATCAGGAAATTGCTGAACAAATGCATCGCGTACCCGTCGAGTCGACTCGTACTTAAACTAACTTTTACATGCGAAAATACGGTGTTGAAATATTAACTACCTCACTATGTTAACAGCTGGTTACTGATGCTAGGTCGAACACGTGGGTGCTCCTTGCAAGGTCAAGCACTATACGCGCGCCTCCCGTACAGCTGCTGAGGTCGCGGAGAGTAGAAACCTCAGTGGACGGTCTGGGCTTTTAAGAGAGATCCTGTATATACGTACATTGTACAGCTGAACTTCGATATCTCGAAGTGCTTGTGTAGGCTGGTTATCGAGTTATCGAAAATTCGAGGAATAGAAAAACGTGCGTAGTACTTCGGTTGCACATTAACAAATCACCTGTACCGCTCCCTTTCCGAAAAACAAAAATAAAAACAAAACGTAATTCTTGCAAAGAATTCTTATTTTCATCTTTGATAACGTAATAGCTGGAATGCCGAATTCCACTGCAATATTTTTCTCCTTTTCCCCTCTTCTTTCCACTTCCTTAATCGACTTCTATTTTTCACCTGCACTAAAACTTTTCAGCACACGTTTTTTTCTACATGACGGAGACGTTATTGTTCTAACCAGGGCTTGAGGAACCCAGCACGTCAGTATCTCCCAACTTACGCATCATCCCATACTGTAAACAGCTTGCTGAAGTTTGCGATTAGCCTAAAGTGGGGTTTTAAACGTCTATTCAACGTTGCGAAGTGCCACTGCCTTCGTGATGTACAGGCCGTACTGTACCTCCGATGACGTCACACAAAGAGGCGAACTGGTTTCTCCGTCCGACCCGTTCTTAGCATTGTGGCAAATACGAACTTTCACACACTCTATTTCAATTTGTAGCACATTATATTTCCACAAAAACGTGTTATACGATAACAATTAGATGAATAAACTACACAAAAAGTATTACGTCCCTTGAATTTACATTACTTACCACGTGAAGATACAATGCCTAACCTAAACTATGAGGTCTCATTATCTTAATAACAGTTGTTTACGTAAATCCTGATGTGATCAGTTTAAAAAACATTGCAATGTAGTTAAATATAAATTGTTGTCTATCAACGGTCACAATTATCCTAAGCATGCCCCCAGTTCTTATGGATTATATTCACAAGTACAATCTGTAACATTCGTTTAGCTCACCTCAATTGATCAGCCGATTGGCTTGGCGCGCTTTCTACAGTACGGCCTGTATATTACGAAGGCAGTAGAAGTGCATTGCTGTTAAGATATCACAACTTAGTATATGGTGAGGCTAATCAAACAATACATTCTGATTAAAATATAGAGAATACTTATTCTTGTTTCTTGTATATGGAGATGACTTACGTTCAGGTTCCTTCTACAGGATTTAGTTTAATGTCGGGAAATCTATTACGTATTAGCAGAATGATCACGATACCTTCGAGTTACACAAAAATATTTTACAGATGGACATATAAATCCTTCGAGATATCGAACAATTTCAGTATTAGAACAAGGGACAGATATTATGTACCACATAACATACGTAGGGGGTTTGAAAAGTTCTCGGAATGTACTAGAATTAAGTATCTTACCTCGGTGGAACTGCTTTTATTTTTCAACATAGTCTCCCTTTAGACTAATGCATTTGGTCCAGCGATGTTCCAATGCCTTGATCCCATCTCGAAAATGAGATTCCTCCAGGCCTGCAAAATACCTCTCCAATTCAGCTGTCAGTTCTTCCCTTGTAGAAAATCACCGTACACCGAGGAAAATTTTCAGCTTGGGGAATAGATGAAAGTCTGATGTTGCCAAATAAGATTAATAAGGTGGATGTGGCAACAATTCGTACCCCAGTTCATGAAGTTTTGCCATGGCAATAACACTTGTGTGCGGTGGAGCGTTGTCCTGATGAAAGATGACCTTTTTCCTTGCCAAACCAGGCCTTGTTTCGCACATCTTTTCCTGTAGTTGGTTTAGGAGGTTTGCATAGTATTGCCCCGTAATTGTTTGGCCAGTAGGAAGATAATCTATCAGCAGAATGCCTTTTGCATCCCAGAAAGCTGAGGCCATGACCTTTCCGGCCGAACGCAATGCCTTTGCTTTCTTTGGTGGTGGTGAATCAGCATGCTTCCACTGCTTTGACTGTTGTTTTGTCTCTGGGGTATAGTAGTGGACCCAAGTTTCATCTGTAGTCACAAACCGGCGCCAAAAATCTTGTTGGTTGCACTGAAAACGGGCCAGAGTTTGTTCGGACATTTCCAATCTGGTGCGTTTAATGTCCAATGTCAAGAGCCGCGGCACCCATCTTGCGGTTAATTTTTTCATACCCAATTCTTCGGTTAAAATATAATGTACCCATTCAGAAGACATCCCTACAGCTTCATCAATCTCCCACACTTTCAGTTGATGATCCTCCATGACCATTTTATGTACTTTTGCGATAAAATCTGGGGTCGTAACACTTTTCGGCCGTCCACTACGCGGTCATCATCCAAGCTCTCCCGACCAAATTTGAACTCGCTGGTCCACTTGGCAACAGTTGAAAATTAAGGAGCAGAGTCCCCCAGTGTGTTTTGAAAGCGGGCATGAATTTTCTTTGCTTTCATACCTTTCTTTACAAAGTATTTAATCACTGCTCGAATCTCAGTTTTTTCCATTGTCACAAATCACTACGCGGGAACAACAAAGAGTCGTCACTACCACACTCCTGCAGCTAGAGCACTGATGCGCCACGTGTTCGCTCACAAAGGATGTGTGATTATTGCGCGGGAACCTCGTTGCTCTAGCACTGACATCTAGCGGTGATTCCGAGAACTTTTAAAAGATTCTTTCGGGAAATGAAAATTCCTTCGAGATGTCGAAAATTCGAGTTATAGACGTTCGGAATATAGAAGTTTGCCTGTACTTTCCGAACGGTATACACAACGAAACACAGCATGCACTCAGATAAGCAAAAACACAAAAGCACGAAATTGGTAATGTGGTATTTTGAACACAAAATTGCATATCGTCCATTGTGTGGCACTGAGACGTGCTTGAACACAATTTAGCATACAAGAATGCAACATGTTTATCCCACTCTTGGATAGAAACAGCAGTCGATTACTAAATGTTAGCAGGAGGATTAGGACGGTAGACCATTAACTGTCTTCAGATCACGCCATGCTTGTTCAACACAGGTCCTGATCGCACATTCAGTGGCGGCTGGCGCATAAGGTCACAGGGTCAGGTGCCCTCCTAACAAACATTAGTATTTTAATGTTTACTTCCCACCACATTATACACAGGATGACACAGGTTTTAAGCTCATTAGGAAAGTAGGTATGTAGGTAGAATAAATACAGTATATTCCTGAGAAGTACAATAGTAGTAAACTCGTGTCCTCATCCCGAGGTGGCGCAGCTCTTTTCAGGCACACCCCCAATGGAGGTGAGCTGCATGTACCATTTTAACCACAGACCAGCCCTTCTGCCATTCTTAAATTTCTGGTACCGAGCTCGATAGCTGCAGTCGCTTAAGTGCGGCTAGTATCCAGTATTCGGGAGATAGTAGGTTCGAACCCCACTGTCGGCAGCCCTGAAAATGGTTTTCCGTGGTTTCCCATTTTCGCACCAGGCAAATGCTGAGGCTGTACCTTAATTAAGGCCACGGCCGCTTCCTTCCCACTCCTAGCCCTTTCCTGTCCCATCGTCGCCGTAAGACCTATCTGTGTCGGTGCGACGTAAAACAACTAGCAAAAAACCTCTGGCAGTACCGGGAATCGAACCCGAGCCACCGAGGACAGCAGCTAATAACACTAACCCTTACATTACGGAGGCGGACAGAAGTACAGTGAAAGCTGAGAGGTGAAAATGCGCAGGCTATGATCCAGAGATTCGCTACAGCTACATAAAGAAGTATGGATCAGACATAAGAACTACTGATAAGGTAAACCTAGGTGTGTTTTGACGTATTGTATTTTAATATTTATACTTACATGTGTACGTATTTGTGACCAGTTTAGAATTACCTACGTATGTACAGTCGAACCTCGATATCTCGAACCTCCCTTACTCGAATTTTCAGTATCTCGAAGTAACTTAAATTTCCCGACCATTTTCTCTATTCTTCACGTGTATTTATTTCTCTATTACCCGAAATTCGCTAACACGAATTTCTCGATTTCTCGAAGCAAACGTTTCCTCTCTTGAAACAAAAAGTACTCTTTAACTCGAATTTTGTACAACACTGAATGTGCAGTGAGCCTCCGTGGCTCAGACGGCAGCGCGTCGGCCTCTCACCGCTGGATACCGTGGTTCAAATCCCGGTCACTCCATGTGAGATTTGTGGTGGACAAAGCGGAGGCGGGACAGGTTTTTCTCCGGGTACTCCGGTTTTCCCTGTCATCCTTCATTCCAGCAACACTCTCCATTCTCATTTCATAGCATTTATGTCATTCATAAATCACTTTGGGAGTAGCGACCCCATCGTACTAATAGCCTATATCTGCTTCATTCATTACATCCCTGACCCGGTCAATGACTGGAAAACAGGTTGTAGGTTTTCATTTTCATTGACTGTGCAGTACAGCATTTGTAGTAAGTAAAGAAAGGTTTACAGTGATGCCGGGAGCTGATATGACGGGAACCGAAACTTGTAGTGATCCGAAAATCGGCGAAGCGTCGCTGTTTCTCGGGTGTGAATTCATTACCGGTAATGTACGAAAGCAACTCCGGCAGTCGTGGATGACAAGCTCCATTTACGAATCTTGGACGCGTGGTTTCGAACCTACATTGAGAGTCAGTCGAATATAAATGACAGTTTTTCTCACAGTAATAAATATTGTGCCGGGCTGAGTGGCTCAGACGGTTGAGGCGGTGGCCTTCTGACCCCAACTTGGCAGGTTCGAACCTGGCTCAGTCCGGTGGTATTTGAAGGTGCTCAAATACGACAGCCTCGTGTCGGTAGATTTACCGACACGTAAAAGAACTCCTGCAGGACTAAATTCCGGCACCACGGCGTCTCCGAAAACTATAAAAGAGTAGTTAGTGGGGCGTAAAGCAATTAACATTGTCAGAAAAGTAGTATGTGGAAGGGAAGAAGGTTAACAGTAAAAAGTGTTAACGAAGGTATGCTTCTTGTTTCACTTCTGTATCTGCTGTATTCTTTCTTCTAAAATGAAATGTCGTATGGCTTTTAGTGCCGGGATATCCCAGGACGGGTTCGGCTCGCCAAGTGCAGGTCTTTCTATTTGAGCCCGTAGGCGACCCGCGTGTCGTGATGAGGATGAAATGATGATGAAGACAACACATACACCCAGCCCCCGTGCCATTGGAATTAACCAATTAAGGTTAAAATCCCCGACCCGACCCGGAATCGAACCCGGGACCCTCTGAACCGAAGGCCAGTACGCTGACCGTTCAGCCAACGAGTCGGACGAAAGTTACTTTAATAAGCGTCGTAATTAAAGCTATACCGTAAAATATGATACCAGAAATATTGAAGAGGAACAGGCGATTTTCAACAATGGTATTTTAACAAATATGTTTTGTTTTCATAATGAGTGATAAGAAGAGAAAGCAGTTACAATCAAATTTTTTGAAATAACGACCAGTTTCAAAAGTTCAGATCTATCCATTTAACACCAAGAAATAACGCATCACGATGAAGCTTTAGAATACAATGACTACATTCCGAAGAGTTAGATTCTAACAATTTAGCACCAATAAAAAACGCATTTTGAATTTTAGATAGAATAACAAATTTCAAAAGAATTAGAGTTAAACAATTTGATGTCCAAGACTTAAGGTCAAAGGCCACAATAAGATCACATCTCCAGGGTGTGTAAAAAGCATTTCACCAGCGAACACGCACAATTAAAAGAGAATTGTCACGAAGAAAGGAACGCGAAAAGGAGGGGTGGGGGGAGGGAAGAGGGAGAAAGTAGATCGAATCCTGCATGAATATAATTACAGGCTATAAAGTTAAAGGAAAGCACACAAACAGGGTGCACTAATTGGCTTTAGGTGAATTCAAAAGTTCTTTAACACATCTTGACGTACGGTCCAACATGACAGTGTTAACTTTAAAGAGACTAAAGAGTTTACGTTCTCACTATTAAAAGACGAACACAAGTCACAAAGAGGCAGTAAGATATAAAGTTATTACACCTATATATTGTTGGCTTGTGGATGACTTCGCGAGTAATACCGGAACATTCTAGAACCTTCCAGAACCGCCAAGTGGAAGCTTCATCACAACTTCGAGAACTTCCCAATACTTCTTCAACCAGCGTTCTCAACACCTGTCCTCTTCGAGAAGATTCGATGGCTTCAGCACCTTCACCTCCTTCGATGCCCGAGATGGATACCGAGCAAAGCAAACAAGCCCGTCGACTTTCTCCCGAGACTGAGGGAAAACGCAAAAAGATATGTGGGAAAGCTGCTGGTTCCGTCTCGTCAGGCTCCTG
Organism: Anabrus simplex; assembly: GCF_040414725.1. Lineage (NCBI taxonomy): Eukaryota > Metazoa > Arthropoda > Insecta > Orthoptera > Tettigoniidae > Anabrus > Anabrus simplex. The sequence continues at coordinate 1,226,753,552 of NC_090265.1, read as the reverse complement.
TTACACCTCGCCGAGCTCCGTTTCTAATCAAGCCTCTGGCATTAAATGTCTGAATTATCTGGATGACAGTAACGTGGTAGCACAATTCCACCAGCCACCTCAACTACAATCTCCGTCTGATCCTTATATGCCATCTAACGTACGAAGCTATGCTCAAGAGGCGAAGAATCCAGCTCTAGCCCCTGCCATCCGTCAACGAAGCATCGTTCATCCATTGCCACTACCACCAGCTACTTTCTATCTTCTGATGCACATTGATCCAGATAAGGCGAATACACGCTCCATCTACCAAATCCTCACGAGATTCACACCGAACTACAAGGACTACGATATCGAGATCCAACGCACTCGAGAAGGGTAACACCATATTAAAACCAGCAAAACTTTTTATGCCCACCTCACTACGTCCATCAGACTTTCCCACTTTGGAAGTCACACCAAGGCTGTCAACATGACGCAGCAGACACCTACACGACGCCCTGCACCGTCCACACGTCCCGCGCCTGTACATTCCCGTGTGGCGTCGAGTGCGACTGGACGGACGACGAGATCTCAGCCCAGCTCCAGCTTGAGGGCCACCAGGTGCTCAAGGTGGTAAGAATCCGGAATGACCGCGAACCTACCAGCCTCATTCGCATCCTATCACGTGACATCGCCATCCTGGATGCCCTCCTGCGAGACGGCATTGTCATTTACGGCCGTCGCCATCGCGTCGAGCCTACTCGCTCGGCGCCACCGCAGAAAATCCGCTGCAACCAGTGCCAGCGCTACGACCATCTACCTGGCCAGCCCTGTCAACAACCACAGATATGTGCAATCTGTAGCCAGGAGCATCCGACTAGTAGTTGCCCTAGTAAGTCAACGCCGAAGTGTATAGATTGTTCCCAACCCCACCCCTGCTTCTCATATAAATGCAAGTCCCGCCCGCTCTTGAACCATCACAGCCTGAAATATCCCAGGACCTTCCCACTCACGCTCGCTCCTTTTCCGTTCCCACTCCCTGTTCTGAGAACATCATTCGTTTTTTAACAATGATGCTCTATAACGTTCTCCATTTCCACCACCCCCTAATCCTCATTCAGGTCAAGCTTGCAGCGCGGTTGGTTTTTAACACCCACATGGATATAGCGTATGTGGGGAATAAAATGCATTTTGCGTTTTCCCCCCTCAATGCTGTTCCCCTAGTGGGGTAAAATGTTTACATTTTATTTTACTAACATCTGCTCTCTAAACTCCAACTGTGCTCTCCTGGACCTCTCCCTCAACCTGTATGACCCGGATATTTTCGTACTTAATGAAACGTTTCTAAATCTCCTCCTCCATCCACATTTTCCTAAGTACACTATGCATCGCGCCGATACACTTTATGAAACTCGTGGAGGTGTGGCTATCGGTACAAAACGACAAATTACAACTAAACGTCATTTTTATAATTTTGGAAATAATTTCTCTGAATATTTAATTCTTGAAACTTTTCTCCGGAATAACACCTTTATTACTATCGTTACGCTTTACCTCCCCCCTAGAACCCCACCCCCTATCGATCTTCTTCATTATGTAGACTCGACCTTTACGAACTATATATTCATCACCGATATTAATATAAAAGCAAAGCAAAGCAAAGTCATCTCCGTACAGGCCATGAAGGCCCTTGGAGGGGTGGAAGGTAAAGGCTTCCACTATCCGTAACCTCGGCACTTGATGGGGTAGAGTGGTTAGCTCTACGCCCGGCCACCTTTGCCCCCAGGAATTACCCTGGTACTCATTTTTGGTGGAGGCTGAGTGAACCTCAGGGCCATATGCACCTCCGGAAGTGGAAATCTCATTTCTTAAATTTTACGACTTCCTGACGGGGATTCGAACCCACGTCCTTCCGGGCGAGCCGAGCACGCCTTTACCGCCTCGGCCAGGCAGCCCCTAAATGTAAACTCGTGTCCTCATCCCGAGGTAGTGCAGCTCTTTTCAGGCACACCCCCATTGGAGGTGAGCTGCATGTACCATTTCAACCACATACCAGCCCTCCTGCCATTCTTAAATTCCTGGCAGTACCGGGAATCGAACCCGGGCCCCCAAGGACGGCAGCTAATAACACTAACCGTTACGCTATGGAGGCGGACCGATATTAATATACATTCTTATAATGTCACTAAATCCCCTTATTTTACAACTATGCTATCAAAAATCCGGGGCATATAGGTTCCCTTCCCCCACACGACCTATTTCCCAAACCACCCCTGACGCCCTCAACCTCTCCCCTTCCCTTTCCACCATTTCTACCATAGATAAATGCCTCAATATCGATTCAGAACATCTTCCTGCTCTCCTCACTTTTTCAACTCTCTCTTACACTACCCGTCTCCCCACCCCTCCCGACCCCCACCCACCCGCCGTTTTTTTTTTCAAGCCAATTGGACTGCCTATCGTACCACAATCTTAGCACATCTCCTCCCCCACCTCCTTTCCTAACCTTCTCCTCCTCATCGTCCAAGTCGAACATGCACTTCAGGTAGCCGATAATCTTCACATCCCCCGTCATTCTTTTCATCCCACGAAACCACCTATCCCACCCAAAGCTCTCTCCCTACTTAAACTTGCTCATGACTACTATTTTTCTTACATTCGAACCCGGGACCCGACGACTTTACTTGAACATCGATGGGCACTCCGACATTCACGATCTTACATTAAAGCTATTAATCGGAAATACTGGACTGCTGCCTGCTCTAATCTCCCTGACATGCACAATTCTCGTACTTTTTGGACTACTTTTAGCCGACTGACAAAAAACAATAAATCCCTGCCTACGTATCCTCTCCACACTCCGACTAACATACCTCTCACTGACAAAGACAAAGCCGACACATTCGCTGACTACTATTCCAAAGTGTTTTCCCTCCTCCTCTTCTCCTCAGTTCACCCACCCTGACGAATCAACTATCCTTCCATATTGTGACCCCAATCTTCCTCACCTTCAACCTTCCTTTCTCCATTTTAGTGACGTGGACTACACATATCCACTGAATGCCCCCATCACTCCCCATGAACTTCATACTTTTCTTCGCCATAAACGCAATACCGCCCCTGGAACTGATCACATCACCTACTGCCACATCCGTGAAGCTCCTTTATCTCTTCATGACGCTCTTTGTTCCATATACAACACCCTTCTCTACACCGGTCTCTTCCCCGTGCATTGGCGCCATGCCGTTATTCTTCTCTTCCTGAAACCTTATAAGTCCCCTTCTGATGTAACATCCTATCTCCCTATCTTCCTTCTCCCTGTCATTTCGAAGATTTTCGAAGGCATTCTTTGTAAACGCATCTCTCTCTACCTACAATCTCTCAACCTCCTTCCCTCTTCACAGGCCGGCTTGCGAGCTCATTTTTCAACACATGACATCCTCTTTAATATCAGTTCTTCTCCTTCCACTTTCGTCCAATCTCACCGTCCTGCAGGTTTGGTTTGTCTGGATGTAAACAAAGCCTTCGAGTCTGTTTGGCACGAGGGCCTTCCTTACAAACTCTGCCACCTTCCTCTCCCCACTACAATCATTCGCCTTCTATTTAATTATCTTAAGTATAGAACTGCCACCATTACTATCCGTGGTGCTCGAACTTTTCCACTCACTTCAAGTGAGGCTCAAGGCTTCCCTCTCTCTCCCCTTCTGTATATCCTGTTCACTTACGACATTCCCCAACCCTCCCCTCCTCACCGCTTACATCAATATGCGGACGACTTAGCCATTCTTGCACTAGATCGTTCTTTTACCTCACTATTCAATCACCTCCAAACCTATCTCCATACCTTGGTATCTTGGTTCAATTCTTGGCACCTCACTATTAACCCTACTAAAACTCAATTTGTCGTTTTTCGCCTTACATATCGCCTCCGTCCTATTAGTCACCGAATCCGACTAACACTGTATAACATCCCCCTCGTAGAACCTAAACTATTAATTTACCTAGGTATCCTTTTTCAGAATAATTTTAAATGGAACTATCACCTTACTGCCATCCACCGTAAAGCCCTTTATTGTTTCCGTGCTCTCCGTTCCCTTACTGGTCCCTCTTGGGACCTGAAACCTCACTGTCTACTTACCGTCTATAAATCATTTATTCGCCCCTCCTTACCTATGCTTCCCTGACTTGGATTACTGCGCCCCCCTACTGACTATGCTCGACTGCCACGACTGGACCGTAATGCTCTCCGTATCGCTTACCGCCTTCCTTATGACACTCCTTCCGCTCATTTTCAATCTCTTTACATTTTTCCGTCTATTCTTACTCACCTTCACTCCCTCCGTCTCAACTATCTCAATTCTGGTATCTCCAATCACAACCCTCGCATTACCGAAGTTCTTTCTCTCTCCCCTGTTGCCACTGCTATTTACAATAACATTCGTACTCCCAACAATTCTCATCTTATTCCGCCTCCTACTCTTTAGCTTCCTCTAGGTACTTCCTGCCGCAACCCCCTTGCTTGGTGTTATATCATACAGGTGATTGCACCTTACAAGATGCTCTTGGCTGCGGCTGCACGTGTCTGTCCCCACTCCGACAGCAGCGCCGAAAGCGCCGTCAATGTTGTGTATTAGAGCAGTGAAGTGTTAGTGTCCCCCAGTCTTCCTATTCAGTGCATATTCGTCTCTGTTCGTTTTCCTCATAGAAGTATTTTTTACGTATTTTACTGTTTATTATTACATAAGTTTCTATACGTCACTCTTTTCTTGTCTCATGTTGCGATACCTGTCTTTAATTTTCACGAACTCATGAAGTCACAGGACATATGGCGTCATTATTTCCAGTGCAAAAAGTTTATTTGCGTGATTCTTGTAGTTTTGTTTATCACTTTGTTTATTTTGTACGTCCTTTATTATGCATATTATTCCTCTTAGTGTTCCTTAATTTAATGTTTACTGTTCTTTCTTTCGCTCATGTTGTGTCACGTTGTTCTGTGTCACCATATTCTCTGTTCAGTACTTACAGTACTATTTTCCGATTCCCGAGTTATTACTTCGCTACGACATGGCCCAGAGACTATATGCTGCATACGTTCAGTGCAAAGACTGCCAAGTGAAGATATTCTTCCCAATTGTAGTATTATTTTCTGTTGTATTTTCAGTGCTATTTTTCTTAGGTATGTATTTGTTTTATTGGAAATAAACGGGTTTTTTGTGGGGGTTATATCCTTGTGGGGCGCGATGCGGGTCTCCCTTGCGGGTCCACCTGTTGTTCGCCTTAGCCTCTGCGCCACTCTACGTAATTCTCTTTTACGTATGTACAACACATACTCCTCAGTCTTTTAAATTTTTCCAATATAATTTTTAATCTAAAAGGCCGAAGAGCTGCTCCTACAGGTGATGGCCCACCCACCCTTCAGGGGTGGGAATGAAATTACAATTTGATGATGATGAAAAAGTTATTACACCACAACACATCACACGAGGTCACGACTCACAACAACACCGTCAACACCTCAATCTTATTTTATGCCCGGCCGGATGACGCCTCACCTATATTACGCACCTAGCCGGCCTCAACAAAGCATATCGGCCAGACACCAAGAAGGAAGTTCCCCCCCCCCCCCCAACCATGCTCACCTGCATTATTCCCGATATTGAACCTACCATCTCAGAAGACGACGTTTGCCGTGCACTCCGTTCAGCCAACTTCGGAGTCCATCGTCATCACAGATTCTCCTATACTTACCAACGTGGGACGACTGGAAGCGCCTCCTCGTCACCGGAGTCAGCATACATCACCGCTTCTACCTCATGGAGCCTACTCCTCCACCCATCTTGGCCCAACTCGCTGCAGATCCAACTACTCTGCCCGTCGTAACTTCTACTCAACTTCATGCACCGTCACAAACTTTCATCGCCTTCTGTTTCAATTTACCTCACCACTACAACCACCACCACCGCCACCGCCACCATCACCACTACTACTACGACGTCCGCCCATACCCCTACCAATATTCCTATCACTACGATCACACCTTGCCACCCTTCACCTATAATGTCATCATCTCTCCATCTTTCCTCGACTCCCGCACAACCTAGTCTCCAACAACTCCCCTCCACCCCCATTAGATTCAACCACAGCAGCACCGCCATCGACTCTACAATCTCCACTAGACAACGACGAAGCAGCCGCCGCCATATCGTCAACCTCACCGCCGCCACCTACACCTCTCCACGTATGCCAAGCTGCGTGCTCCGTGGCATAGACCCCAGCATCTCTGATCAGGACATACTTCGTGAACTTCGAACATCAGGAATCCCCGCCCGACGTGCGTCCCGGATTCAGAACAGCTCCGGCCCCACCTGCATGTTTCGCCTCCACCTTCCAACGGCAGGAGACGTCCAACACCTGATCGACAACGGCGCCCATATTTACCGCCATCACTACCGAGTGGAGCCTTCTCGTTCCCCACCCCGACCTGTTCGCTATCCTTCCACCACTGCCTACTGTCACCCCCGGCCAGCTCCTCTTACCTTTCAACCTAGTCAACCCGTCTGTCCACCCTTTCCCCAACTAGTTTTTCTCCACAAATCATTTCGACGCCAGATCTCTTTCGATTCCTCACCACTTCCCTTTGCAATCTCACCGCCACCCTCCACCTCCTGACCTTGCATCTCTGCTTTGGAACCCTCAACGTACCTTCCCGCTTCGCACACATCTCCTATCATTTCTCACTTCGTTTACCCACCTTCCTTCTCCATCACATCTTCTTGACCCGCCTGCATCTCTTGGCCAGAGAGAGGGCACAACCCTCTAGGTGGCCCGCTGCACCCCTTCAGGATGGGGAATGAAAATTTCGGGGAAAAATTATTGATATCGCTTCTCGGGACACATAACGCACCTCTGAAGCGGACCTCGCTGATCTCCATTGAAGAAATTCCTGTTATTTTTGATCGACCGGGTGGCTATCCATCTTTACTGCAAGCTCCCGCCGACCCGAACAAAGCACATTGGCCGACTCCTCGTTGGATGTTAGCCTTTCCACTACCTTTCTACACCATGACCACCACCACCCCCATCACCACCACCACGACCTCTGCCCTCACCTTTTCCTACTATCCTATGATAACTCCTACGTCTTCCCATCCGTCACCGCTTATGTCCGCCTTTCATCCTATGCCATTAACTCTTTGTTTAATCAGTGTTCCATCCTCCGCCCAGCAATCCCCGCCTACCACCAACTGATGTTACACCAGCACCACCGTCCACTCCGTTACCACCATCTACAACCACACCAGCAGCAGCCGCCAGCCAACTGTCATCACCTCATCTACTACTACTGTTTACAAGTGTGTCGTTCGTGGCGTCGACCCTCTCCTTCCAGCAACAGAAGTTCAACCTCACCCCCGTCTTCACGCCATTCCAGTCCGGAAGGCTTTCCGTATTTTCAACACCTATGGCCCCACGTACTTAGTGCGTCTTCAACTATCTACTACAGCAGCCGTCGACCATCTCATCGCCAACGGTGCAACCCTCTACAGCCGTCTTCATAAAGTCGAACCTTCTTGTTCTCCTCCCCGCTATAGGCATCCCCTCCCTACACCACGCCGTCACACCCGGCCAGATCATCCTTCCTTTCAACCTACACACTACGTCCGCCCATCTTCTCCCCGTCTGAATATCTCTTTCTCCCCGCCGCCGACACTTGAACATCTTCGATACTTCACAACCGTCCTCTACCACATCGTCTCAACACTTCACCAACTCACCCTTCCCAGCAACTTCCAAACTGCCACTCTTGTGTAAATCTCCACTTTTCCCATCTCCCATAAAAACTTCACGCCTAATTCACTAGTAGCACCGTAGCCATTTCTCCTTCAATCTGTGAAATCGCTTACCCACTTTCTCATTTACCGCATCTCTCAGTTATATTCACCTCTCTTGGCTCGCGTTACGATCTAGGGGGCCCGCCCCGCCCTTTGGGCAGGGAATGAAAACTTTCATAAAAAGTTATTGATAAAGCCTGAAGGGTGACAGGAATGTTAAAGTTCCTGCGTGAAAGTGAGAAATACGTTCATCAGCTCACCCAGTTCTCATGCTTGATAGATTTTCCAAATTGGCAGAAAAATATTAAAGCCCGTGCAAGGAACTCGCTCTATAGGAGTACACGAGGACCGTCCTCGAACAGGGAGGAAACATCGAGAAGGTTCGATGACGTAGCGCAGAAACAGCCGGGGAGACAGCCTGCTCAGTAAGTAGCGGGAGCATGATGATGGCGAAGCACGAGGCAGGCGAGGGCGTAACAAAAGAGTACAACAGGAGATGACGGTGAACGGAGCAGATAATCAGGTACAACACAAACTGTAGATTCTTGTAGATTAGAAGGAGCACGTTACAGTATATTTTAAATAGTGTAAAAAGTACTATATTCAGTATAAGCCCGTAGATACGTATGGTTCAACTATGCGATATATCTACGCAAAAATGATTCTCTATTTCTCGAAATGCCGGGCTGAGTGGCTCAGACGGTTAAGGCGCTGGCCTTCTGACCCCAACTTGGCAGGTTCAATCCTGGCTCAGTCCGGTGGTATTTGAAGGTGCTCAAATACGTCAGCCTCGTGTCGGTAGATTTACTGGCACGTAAAAGAACTCCTAAGGGACTAAATTCAGGCACCTCGGCGTCTCCGAAAACCGTGAAAGAGTAGTTAGTGGGACGTAAAACAAATAACATTATTATTATTATTATTATTATTATTATTATTATTATTATTATTATTATTATTATTATTATTATTATTATTTCTCGAAATTTTGATAACTCGAAATAAATTAGCTCCCAATGTGATTTGAGATATCGAGGTTCCGCTGTATTTAAACCCTCCTATGCGAAACTTCACGAGCCGCCACTGCGTACATTATGCCAGTCACACCATTCACTGTATACCGTTTGTCTCAAGGAACTGACTGACCACTCTATGGGCGCGATTATTATCATCCGCTAGTTTAAAGCCAACGCCCACAGTGGCAGCAGAATCTATATTGCTAGGGAGATTTATTTTATTTAGTTACGTATTTATTCAGCATTCAGCCGGGAGTGTCCGAAGACATGTTCGGCTCACCTAGTTCAGGTCTTTCAATATGACACCCGTGAGCGACCTGCGCGTTTGGGTGTTTGATGATGGTGAGGTAGGGAAAGGGTGAAACCCGGTTTCAGCATATAGTCTACTCCTGTCGAATAGCACCAAGGGGTCTGCTGAAAGCTTAACGTCACCGTCTGATGGACGAATAACCATTAAATACCCTCACTGCATATGAATACTGTGGAGAGGATTGGAACTAAATCCACGTTTTTGAAATTCAAACTAGTGATTAAAATTATATATCACCACCTATCCTACTGGTCATCATTATGGCAGTGAAAATGTTTTCCAAAATCGGGATTCTGACAGGCTATCCATGATGTGAGGCAATGTAGACTTGACACTTCAATGACTATGGCCACCAGGTGGGTATTGGATTTGGAGGATGTTGTCTCTGTATATCAGTTCAGTCGTGCTGCCCTGGCGTACGTCGGACAAATATGACCCCCTCAAAAACATGAAAGAATCCCCTTGCTGTTGATGGCGCTTGATGATGAAGGGCTCGTTTTCTCACCGAATCATCTCCTGACACTAATGCTCCTGTTGTAGGTGTGTTAGCTTATGGTGACATCAGAAAAGAAATTACGCTCCCGCTATTCCTGATGCCAGGGACCTTCTTGTTGCCCACCTCACACGAGCTCTCCTATGGTGTTACATAAGTGGAACTTTTGGCACAGGCCTCCTTAATATCAGTCCTCGGTCATGCAGCCGATTCCACAGTGTCTTACCTGACACATCACTCCGGCCGTCCTCTGAAGGTCTTGGCGAAATGGGATGGCAGTACATTGGACCTACGACCTGTCGAAAACAACAAACTCAGATCCTCCCTGAATAAGCACATGTGTCAAAATCAACAAAGGAAAAGTGAAACATAGTTTGAAATATAATCGAAAGTGGGAAAGGAATGTAACTATTCGTTGATTGATAACAAAGCAAGAAGGTTCCATTTTATACGTTGTGTAGTACCTATGATTGTGGCCTGAAAATAAAATCTGGTAAAACTGTCCTGTTGAAACCTACTTTCTAGTGGAAACAAACATACGAGCTTATCCAAACTGTATGTTCTGATTCCGAGCCTGCGAAACGCATTATAAAACTGACCGCAAACATAAATCAGGTTACTACAATCTATCAGCTTCATTGTCCGTATTGATAGTTCGACCACACAAGTATGAAGGATGTGAGTTTTCCACTTAATCAATACTTTATTATATACAAAGTGTCTAACAATTTAAATTACATTAAGACACAGTACCAGTTTCGACCTGTTAAATAGGTCATCGTCAGCTGTTGATGAACCTGCTTATTCAATACTGACTGTACAGAATAAAACATTCTCAGATTAAGAATGCCACTATTCTAATAAAATGTAATGCTTAATGTCAAAATATATACATATGGTACAGTTCTGAAGTTAAAAGGCTTTATCTTCCTGGAGTCCCACGAATGCCAAATATTCCAAAAAATATATATTATGCTATAATGTAAAAAAAAAAGGAAACAATTCTTAAAGTTTAAAGAGACACTGATATCATTGTGTCAAGTTCAAGTATCTTATGTTGCAATGCAAGCAATATGTCTAACGGTTGTGCAGGGTAGATACAAAAGTGCATTATTGGGCCGCAAATATGCGGCGAACGTTATGTTCAATAGAATGTTAAGTTCAGTACCTGTTTTACAGGCACTATGCTCTTCTCAATCCATATCATTGCTGATAAACATCCTAATTTATGCTAAAACATCTTGTTGCGGCATAAGTTGCTATGTATGACGTATTGAAATCCATAAAGGCAAGTGTGAGAGCTCCCCTCTTCATACTTCTGTTCCCCCTAGGTAAAGTCAAAAATCTGAGAAATAAGAAGAGGAAGGTAGAAATTAGAATAACAAATAGAGAGTGCCTGTTAAATGGGTTGTGAACTACAGTATGTGTGTTACTTACGAGCGAGATGTACATGTCATTGAGCATGGTCGGGAGCGTGCTGCAAACTGTTGCGTGTACGTCGTGTAGCTGATGTAGCATCAGTATTGAGAGGTAGTAGGGAGGGGAAGCAGCTTGAGGAGGGGTTGGGGTGGAGTGGGGTGTGTCTTTTGGGGAGTGCGTGGATTTGTGTTTGCTAATTCGTTTTAGATATCTGTCTTTTAGAATGGGAATGGATGTATTGTAAAGAATGTTTGTTTTACCTGTGATTTCGTTTAAGTTGAAGTTGGGATTAGCGTACTGGCCCATACTGATGTAGAAATCTTCTATTATATTGAGCAAAGGGCCTGTGGGGTTCATATTTAGAATCACCATGTCGTTCTCGATATTGGTGAATTCATGCTTATGATCCTCGATATCGTCGCTTCACCGGTAAAACTTTGTATCCCACAATACTCTTCCTATCCATTATACTCCTTAAGACTGGTCACGCCTCCCAGCCACATATGGATACGCAGTCCATCAGAACAATGTCCGTTGTGTTCGTTTTCCTATGTCGACGATTAAACGAAAATGAACCTTACATGCATTGTACACTAGGAGTGCGTAAATACGTAATGCAAACGTACATTCCTACAGTACGGTACTGTAAGGTTCATTTTCCTTTACACATGGGCATAGGAAAATGAACACAACAAAATTTGTTCTGATGGACTGCATATCCAAACGTGGCTGGGAGGCGTGACCAGTCTTAAGGAGAATAATTGATAGGAAGAGCTTCGTGGAATACAACCTTTTACCGGTCGAGCGACGATATGTTGTCCTATGATGAAAAATGGTTATATTTAGTAGTATTGGTATGTTCGTCGTAGCTGGCTTCACAATCGTTGCATTTTATGCGGTATACTCCTGAGTGGCTATATTTATTGGTTTCATTGACAGACCAATACTGTGGGTAATAACAGACTTCTCGCAAATGTCAGTTAGGAATAACATGAAATCAAGGATAATTCCAATCATATGGATTTGAGTTAAAACGTCTAAGAGTATGCTAAGATACAGGTTCCAGGAAGTATATTCCAGGGATCATGAATAAACAAAGGGAGGGTATAGGCGTATGTGAGTATTTAATTAATGACGACATACTTATTTAATCAGTAGTAGGTAAAATTTAAAAGGATACTGTCTAAATAGAGGAGGTGGCTAATATCAGCAAACTACTGAAATTTACCTGTTATAAAAATGTTATTTACTAAAAAATACAGAAGTTAAAACTAGAAAATCAGCTAGAAAAACTATTCTGCATCAGCGTCAACGCCAGCCGTACCAGGTCTGTACACCCCAAAAATACCAATTTGCCTATTATCTTCGGAGATAAATCATGCACCTAGAATGTTATCTTTCTCATCCTTAACTTGTTTGTAGCTTACAAATGGTTCTTCATTAGTATGATCACTCCCCCTTCTATCGTTCCTAATCTGTCTCTAAGATAAACACTCTCCGCGAGAAAATATCAGCATCCATAGGATCATGATATAGTGTAATAACCCGATTCACTTACTAAAATATATGATAAATATATACCCATAGAATTATATTCCTTTCTTTACAATACTTCTAGAGTTTGATACCAACAATTTTATATCATCCTTATTTGATTTCATGGTTTCTATACCGTCATGACCGCTTCGTAGTCCGCTCCGTTTCCCTGAATGTACTGCACCCACCCCCTACCCACAGGTTCCCCGGCGACATGGTCGTTATCTGGGTTTAAATCCAGCGGGCATAATAAGTATATGAAAATAACTTAGCTGCATAAAGAGTAAGCAAATACAGGTGTCATATTATTAAAATCGGAGTAGAATACTTTAAAATATCGTTGCTTCACCGGTAAAACGTTGTAATCCACAAAGCTATTCCTATCCATTATTCTCCTTAAGACTGGTCACGCCTCCCAGCCACATATGGATATGCAGCCCATCAGAACAATGTCCGTTGTGTTCGTTTTCTTATGCCGACGAATAACCGAAAATGAACCTAACATGCATTATACAATAGGAGTGCGTAAATACGTAATGCAAGCATACATTCGTATAGTACGGTACAGTAAGGTTAATTTTCCTTTACACATGGGCATAGGAAAATGAACACAACGAAATTTATTCTGATGGACTGCATAACCATATGTGGCTGGGAGGCGTGATCAGTCTTAAGGAGAATAATCGATAGGAAGAGCTTTGTGGATTACAACCTTTTACCGGTGAAGCGACGATATTAAAATCAAAGGGTTTATTAACCTCCTGTTGATTGTGGAATCTGATGCAAAATAACCATATAGAATACACATGATTAATCACAAATTTCGCAGATAACATGTTGAAGATTGCTTCAATTTGTTTCTGAGGACGAGACTAAGTACCATAAAAATGAAATTTGATCATTACCTCGCATATACGGAATATTAAACAAATAACTCACTCAAACTAACCCCATTAATACTGGGGTATATTTACATAACTTACACACAAATATAAGTGAAGCCTAACCTAGATCCAACTTGATAAACAAAATAATAAACCCATTTAAAATAATCTGTACTAAACACAAATGAATATTTCAACACGAAATGCCCTGGTTTGGTATCGAACCCAACACACACACACACACACACACACGACCAACCCCTGGATTGGAACCTGTGTTGAAAAATCAAAATAAAATGCACTCAGACAATGAAACAAAACATAATACAATAGATACAAATGAACACGGATCTCCATAGTGTGAGGTTCGAACAAGTGATCACTGGGCTCCACAGATGGGCACTGAAATTCCTAACTATCGTATTCATTCAAAAATGACTGCATTACACTAGCTAACTGAGTCTATCTCTGATCCAAGTACTTTAAAGGAAAGTTTATCTTCTTAATGGGTCACATAACACATAAATCACATGACTTGGAAACGGGACCCAAATGTCTAAAACCCTGGCTATGTTTCGCTTCACAAAAATAAATCAACGCTTACTTCTTTCTGCAGGGATCCCTCTGGTGGGCGTGTACCTCTCACGCAAATATAACGCTGCTCAAATCGGTCAGCCGAGACACATCTACAAATCTCTCCATTAGCAATTCAGGCGGATAACTTCACTTTAATCTGCCTTCACGGCTTTCAAATTATCATTGCTTATAACTTATAAACTCACACTTAGCCCGTTAATACACTAGTTCACAGAGGCATTTCATCTAATATTCCGTTTCTAGCGGGTGTTCAATCTTTCCAACTCAGAGTCGCTGCTTCCGATCTCTGCTGTATCCCTATGTTACATGTCTCCCTGTGCACCGACACAAAAATTCACTAACAAATTACTGACAAAAATACTTCCATCAAAGTTTCTGTTAAATTCTTAGGATGGCAACACTACCTCCTCAACTCACAGCCATTTATGTAATTTATGAACGAATTTAAAATCTCCGTCTCTCGCCTAGCTACATGGGAGGACATGGTTCGAACCTCACGACGGCTCACTCCGACGCTCCTTTTCTCCGTCGACTAAACTTCATCAAAATACTACTCGCATGCATGAAGATACAACCGACTGAGTGCCAATCAACATTAGAAAAACATTCCAGTGGAAACTACTGGCACTAACCATTCTACTCTAGGTCAAACTATGTAAACAAAAAACGAGAAAATCTCCAAATGAAAAATGAAGAATAATCTATTTATCTATAATAATAAAAGGAAGTGTTTGTCCGTCTGTGTGTCTGTGTGTCTGTGTGCGATGCCCAGCAACATCTACAGCATGCAGAGATCTGAAATTTTGAACGTAGGTAGATGGAAGGGGGCCCGAATGCACCTCGAAGCCGGAATTTTTATTTTCGCTTTCGTTGGTGAGTTATGAACGAAAAACCACCCGAAACGTGTATGAGATATGACAATCCAACGTGCTGTCACCAAGATTAAATGCATAGAGTCGCTGTCGCTAGGCAACGTACATAAGATAGGTAGAGAACACAATATTCAAGGAGCCATTTTACGTCCAGGACGTAGGAAGCTGTTTTTGGTCTTATATGGTGTGAGGGCATATGACGCTCTTGATGGTGATTCGTCCGTCGGATCGGGACGTAAAGTCTTGAGCTATTCGAGAGGAGTGGGCTATGTGCCGGCGCCGGGTTTCATTCTCTTCATGTCACTCATCTCTTTAAACAAGCAACTTTTACAAGAATTACCCGATGTTCTACAAAGTTACAAGTCTGTCGACTTCAAGGCAGAGCTTTTCAAAGACTTGGAGTCACTTGGAGTACCCTCGAACATCTTAGAGCGGACGATTGTGGCACCAATCATCCTTCTTAAGGATAACAATCCTGCCCTCTGCAAGGAACACTAATCTGAAACTGTTGACTGATATTATTGAAGCCATTCTCATGATTGGGCATGCCGCAAGTGAAGTAATATTCATTCCTCGGATTCGAATAATTCCTTCGGATATATACTACAGTTTAAGTTTAGATGTCTGCAGTGTTAAAAATGAAATTTCTCTATGTAATTAATAATAAAGCAAGCATAATCTTCTTCTTTTCACTAAACATAAAATGTATGTATGCATGTATGTATGTATATATATATATATATGTATGTATGTATGTATGTATGTATGTATGTATGTATGTATGTATGTATGTATGTATGTATGTATGTATGTATGTATGTATTGCCCCCATCATGCCGGGATCAGCTCGCCGGAGAGCGAGGGTCTCAGAGGTGGACCGTTCGCTATCAGCTGTGCAGAAAATTTTAAAGGCAGGAATAGATGAAGGACTAGCGACAAATGAAAGGAAACTAAATTAGGTTCATACATTTATTAAAAACTAACACTCTTCCAATAAACAATTAAATTTACAAAATCTGGCATTAATTCTTGAAAATCTCTTCTCCCCGTGCTATCGTCTATAAGGGATCTTGATCAAATTGAAGCTCAACGAATGTTCTTGTCTGTAATAATAATAATAGGGATCATTAATTTACTGTAAAATGGATTGAAAATCAAAATAATATCTGGTATCACTCTCTCCTATAATGAGAATCAAATTGCTTAAATTAAAATATTCCGTCTGGATTTCATTTGATTTTTACAAGAAAATGATCATTTTCTCTTCCTTATTAAAATTATTGAAAAATATTTAATTCAAGAAATTGTGGTTAATAAGTCTTCCTTAGACTTTCCCTTCATCAATTAATTCATTTTTATAATTATTAAGTGACTAAACTTCTTATAATAAATTCTTATTTGATCTCATATCAACCTAAACTTTACTCGTTTTTATGCAATAAGTGACTGTACAATAACTAAAACTTCAGCCTCGTGACATCAATCCACGGACGTTGCCTTCTCTTATTCACTTTAATTTTAGTAAATTAGACCCTAATCTACCTTAAATTATAATAAAATCTTCTAAAGATTCATAATTCATCAAATCACGGACACGCGAAAATGACGTAGATCGGTCAAAATTTGACGCGCAAGTGGAGAATATCATCACAAAATCATTCAAGAAATATACACAAAACACAGAATATAATCAAATCACACATCACACATTCACACATAGGTACACGACCATATTATAATATTATTTACACGAACACTAACCCATTATTATTAAATTTTGGATTTATTTCAAATTAGGGATATCATTCTCTAGATGACAATATCACGTATATTCCAGGTATCGATTTAGAATGTGATAGAGTTGAGGTTATCACTTTTATGCAGAAATTAATTATACAACGATGTTCAAGGGAATCTTTTGCACAGAAATCATCCAAAATAAGCAAGTAAAATACCTACAACACAGGTCAAAATATTAGAATACGCGCTTACGGTACACGAGTTGCGGCATTTATTTTTATTCACCTATAATGTCATGGCTCTCGATTAATTTGCACTCAAGCTCGAAAAAATCATGTCCAGTGACACATTCCTTCCAAAATGACTCTAATGGATGCATAAATTATCACACAAAATATAATGTCCATCTGCAAGTCATACTCAAATTAATAGCACAGTAAAATATACGTATAATTCATCATTACTCCGTCCGGAGGATTGCCATATTCCAGGCCTACTTTACATAAAGTGAGCCCACGATAATTCTTTCCAAGAATAAACCAACATTAAACCCATGACCTTATTCAAATTTTAGCCCGTAATTAGGTTTAATTATTTTTAATTATTATTATTATATTATTGACCGTGCTTAATCTCACTTGCAAAGCTATCGTACGAAATTATTCAGATGACTCTAAACGAACTAAAGCCCACAGCAATGTCGTATAATCGTAGAATGAAATTTTACACTTAGAAAAACACTAGAACACTGTCTCAATCAGTCTCAATTAATTTTCAAATTATTTCAAAATCATTCAAGATTAACGCGGGGTTCATTTACTTTTATTTCTCCCGCCTTCTAAATTTTTAGAACAGTTGAGGTCTCTCTCGATGACATTCACCCTCATCTCTAAATAATAGAACCAAATACACATTCATTCCAGAGCACAAACTACCTCCCACCGAAGAAAGAAGAATGAAAAGTCAAACTACTGCTGAACTAACAGAAATCTAAATGAATAAGGTAAGGCTACGTTTTACAAACATTTTACAGAAAGATAGAAAGATAAATTCTTAAAGAATACTCATGTGGCTGATGTTAACTGGATTCTGGCTGATGACCTAGTACGTGGTCACATCACCTTCCATCGAACAAAGTCTTGCCCATGTCCGACGCCTTACATAATTAGTGACTCATGGAGGAGCTGAAGGTGCACAGGAAACAGTAGTATTCATCTCGGAAATAGATAGCCATCTTGAAGCGAGCTCGAACCAACAAACTTCCTTCTTCTGAGTTCTCGTAGAAAAGCTGAAACTAACCAAAAGTCTTAGCAATAGTCCAGGATACACACGCGATGTTTAATAATTTGGAATGGACACTTACCTTGTGACAGTCATAAATAAATCGTAGAGAATTTTTCCAAATGTCTGAATTGCAGTTTATTCAGTCCTCAGTGCCTTCTCTAATGCAAAGTCTCCCAGTAAAGCAAACGACGTCCAGTCTCGACCGTAGCTGCATTCAAAGTAACGACGTCCAGTCTCGACCGTAGCTGCATTTAGAGTAACTCTCAAATCCAGTGTTCAGAAGTAAAAACCCTCTATAAAATTTCCTTTGGAATTACCATTAATTCACTGTCTTAAGACGTAGGTGTGCCTCTTAATTATATCTGATTGGTGGATCTGTTGCATTCCTGTGAAGGTTGTCATTTTTATTGGCTGCTCTAGTTTCACGTCACTCGACCTTGCATTTATTGATCGATCGTAATCACGCTGCTCGCCCGATCACGTGGTACACACACATGTGTTTGAAGGACACCTAACAGGAATTTCACCCTGCTTCCTCGTTCTCTTGGTAGGTCGGGAAAACCGGTTCGCAAGCGGCTGGTTCACGCTAGAACGGGAGTGTAAAATCTCACCCTCCTGGCGATTAAATAATGTTACAACTCGCTGATGAAATAAATCATTCTCCCTTAATAAATGATTTCCACTTTTGAAGGGGTACAGTATGTATGTATGTATGTATGTTTGTATGTAGGTACGTATGTATGTATGTATGTATGTATGTATGTATGTATGTATGTATGTATGTATGTATGTATGTATGTATGTAAATGACACATCTCCTCCTTCAACCAAACGTGGTACACTTATGACTTACTATCTGGAGAAGAGCACTGTGGGTCTAAGCCATCTGTAGCTCCCTTAGGAGTAGGGGGCCATGGGGGGTAAGTTAAAAAATAATCGAAGAAAGTGTCAAATCCACAGTTTTCGGGGTCGCTATATGAACAGTGACACTCCCGATTATTTAAAAGTCAAAGTTCAGCTCCCTTTCGCGTGGGGGGCGAGGGGGAGTGATAAATAAAAATAAACGAAAATAGTGTCGAATACATAGTTTTTGGGGTCGCCGAGGTGAATTGTACACTCCAGATTTTTAGTATCAGAAGACACACCACGTGCGGTAAGACAGCCCAGGAACCCTTAGGGGCAGGGGGGCAGGCTGCGGGGGCCTGAGATACAGAAATAATCCAAAGTAGTGTAAAATCCATACTTTTCGGGGTCGCTGAGATGAATAGTGACACTCCGGAATTTTTTAAAGTCCAAGTTCAGCTCCTTTCATGGTGGGGGGCAATGCGAGAGTGATATATAAAAATAATCGAAAATAGTGTCGAATCCATACTTGTCGGCGTCGCTGAGATGAATAGTCAGACACCGGATATTTTATAAGTTCATCCCCCTTTGGGGTGGGAGGCGTGGAGGGAGTGATATATAAAATTAAACGAAAATATTGTCGAATACATAGTTTTCGGGGTCTCCGAGGTGAATTGTACACTTCGGATTTTTAGTATCAGGTGACAAACCACGTGGGAGTAGGGCACCCAAGGAACGCTTAGGGGCCGGGGAGGGGGGCGAGGGGGTGAAATATAAATATCATGGCAAGTAGTGTCGAATACATACTTTTCGGGCTCGCTGAAATGAATAGCAACACTCCGGAATTTTTTAATGTCCGAGCTCAGCCCTCTTCGTGGTGGGGGGCGATGGGAGAGTAACATATAGAAATAATAGAAAATTGTGTCGATTGCATAGTTTTTGGGGTCGCTGAGATGAATAGTGACACTCCGGATTTTTAGTATCAGGAGACAAACCACGTGGGGGTAGAACACCCCAGGAAACCTTAGGGGCGAGGGGGCTGAGATATGCAAATCATCGAAAGTAGTGCCGAATCACACTTTTCGGGGTCGCTGAGATGAATAGTGAGAATCCGGATATTTTATAAGTCCAAGTTCATCCCCCTTTGTGGTGAAGGGCGAGGGGGGATATAAAATAATCGAAAATAGTGTCGAATCCATAGTTTTCGGAGTCGCTGAGATGAATAGTAATACTCCAGATCTTTTAAAACTTAAAGTTTAGCACCCTTTAGGGTGGGGGGTGGGGGAGTGAGATATAATAATAATAATAATAATAATAATAATAATAATAATAATAATAATAATAATAATAATAATAATCGAATATACTGCCGAATCCATAGTTTTCCGGGTCGCTGAGATGAATAGTAACATTCTGGATTTTGAAAGTCTAACTTCAGCCCCCTTTGGCATAGGGGGTGAGAAAGTGTGAAAAAATAAATTGTCAGTAATGACCGAGATAATGGACGTGTGTATGTTCCAGTATGACTTTCAAGTATGACTTACTACCTGGAAAACATACCGTGTGACTAAGACGCCCCTAGAACCACTAGGGAAGCGGGTGAATTATAATCCATATTAATAAATGGAGGTCAGTTTGGCGCGATCGATATATATATATATATATATATATATATGTATAAATTAAGGCATAAAAATGAAAACAGACGTGAATTAATGAGTCCATTCCAGGCATCTTAGAAATTTAAAACTTGGTACCAGACAACCTGATGACTTCAGGATCCCTAGAAAAATCTAAAATTCCCAAAATTCTCTGAGGGTGACATGCTGGGAGTTTCAAATCGGAATGAGAACCCAGTCGGTGATATTTATCCAGAACGATAACCTATAGGTTTCATGGTCTTAATAGATTCCTTAACCCTATCCCCCATATCAAGATGGCAGCATAATCTCCCAGACGAGTTAGAAAATTGAAATTTTGCAAAATTATTGCTTTTGGCATGTAACCGACGGAAAATATACCAGATGTTTAAAAAATTTATGTTTTACCCCGAAAAATATCGAAATATGGAGGCAATTTTAATGATGATGGAGTCCTTCTTTTCGACATATTTCGTTGATAGACGGTAAGTCGTATCACAAAGCAGATAGCACAATCTCCGATCAATTTGGAGTGATCTACAACTTTGGTCCTATGACTTTTTATCGTATCTCTATCCCTTATACGTTAAATTTGGCTCTATTTCTGGATTTACCTAAATTTTGCACTTTGTACACGTATAATTGATGGTTTGATTCACTTATAGGAAAGATGGGATCATCAAATTCTACACGAATATTGGCCCACCCAGCCAAATTCTATGTTTGAAGCTGTCGCGTAAGTATCTGAAAAGTAATTCACTGTGTGAAAACCTTACACAAATTTCACCCTATTCAACGTTTCTAAAACAATCTTACCTTTAAATAGATGAGATACGAGGAAATATCATAGGTCCAGCCATTTAGATCGCTAAATAAGGCCAGAGGCGTAATTTCGTGCAATCCGTTTTTCGATATGATGCACCGTTTAGCAGCAGTTATTCTGTAAATGAAGGTGAACTTTCATATACTTCCGTATGTCGATCTACATTTATTAATTTAAGTCGATTTGTAGCTATCTAGAAGGGGTGTATCTGATATTGTAATTAATACTTTACAAATCAATAGTGACTGTCAGCAGGAGGGCGTCTGGTGTGGTAATCAGTACTCTCCACATCGACTTTAACTGGTAGTAGGAATGGGGTCCTCCTCCAACGCCTGTGTACCATTGTAATGAATAATTCCCTTCTCGATTTGACTAGCAGAAGGCAAGGGATCGTGCAATTTTTTCAAAACTCTTTTACCTGATTCTCCTTATCATTAGGTATAGATGCCCCTTTGCAACGGTGCCCCCGATTATAAACAAATTTACCCATCAAAATCTGACTGACGTTACGCATAGTGAATTGTGGTAGACAAGTGGACGTGTCGTTATCATCACAACTCCGCGACTCGCACTTTACATTGGAAACAACGTCTGCTGACCTCCCTATACTTTTTCTCGGATAATGCCAAGAGACATGCTATTTAAAAATTCTTATTTAGGCCTACTTCATGTACATTAATTTACTCCGATATCCGTATACAATTAGGAATACCGTAGCGAAGCACGAGTACATTTGCTAGTAAAAAAAAATTAAATCTATCGTATTTACAAAAACTGATTGACTCACACTTGTCACTAATTGAACACTTTTCCCTTAATTAGCACATTTACATATTAAAGGAAAGAAACATTATCAATTATTATTTACAAATTAATGAATTTTGAACGGATATTCCGTTGTATTACCAGTCATGCTGGTGAAATAAGGGTACATAGCCTTTTGTACCTACGGTACACCTCGTGTACCTACGGGACGCCCATCGCCATGATTTACTGCCTCATAGCTTCCATGTCGACTGCCTTGATGACCAGGTTCGAGC
This sequence comes from Anabrus simplex, assembly GCF_040414725.1. Classification (NCBI taxonomy): domain Eukaryota; kingdom Metazoa; phylum Arthropoda; class Insecta; order Orthoptera; family Tettigoniidae; genus Anabrus; species Anabrus simplex. The sequence goes on along the minus strand of NC_090265.1, from coordinate 1,226,731,268 downwards.
TGGAACTCCCAGGGTGAAATTCCATAAACCATGGCACAGGAATTTCCTTGGTCTACGGCACAGAGCACACACAGATAGGTTCGTTACGTAGGTTTCCTTAAAACGCGCACTTTACGGCCCGACTTTCGATCCAATTAACGAACATACCGGGCGAGCTGGCCGTGTGGTTAGGGACGCGCAGCTATGAGCTTGCATCCGGGAGATAGTGGATTCGAACCCCACTGTCGGCAGCCCTGTAGATGGTTTTCGTGGTTTCCCATTTTCACACCACGCAAATGCTGGGGCTGTACCTTAATTAAGGCCACGGCCGCTTTCTTCCCATTCCTAGGCCTTTCCTATCCCATCATCGCCATAAGATCTATCTGTGTAGGTGCGACATAAAGCAAATATTAGGAAAAAAATTAACGCATACATTTATTTTAGTAGTGACGTGTTAGTGTCAAGCCCTGTATCTCTGCTTAAAATAACTGTTATTATAATGGTTCCAATCGTCCCTTCGTTGTTTTGAGTGATGACGGTGACAATAATAATAATACTAGTCCAATTTCGTGCTCAGAATTACGACCAAATAACCCGAAAGCGCACTTTAATATATCACCGATATCTTCTCATACATGGATTGTTTATGACATTAACTATTATTCTTTTAAATAAAAGTTCACATTCTGAGGAAAATGTTACTCGAGACGGTGACACGTCTGTTGCTCACGAGAAAAAATACAGGGATGACGACCGGGCGAGTTGGCCGTGCGGTTAGTGACGCGCGGCTGTGAGCTTGCATCCGGGAGATAGTGGGTTCGAATCCCACTGTCGGGAGCCCTGGTTTCCCATTTTTGCACCAGATTAATGCTGGAGCTGTACCTTAATTAAGGCCACGGCCGCTTCCTTCCAACTCCTAGGCCTTTCCTATCCGATCTTCGACATAAAATCTATCTGTGTCGGTGCGACATAAAGTCACTATCTAGAGATGACGCTCCCTAAACCTTATATTAGCTGAGAAGATTCCCCCTCTCAAATTTCCTATACGCCTTATTCTTGGTGTATTATAGGCGCAATAGTGCGATAATCAGGTGACCAGTGGTCTTACAGTATATTATGGTTAAGACTCGCCCGGACGAAATCTTATTGCAGAATCCTCTGTAATGAATAAATAACTGTCTTCAATTTTCAACTTACTCACGGGATCGTCCTGGCAAGTGAGTGTCAAGACATTTAACATGTGGCCACTGTAACTTTGCACTGTTATGTAATCAAATATTCCTTCCTTTAACAGAAGGTTGTCACCATAAAAGACGTCAGACACTCTAAATTAATTCACAAATCACGAACAGCTCATTTGAATAGTTATAACTGTGCAGTATCATTAAAATCGTTAATTCCTTTAATGTAGGAAACGAAGGTGACCAAGCTGTTTAAGGATGGTTCCAATATTACGATGTTAAAATGTTTACCTCTCCCACTCGCCAGCAACTTGTTGGGGGAAATTTCCCCCTAATTTTCATCCAGGCATTCCCTAGCTCTTCTTGGGGGAAAATGTACATTCTAGCCTCGCTCGTAGCGTTACAAGCTTCGAGTTTCCGCGAAGTCGCTTCCAGACAAAGAAATGCCCGTCCGCTTGATCACTAGTCCTTGGTTCATGTCCCTGTCTGGTACATATTCCCATCTCACCGGGTATAAATGTGGTACAGGCACTGGACCTATTTCATCATATTTTTCCCAATTGGTAAATACCTTCTATGGCTTCTTCACACTCGTGGGTCTCAGGCGTAGTTCATGATTCTCTCTCTTTCTGTCTCTCTCTCTCTCTCTCTCTCTCTCTCTCCAAATAGTAAATCAACTGTTGCAGTGTGTCTCTCCAGTTTTCCACATACTGACACTCTGGACATTCTTTATCCTCCACCGCCTTTGGTGGAAACAGATGACCCAAATGGTTAACTCCTTGGTCTTTTTCGTTTCCTTCTGGTTCGTCCTCCGGTGCGTCGTTACGATCTTCTTCTTCTCTTCTGTCATGTGTCATCTAGCTACTTCGTCTTCTGTGATGTGTTATCTAGCTTCTTCTTCTTCTTCTTCTTCTTCTTCTTCGTCTTCTTCTGTGATATGTAATCTAGCTGCTTCATCTGCTCCTTCTGGGATATGGTGTCACGTTCAGATAATGTGATGTTATCCATGGTATTAATCTGGGGTGATTCTGTTTACAAGTATTTACATTCACAGTATGACCGTTGCTAGGTTACATATGCTCTTGGTCATAAATATATCCTGTTGTGTCATGTACCGTCTTGTTGGAATCCGTTGTTTTCTCCCTGCTCACGTCCCCTTGAGTTTTGAACTCCGGACTTCCATTCCTTTATGTTAGCCACAACGTGGCTATGTTCTACTTCTTTCGGCTTCCTCTTTTCCGTTTCAATTGCTACACGTAGTGTCTAAGTTTCAAGATTCGCCCATCTCTCGTGTCTTCTCTCCGGTCCACAGGTTGTGACTTCGAACCTCCGATGTTCCTATTTCTCCACCTTAAATATGTTCTCTCTCTCTGGTAAACCATCGGTATCGTTTATTGCACTGTCGTCTTTTGTAAAGACTTGATGATCTCTTCCTCTTCTTGTTCCCTTGATCACGAACTCCTTTCCAACTCGTAGTGTTCCAGTTCAATTCTCTTGCGCGCTTGCATCCATCTGTAAATTAGTGTCTGAGTCTCGCTCTATCTCCATGTGTGACTTTTACTCATTCATCTTTTCAATTTGTTCCCTGATGTTGTAAAGGTTAACTTCATGGTCATCTGCCTGAATCTTGACCTCTTCATATCATCTTTAACCTTATCCACTTCGCCTTTAACGTTATTTATTTCGCCATTAATCTTAGTCACATCCTGTTCAGTACTGGTCTCAACCTGATTCAATCGCTCAACTATTCCCTCGACTGTTGAGTACCGTAATTAACCAGTGAAATTCTCTTTAACTTCTTTTTAAATCGAAGTTTACAGGCGTATCGTGTTATTTAATTGAATACATTATTACCTTCCTGATAGTTTGAATGGATATCTATACGAAAACCTGAAAAGCTGCGGAAGTTACAACTCCTTATGATAATCTGCCTTTGTAAGTATTATACCAACGAACTTACAGATATTTTAATAAAAGTATTAAAAACTTGATATTATTATCTAAAGTAATTCCTAAACCTAAATTCGAATTCAGAACAAGGTACACCTAGATAGCATACTTAACCTAGAAAACCTAATCTACTGAACACCAACTGAACCAATTGTTATAACATTAAAATAAATATCACTACTCCCAATTTCTACCAACAAGCACTAAACACCAACATATAAATAACAGTAAATGGATCACACACACAAAATTATACAATTTCAGTAGGTTTTAACGACCGTAATTACGCGAATAATCTCCGCCGCCGAATAATCCGAATAATGTTAGGAAGACTATTTTTAAAACAAATTAAATGAACTAAAATTCCTTCCATTGAAATAGTAACATAGGCATAAACAAACATTTCATATCACTCCGCGAGGTCTACGTGTTCTTCACGCAAATAAGAACGTGTAAATTTACGGATATAGCTGCTTTGCCTGAACATATTTGAGAAGTACATTATCACTGTTATAAAATGTCCGGATCCATGGCTAAATGGTCAGCGTGCTGGCCTTTGGTCACAGGAGTCCCGGGTTCGATTCACGGCGGGGTCGGGAATTTTAACCATAATTGGTTAATTTCGCTGACTCAGGGGCTGGGTGAATGTGTCGTCTTCATCATCATTTCATCCCCATCACGACACGCAGGTCGCCTACGACCGTCAAATCAAAAGACCTGCATCTGGCGAGCCGAACTTGTCTTCGGACACTCCCGGCACTAAAAGCCATACGCCATTTCATTTCACTGCTATAAAATATATTTGCCATAAAAAATATCATTTCATTATCTGAATATGCAGTAGGCTCGATTCCCTGTAGATCGAAAGATTCGTTTTCTCTTGCATCCCTAGAATCCTCTGCAAAATATATAAAAATAAAGTTGTGGGTGTTCCGCTGTCTGTAATTTCGTTTATTTTGCCAATTTTTTAATATTTATCCGTTTTAGTTCAACTCAACACCGAATCAGTGGTTCTTATTTTTCGTGTCTGTTTGTCCGTTTGTCTGTTTGTTCGACCACCACAGCGAAATGGCTGGATAGATCTCTACCAAACGTCATATTTAGTGTATACTCATCCCGGCGACGGTTTTGATATGAATATCGTTTTAAAATCTTTGAACAGACGGGGGGATTATAGGGAAACCAGAACGGTTTTCCTCCATTTTCTCTTATACGATTGATTTTCTGTAAACTCCGTGAAATTAATGTGAAACGTCCCTTCATTTTAGACAACTTTTGTCATGTTCAAAATTTACCTTACTCTTCAAATGACGGAGAAATTTACTATTTACCGCTGGTATCATGCTCTGCATTGAGTGACCGACAGACCTACAACGAATCTACAGGTTATCATGGCAACGTCTCTGACTGCATGCCACCTCGGAAGTAATGTATTGCCATTTTCGTCACAATTCCTGTAAATTCGTGGTTGTTCCTTGAGTAGAAAGCAAGAGTGTGGTCAATCGGACATTCTGCGGGATATTGGCGGAATATCGTTGGAGGTTATAACCGTCCTCGAATAGCGTAAGTAATAACACCATTAGTCATCTTCTTATCTGTTTACCTAAGAATCACTGCGCCTAAATTTCTCCTCTGTTACCGCTTTCTTATATCCATAACTCATATCATAACCTGGACAACCTTTTCTTGGAGGAAATACATTTTCCAGGCCATGCAGATGTATAGCTTTTGGCCCCGAAAAATATCGAAATATGGATGCAATTTTAATGACGGTGCAGACCTTCCTTTCGGAATAATTGGTGGCTAAACCGTAAGTCGTATCACAAAAGATCGCGTTTCAATTTGGAGAGATCTACAACTTTGGGCCTATGACATTTTGTCGTATCTCTATCCCTTATTCTTTAAATAGTATAGCATTCCTTGAGTTCAAGTTAATGTTGTACTTTTTACACGTGTATGTTATTGTTTGGCACACTTATAGGAAAGATGCAATCATGACATTCGGCACGCACATTGACATGACCAGTGGCCATATGTTCGTAAAATTTTATGATTCCAGGGTCACATGAGTATCAAAAAAATAAAGTAGTATATGAAAACTGTATCAAATTTCACCTCATTCGATGAATAACTGAATCTAACCAATAAATATAGGAGATACGGGAAAATGTCACAGGTCCAACCATGTAGAACACTGAACGAGTCGTCTGTTGGTGAAGTCCGTTTGTAGGTGTAATTTAATATAGTCTTACTCACTGTATTTGCAGTAAATTCCGGAGAAATCCGTATACAATGTAGAATACCGTAGCGAAGCACGGGTACATTTGCTAGTTACTTATAAATTCGTTTCACCCCACGTCTAAAAAACTTTTCACACGCGGCCTTTCCTTTACGCGGATATTAATGCGACTGACGGTGGATAATTCTTCTCCGTTCAATGTGAACAGTTGAAACAGACACACCGGCGAACTGGGATGTTGGTTTTGCGATATGGCAAAACCTCGTTAATTTGAAGCCGTTGGGACGCAAAAATCGGACTTCGAATTACGTGATTTCGAATTAACCTTCAACTCGTACTTCAGAAATACCAACCCCTCCCGCGTCAAAATATATTCTAAGATCCACTACTCCATACAATTAACGTTGATTTACAGTTTAAGCCTTCCAAATGCAATGGAAAAGAACTATTTTCCAAATGTTTCCAACAAGGTGCAATTACAGTATTCAAACAATGCACTTGGATAACTCACTCACAAACATAACTCACGCAAAAAAGGAAAGACGAGGAGTCTATGCTGGTCCCCTGTGCAAGTACTTCATTCATTGGAGTATTGCACTGTATGCACATTTAGATGCCTTGTATTTGCACGGAAAGTACCCGATGCCCTTAAAACATCGTGGCTTATCAAACTTTCCTATGACGAGGGGGGGGGAAATCTTTCGCTTCCGTCTGCATTACAACACAACACAGTGACCCCACCTCCTTTTAAAAAGTCCGTTTGGGCCAGGCATGAACAAACCAATGCAGTTTCCTTGGCATTGACAATGTTGTTCGTTTCGTACGAATTAATTATAATTACAAGCCACGCTTTTTCGCCAACTGTCAGCACCGCCAAATAGAATTGCCAGTGTTCGCGGATTCTGTTTCTTCGCACACTGCCTATTAGGTGATATTGTGGCGTTCCTTAAAACGCTCAACACAAATGAATTACGATTTCACTCGAAATTAGCAGCTATGAAACAAACTCTCCACACACCGAAATCAGTGAAAGTGCGGAAAGCTACCCCTGCACGTTCTGGAAGACGCATTCTATCGTGACAAGGGGAAATTTTGAATTTAAATACATATATTATCATTATAGACTGTTATGCCTTTCAGCGTTCAGTCTGCAAGCCTCTGAGAATTTAATAAACGTCGCCACAATCCTCAATTTGCAAATAGTGTTGTGGCCTCATTTAGTTCTATACATCTTATCTTTAAATCGTTAGAAACAGAGTCTAACAATCGTCCTCTTGGTCTCCCTCTACTTCTCTTACCCTCCATAGTAGAGTCCATTATTCTCCTAGGTAACCTATCCTCCTCCATTCGCCTCACATGACTCCACAACCAAAGCCGGTTTATGCGTACAGCTTCATCCATCGAGTTCATTCCTAAATTAGCCTTTATCTCCTCATTCCGCGTACACTCCTGCCATTGTTCCCACCTGTTTGTACCAGCAATCATTCTTGCTACTTTCATGTCTGTTACTTCTAACTTATGAATAAGATATCCTGAGTCCACCCAGCTTTCGCTCCCATAAAGCAAAGTCGGTCTGAAAACATAACGAGGTAAAGATAGTTTCGTCTGGGAGCTGACTTCCTTCTTACAGAATACTGCTGATCGCAACTGTGAGCTCACTGCATTAGCTTTACTACACCTTGATTCAATCTCGCTTATTATATTACCATCCTGGGAGAAGACACAACCCAAATACTTGAAATTATCGACCGGTTCTAGCTTTGTATCACCAATCTGACATTCAATTCTGTTGAATTTCTTACCTACTGACATCAATTTAGTCTTCGAGAGGCTAATTTTCATACCATACTCACTGCACCTATTTTTAAGTTACAAGATATTAGACTGCAGGCTTTCGGCACAGTCTGCCATTAAGACCAAGTCGTCAGCATAGGCCAAACTGCTTACTACATTTCCACCTAACTGAATCCCTCCCTGCCATTTTATACCTTTCAGCAGATGATCCATGTAAACTACGAACAGCAAAGGTGAAAGATTACAGCCTTGTCTAACCCCTGTAAATACCCTGAACCAAGGACACATTCTACCAGCAATTCTCCCTGAAGCCCAATTGTCAACATAAATGCCTTTGATTGATTTTAATAATCTACCTTTAATTCCATAGTCCCCCAGTATAGTGAACATCTTTTCCCTCGGTACCCTGTCATATGCTTTCTCTAGATCTACGAAACATAAACACAACTGTCTATTCCTCTCGTAGCATTTTTCAATTACCTGGCGCATACTGAAAATCTGATCCTGACAGCCTCTCTGTGGTCTGAAACCACACTGGTTTTCATCCAACTTCCTCTCAACGACTGATCCCACCCTCCCTTCCAAGATGCCAGTGAATACTTTGCCTGGTATACTAAACAACGAGATACCTCGATAGTTGTTGCAATCTTTCCTGTTCCCTTGCTTATAGGTAGGTGCAATTACTGCTTTTGTCCAATCTGAAGGTACCTTACCAACACTCCACGCTAATTTTACTACTCTATGAAGCCATTTCATCCCTGCCTTCCCACTATTCTTCACAATTTCAGGTCTAATTCTATCTATTCCTGCTGCCTTATGACAATGGAGTTTATTTACCATCCTTTCCACTTCCTCAAGCATAATTTCACCAACATAATTTTCCTCCTCGCCATGAGCTTGGCTGTTTGCAACACCACCAGGATGATTTCCTTTTCAATTGAGAAGATGTTCAAAATATTCCCTCCACCTCTCCAGTGATTCCCTGGGATCTATTATGAGTTCACCTGAATTACTCAAAACACTGTTCATTTCCTTCTTTCCTCCCTTCCTCAGATTCTTTATTACTGTCCAGAAAGGTTTCCCTGCTGCTTGACCTAGCCTTTCCAGATTGTTACCAAAATCTTCCCATGACTTCTTTCTGGATTCAACAACTATTTGTTTCGCTCTGTTTCTTTCATCTACGTACACATCCCTGTCTGCCTCGGCCCTTGTTTGGAGCCACTTCTGATAAGCCTTCTTTTTACGTTTACAAACTGCTCTCACTTCATCATTCCACCAAGATGTTCGCCTTTTCACATCTTTACACACAATTGTTCCTAGGCATTCCCTTGCTGTTTCTACTATAGCATCTCTGTATGCCACCCATTCACTTTCTATATCCTGAACCTGCTTACTGTCTACTGTTCGAAACTTCTCACTAATCATATCCATGTACTTCTGTCTAATTTCCCTGTCCTGGAGATTTTCTATCCTTATTCGTTTGCAGACAGATTTCACTTTCTCTACCCTAGGTCTAGAGATACCTAGTTCACTACAGATCAGATAGTGGTCTGTATCATCGAAAAATCCGCGAAAAGCTCGTACCTTTGAATTTAAATTACCGTGTAAAATACTATTTTTTGAAATAATGTAAAGGTAGTTTTAAATTAAGAGTCTGAATTATTTTCCGTTTAAATATGACATTTTGGGGGCAGTTTTCTTCCATCTGCGGTTACACAATATCGAAAATAAAACCCGCAACCCGATTTCGTGCCTCAACTTTTTTAAATATGCGGGGATTATTCGCGTAAATACGGTACTTTATCACTGCAATAATGCAAAAGCACTCCCAACAGCCGACCATTCACAAGCGCATCCAACAATGGAATTGTGAATCATCCTGTATAATATATCTCGAATGTTATTTGTTGCTGCACACTTTCTGAACCTTTCTAGAAATAAGTGCCTTCTCATGCGCTTCTCCAAGCAAATGGGTTCATGAAAGACTTCAGACGCCAACCTGGGATTAAATTCCACCAAAATGATGCTGTGTGTTGATTATCCCTTCAATTGTTATAGATTTTTAAAGCTGTCAGATCGGTGGAATTTTGAAGAAAGGCTCCAGTGAAGGGCGAAAACCAAAGTAAGAGTTACTTTGAAGCCGTTGCAAAAAATGAGTACGGTATGTAAAAGAAAACCGTCACTGGGTCGCGAACTTTCAATCTGTGATCGTCTGAGATCACTGACACCGAGCTCGATAGCGGCAGTCGCTTAAGTGTGGTCAGTATCCAGTATCCAGGAGATAGTGTGTTCGAAACCCACTGCCGGCAGTCCTTGACATGGTTTTGCGTGGTTTTCTATTTTCACACCAGGCAAATGTTGGGGCTGTACCTCAATTAAGGGCACAGCCGCTTTCTTCTAACTCCTAGGCCTTTCCTATCCCATGGTCGCCGTAAGACCTATCTGTGTCGGTGCGACGTAAAGCAAAATAGCAACAAAAAAGAAAAAAAGAAAAAAAGGAGGTTACTGATACGAGTACGAAGAGAAAAGGAAAGTGGCTGCCTTGTGATTGTAGCCGTTACCCACAGGATTGTGCTAGTACGACGCTTAACCTCACCATCTAGCAACTACTCTATATAGTGAAAATCTGGTTGTGGTCCCGAGGTGCTTGCGTATAGTGCTCGGTTACCGGTTTCTGTCCGGTTTCATGGCTAAATGTTTAGCGTGCTAGTCTTTAGTTCAGTGGGTCCCGGTTTCGATTACCGGTCGGGTCGGAGCTTTTAACCTTCACTGGTTAATTCTGATGGCTTTGGGGCTGGGTATGTGTGTCGTCTTCATAATTAGAATTCATCATAGGTAGGGACATATCCTCACAGTGGCGCAGATCGCCTAGACGGAGTAAACTCGAAAGACCTGCACCAGGCCTCTTCGGAGGCCACACGCCATTATTATTATACCGGTCACTGCGGTTGAATTCCGCAATAAGCAACAAATTTTGCGGCATGGTTCAATTAATATTGCTATATATCCACTGTGTTTTAAGTATTCTTCTTCTACTTCTCCTTCTTCTACCACTTTTCCCACACTTGTGGGGTCGTGGGTGGGAACTGCATTGTACATGTACATGTACATTTGGCCCTGTTTAACGGCCGGATGCCCTTCCCGACGCCAACCCTAAATGGAGGGAGGTAATCACTATTGCGTGTTTCTGTGGTGGTTGGTAGTGTAGTGTGTTGTCTGAATATGAAGAGGAGAGTGTTGGGACAGACACAAATATCCAGTTCCCGAGCCAGAAGAATTAATCAGAAACAATTAAAGTCCCCGGCCCGGAATCAAACCTGAAACCCTCTGAACCGAAGGGCAGTACGCGGACCATTCAGCCAACGAGTCAGACGTGTTTTAAATATTCTATTTATTATTATCATCATCATCATCATCATCATTATTATTATTATTATTATTATTATTATTTCTCTGTTAGGGTCTTCTAAGGACAATGAGACAATTTCAATGCTTCATCCTTTGTTGTTCCTTCTTTCTCCTCCAATACTCCTTTTTTTTTTCGCTAGTTGCTTTACGTCGCACCGACACAGATAGGTCTTATGACGACGATGGGGCAGGAAAGGGCTAGGAGTAGGAAGGAATATGCCGTGGTCTTAATTAAGGTACAGCCCCAGCATTTGCCTGGTGTGAAAATGGGAAACCATGGCAAACCATCTACAGGGCTGCCGACAGTGGGGTTCGAACCTACTATCTCCCGAATACTGGATACTGGCCGCACTTAAGCGACTGCAGCTATCGAGCTCGGTCAATACTCCATCGCCGGGCAAATTGGCCGCATAGGGGCACGCAACTGTGAGCTTGCATCCGGGAGATAGTGGGTTCAAACCCCACTGTCGGCTGCCCTGAAGATGTTTTTTCGGTGGTTTCCTATTTTTACACCAGGAAAATGCTGGGGCTGTATCTTAATTAAGGCAACGGCCGCTTCCTTCCCATTCCTAGCCCTTTCCTATCCCATCGTCGGCATGAGACTTATCTGTATCGGTGCGACGTAAATAGCAATATTACTTCTCTGCTTACTACGCCTCCTTGTCATCTCCTCAGACCATTTTGAGCCTGTTTTCTTTCCCTCGCGACCTTGGAATCCTTCCATTGTTAACACTTTTAAAACAATCTCTCTCTCTCTCTCTCTATGTTGCTTATTCTTCCGTTGGTTGTTTCTTTTCAAATCTTTCTTGACTTCATGAATCCAGATTGTTGCTGACTTCGTGTTTCAAAGATATTTGAAGATCTGTTTGGTTAACCTGTTGTCATCTATTCTGTATAAATGTCCAAAAATATTAATAGCCACTTCTGCATTGCATCTGTTATGTTTCTTCTTCCTTTTCGTATTATTATTATTATTATTATTATTATTATTATTATTATTATTATTATTATTATTATTATTATTATTATTATTATAGTTCCAGAAACATTTGCGTTGTTGTCAAGCGCCGCTAGAGTACAGCTTTTAGTGCCGGGAGTGTCAATGGTCATATTCGGCTCGCTTGGTGTTGGTCTATTTGATACCAACGGGCGACCTGCGCGTCTGAGGGCAAGATGATGATGAGGTAAGGATACGGTGAAACCCACTGTCGGTACGTGGCTTACTCCTCTCGAATAACATCAAGAGGTCTGCTCAACGCTTTAACACCCTCATTCGACAGACGAATCACCTTTAACAGCGTCATATGCCCTCACTCTATATGAAGAAGTTTGAAAATGAATCCAGGATTTAGGCACAATCTAGTGACTAGAAATAGCACCACTTCTACTACCTTGGCGGCCAATATTCTGAGGGTGAAAACTTTTTAACCCCCGGAAGCCCAAGTTCGATTTCCGGCTCTGCCACGAAATTTGAAAAGTGGTTTGAGGGCTGGAAAAGGGTCCACTCAGCCTCAGAAGGTCAACGAGTAGAGGTGGGTTCGATTCCCACCTTAGCCATCCTGGAAGTGGTTTTCCGTGGTTTCCCTCTTCTCCTCCAGGCAAATGCCTGCATGGTACCTAACTTAAGGCCACGGCCGCTTCCTTCCCTCTTCCTTGTCTATCCCTTCCAATCTTCCCATCCCCCCGCAAGGCTCCTGTTCAGCATAGCAAGTGAGGCCGCCTGGATGAGGTACTGGTCATCCTCCCCAGGTGTTTCCCCGACTCAGAGTTTGAAGCTCCTGGACACTGCCCTTGAGGCGGTAGAGGTGGGATCCCTCGCTGAGTCCGAGGGAAAAACCGACCCTGGAGGGTAAACAGATAAAGAAGAAGAAGAAGAAGAAGAAGAAGAAGAAGAAGAAGAAGAAGAAGAAGAAGAAGAAGAAGAAGAAGAAGAAGAAGAAGGACATTTCCACCAAAGGGACTCTAAACATGAAGACCGATTTTACAGACAAATGCTTAAAATAGCCAAAAAATAGCCAAATTTTGTAGACAGCCCTATGATCAATTCTGTGTCAGTTCATCTCTGTAATTGCATTGCGATTAGAATATTTCCTCGGACACTCCCAGCACTAAAAGCTATACCAATTATTAAAGAAATAAAATGACTAATCTGAAACAATGTATTCTTTGTAAAATGCATTTCACAAGGAGACCTTCATATTTTTCTCACGCCTATCATACGTGGAAGTGGCCTCCTGATAAGAATGTGCCAGGTGTCCAGCAGTCGTACGTAGTAATAGTCAACAAAATCGTGTCCGAACCTGTGTGCATGTAGTTTCTATGTAATAACTAACGGTAAAAATTGCGTATGGCTTTTAGTGCTGATAGGGTCCGAGGACAAGTTCGGCTCACCTGATGCGGGTCTTTTGATATGACACCCGTAGGTGACCTGCGCATCATGATGAGGATGAAAAGATGATGAAGATGACACATACACCCAGCCTCCGTGTCTGGGGAATTAACCAAGTGAAAGGTGAGAGCTGATCAAGATTACAAAAGGGTCACCCGTTCCATGTAAATACCAGCAATCAGCTGTAAGAACTAGTGACTTTGTAAATAGCCACTTATTAGTAAATGACCGGGCGAGTTGGCCGTGCGGTTAGGGGCGCGCAGCAGTGAGCTTGCATCCGGGGGATTAGTGGGTTCGAACCCCACTCTCCGCAGCCCTGAAGATTGTTTTACGTCGTTTCCCATTTTCACACCAGCCAAATGCTGGGGCTGTATCTTAATTAAGGCCACGGCCACTTCCTTCCCATTCCTAGGCCTTTCCTATCCCATCGTAGTCATAAGACCTATCTGTGTCGGTGCGACGTAAAGCATGTACTATTTTAACCATATGCCAGCACTCCTGCCAATCTCAAATTTCTCGTAGTGCCGGGAATCGAACCCCGGCCACCGAGGACGGCAGTTAATAGCGCTAACCGTTACGCTTCGGAGGCCGACACTAATTAATGACCTGTTGTCAATCACTTTCAAGTATAATTGTGGTCATCTTAAATTAAATCAGTCCATAAAAACAAATTGCGCCTTATTCATATCAATGCAATATTAGCACTGCTGGGAATAAACCCTGCAACCTTGAACTAGTGTCCAGTAATCTTCGCCGCTCACTTAAGTATTTCTCAGTTCGTCCTTCATTGTTTACTATTATTCCCACGAAGTGTTTTGATATTTATGCGTCCATTGATTAGCAGGGAACATAAAATGACATTTCATATCTTCTCATTAATTATCAGACCCTAACATTCACATGGTTTGTAAGAACCTACCTTGAGGATCGTTCTCAATTTCAGAAATATCGTTTCCTTTGTGGATGTAGTAACTGACTGGCTTCGTTTCTATCTGCTATCGAGACGACTGAGGTTCGAATCCTGATCTCTTTACCGAGAACTGAAATTTCTCAGTGTACTGTGTACTGTACTGTAGGCCTGCAGGTCTCGGGATTTAGTGCTAGATATTACGAATATTTGTGTTCGTGTGCATGTTACACTAACAGTCACATAAACCTTCAATCTTGCTTCTCATAGCTTCCTAAGAATGGATTTTGTGAGAGTCAGCATTAGAACGTAATTTAAGCTGTAAATCAAATACCTTATATCTTCTGTTATTTTTTTAAATAGTGTTTATGCACTTCCGTTTTGGTGATATTTATCACGGTAGAGGACAGAGAATCATGTTACTGTGTTGATCTATCACTATAAAAAGCTACCAACTAACGATAAATTTGAAGAATAACTATTGTGTTTCAGAACTTCTTGATATGTGTCCTGCAACATTCTACACTGTTGGTCTGAAGGAGTATCTCCACTTGGTATTCAGCACACCTGTCTTTAACTGTGAGTATTCTTTCAGAATTGACATTTTTGGCTAAGCAGGGAGTCATATTCGAAGTGTTTTATTATTTCTGAATAGAAATTCTCAAATAACAGTCGTTTATACACCCAATTGTTCTTTGTACACACAGCAAGAAAAGTTTTGATCACCTCGGACCGAAATTTGTCAAAATTTACTTAACATCGAGAAATAGAGAAAAATCAAACGTAAAAGGGATAGAAATACGACAAAATGTCGTAAGACCAAGGTTGTAGATCACTCCAAATTGAACGGAGATTGTGCCATCCGTTATGTGACAATTCCCGAAGGTCCGCACCATCATTAAAATTGCCTCCATATTTTAATATTCTTCGGGATAAAAAGGGAAAATTTAAAGATCTTGGAAGTTTTCCGTCCATTACAGGCTAAAACGTATAATTTTGCCAAATTTCAATATCCTTCTTCGACTGGCAGATTATGCCGCAATCTGGGTTTTCGGTGAGGAGTGTAAAAATTAGGACTTTCAAGAAACTAAACCAAAAAAATATGCAGATGGTCATTATTACCCCTTAAACGTGTAGCTGTACGAAAATTTCGCCAAAATAGTCAATGTACAGGCACACAGTCGTTACGATTTTATTTACATAGATAGATAAGGAACCTGCTCCACGTACAACACCTTTTGGGCTATATCCGCTGGACTTAACCTGAAAAAACGGACCGTTTATGATATCTCCATTATTAATCCTCCTGTCGAAAAAATGCACATGAAAAAAAGTTTTAGTGATGGAATTCCATCACGTTTGGTCGATTTCCGGTCAGGTTGGTCTTGTACTGTATATATTGTGTAAGAGTAAAATCACCATTTCGTTCCCTATAAACCGCCAGTCCATTCCGGGAACATGAAATGTTATTGACGATTAACACCTAACGTTCGACAGGTGGATGTTAATGTAAAGTTTGACTCAAATATCTTCAGTAGTTTTCAAGTTGTAAAAAATACGCTTTACACCCACCCGCTCTTGAGTTAAGTCCGGTGGGACTTGTACCGGAAAACGGTCCGTTAATGATATCTCCGTTATTAATCCTCGTATTGAAATGATGCACAAGAGGAAAAAGGCTTAGAAATTAATTTCCATTAAGGCAGGTAAATTTACATTAAGTTTGGCTGTGTATATTTTGTGGGAATGCAAAATCACGGTTTCGTATAATCCCCCAGTCAGTTCAGGGATTTAGAAACAATATTTGCCCCAAAACCTACCAAAGGACAGGTGGATTCTAAATAACAAGCTTGGTGGAAATATATCCAGTAGTTTCCAAGTTATAGACAAACAGACAGACAAACAAACAAACAAACAAACAAACAAACAGAAAGACACCAAAACTGAATATGTGCAGATGGTCATTTTTACACCTGAAACGGATAACTGTACGGATATTTCGCCAAAATTGTCAATGTACAGACACACTATAGAAGTGCAGACCTTTAATAATAATGTTATTTGATTTACGTCCCACTAACTACTTTTACGGTCTTCGGAGACGCCGAGGTGCCAGAATTTAGTCCCGCATGAGTTCTTTTACGTGCCAGTAAATCTACCAACACGAGGCTGTCGTATTTGAGCACCTTCAAATATCCCCGGACTGAGCCAGGATCGAACCTGCCAAGTTCGGGTTAGAAGGCCAGCGCCTTAACCGTCTGAGCCACTCAGCCCGGCATTGTGTAGACCTTTATTTCGGTAGTTACTGCTTTGAAACTCTACGACGTATCTACAAACGGACTTCACCATCAGACGCCCCTTTCAGTGCTCTACATGGTTGGTCCTATGACAACTTCTCGTATCTCCTATATTTATGGGTTAGATTGAGTAAGAGTCATTGAATGGGGTGAAATTTTGTACAGTTTTCACATACTACTTTATATTTTTGATACTCATGTGACAGCTAGAATCATAAAATTTGGCTATAACGTGGCCAATGGTCATATCAATGTGCGTGCCGAATGTCATGATTTTACCTTTCCTATAAGTGTGCCAAATGATAACATATACGTGTAAAAGTACAAAATCAACTTGAAATCGAGAAATACAACTGTATTTAACGTATTAGGGATAGAAATACGACAAAAGTCATAGGACAAAAGTTGTGGATC